>NW_027141742.1:616796-925195 GCF_036365525.1 Heterodontus francisci | reverse complement strand
CTTCCCAATATATGACTGGAGGAAATGTCTCTTCATCATGGATGTCAGACAAGCAGTCTGCGAAATTAGAGGCTGTCGAGGAGTTGAGAGAGATGAATATGGTAATGTAGAGCCGGGTGTAGTCGACAGAAATGTTGAAGTTGATGCTGTACTTTGGATGATGTTGCTGAGGTGCAGCATGCAAATGAGAAATATAAGTGGATAAAATATAGATCATGGGGGAATACCAGAGGTAAAAGTGTTGGAGCAGGAAGAGAAACCACTTTAGGCAATTCTCAGGCAGTGAGTAGATCGATAAGAATGGAACAGGTTGAGAACAGTCGCACCCATTTGGTTCTCACATTACTCTTGCCTTGTTCTATGCCTCCTAATGTAATATTTCACTGGTGTAAAACCCTTTAACGTTGCTTTATCAGAATTTTCCACATTCTTAGTTTTTTTCCTCAGTCACTTATTTAACTCAATTTCTGTAAAATTCTATTCATTAACGGTGATTTGTACATTCGAACTGCCCTCATTGAAACACCAGATGAGTTTTGTGTCCAGAACTAAATACAATTGGCAAAGAAAACATCAAGCCTGGAATTAGTGCCAAGCAGCAGGGACTAGGGCTGGTTCTTGGGTTGGTTTATTGTTAATTTGCTTTTTCTCTCTCTTAGAGTGAACTTGCTGTCGATTGTGATCCTGTCCAGAGGGAAGTGCCGTCTCACCAAATGTGGCACTCATTATTTGGTGGCCACGACAGTGGTGCGCCTAATGGTGGCGATCATTGAAGTCAAACTGAAGTGAATTAACAGTACTTACTTGCTGATAAATGTCTTTTTCATCAGTTCCATAGGCGCCATGAAAATTGTCATATAAATTGCAGCAATAAAAACAGGAAATGCTGGAAATAATCACCAGGTTTGACAGCATCTGTGGAAAGAGAAGCAGAGTTAACCGTTCAAGTCAGTGACCCTTCTTCAGAATTAGCATATATTAGAAATGTGAAAGGTTTCAGCAAGTAAAGCGGGGTTGGGGCAAAAGATAACAAAGGAGAAGGGTAGATAGGACAAGGTCACAGAGAATAACTGAACAGAGGCCATGGAGCAAAGGCAAAAAATATGTTAATGGTGTGTTGAAAGATAGGGTGTGAATGGACTGAAAACTAAACAGCCACAAGCACAAATATTTAAAAAACAGTAGGTAGGCAAACTGAACAAAATAAGATCAAATAAAATAAAATAAGCACAAAAAAGATTTTACAAAGAAAGAACAAAAATATAACTAAAAATAAAAGTAAAATAGGGGCCCGTCATGCTGTGAAATTATTGAACTCACTGTTCAGTCCAGCCGGCTGTAGTGTGCCTAATCGGTAAATGAGATGCTGTTCCTCGAGCTTGCGTTGATGTTCACTGGAACACTGCAGCAATCCCAAGACAGAGATGTGAGCATGAGAGAAGTGGTGTGTGTTGCAATGCCAAGCAACTGGAAACCCGGGGTCATGCTTTCGGACTGAGTGGATGTGTTCCACAAAGCGGTCACCCAGTCTGCGTTTGGTTTCCTTAATGTAGAGGAGACCACATTGTGAGCAGCGAATACAGTGTACTACATTGAAAGAAGTACAAGTAAATCGCTGCTTCACCTGAAAGAAGTGTTTGCAGCCTGGGATAGTGAGGAGAGAGGAGGAAAATGGGCAGGTATTATACCTCCTGCGATTACACAGGAAAGTGCCATGAGAATGGGACGAGGTGGTGGGTGTAATGGAGGAGTGGACAAGGCTGTCGCAGAGAGAGAGAGAGCGATCCCTTCAGAATGCTGACAGGGGAAGGGACGGGAAAATGCGTTTGGCAGTGGCATCACTAATCAATGTTTGGTAGGAATATGGGATTAGTGTAGGATTAGTATAAATGGGTGGTTGATATTCGGCACAGACTCGGTGGGCCGAAGGGCCTGTTTCAGTGCTGTATCTCTAATCAAAAAAAAACATCGGAGGTGGCAGAAATGGCGGAGGATGATCCTTTGGATATGGAGGCTGGTGGGTAGAAAGTGAGGACAAGGGGAACACTGTTGCAGTTCTGGAAGGAAGTGGAAAGGGCGAGGGTAGGGTACAGGAAATGGGCCAGACATTGTTAGGACCCTATCAACCACAGTTGTTGGGGGGGTGGGGAATCCTCGGTTGAGGAAAAAGGAAGACATATCAGAAGCTCTGTCAGGGAATGTAACATCATCAGAGCAGATGCATCGGAGATGGAGAAACTGGGAGAATGAAATAGAGTCTTTACAGGAGGCAGAGTGTGAAGAAGTGTAGTCGAAGTAGCCGTGATTGTCGGTGAGCTTCTAACGTATATTGGTAGACAGCCTATCTCCAGAGATGGAGATAGAGAAGTCGAGGGAGGGAGAGGAAGTGTCAGAGATGGACCATGTAAACCTGAGAGAAGCAAGGTTGATAAAGTTATCCAGTTCGGGGCGGGAGCAGGAAACGGCACCAATGCAGTCATCAAAGTACCGGAAAAAGAGTTGAGAGATGGAGCCTGAGATGGACTGGAACAACATATGTTCGACATATCCCACAAAAAGGCAGGCATAACTAGGATCCATGCGGTTCCCCAGAGCAACACCTTTTACTTGAAAAAAGTGAGTGGAGTTGAAGGAGAAGTTGTTCAATGTGAGAGCAGATTCAGTCAGGCAGAGGAGGGTGGTGGTGGATGGGGACTGGTTGGGCCTCTGTTCAAGGAAGAAATGGAGAGTCATCAAACCGCCCTGGTGGGGGTGGAGGTGTATAGAGATTGAACGTCCATAGTGAAAAGTGGGCGGTTGGGGCCAGGGTACTGGAAATTGTAAAAATGACATATGGCCTCAGAAGAGTCACAGATGTAGGTCGGAAGAGACTGGACCAGTGGAGAATGGATAGAGGTAAGATACGAAGAAATCAGTTCAATGGGGCAGGAGCAACCTGACACAATAGGTATGCTGGAACATTCCTGCTTGTGGATTTTGGGAAGGAGGTAGAAGTGGGCTGTCCAGGTTTGTGGGATGATGAGGTTGGAAGATGTCAGTGATTGTCTTGTGGACAGTCGCTTGATGTTCGGTGATGGGGTCATGGTCCAGAGGAAGGTTGGAAGAAGCATCTGCAAGTTGGCGCTGAGCCTCTACAAGGCAGATGTCGGTACGCCATACAACAACAGCACCACCCTTGTTTGCAGGTTTGATGAAAATGTCGAGGTTGGACCTGAGAGAACGGAGTGCCTCAAGTTCAGAGGAAGACAGGTTAGAGTGAGTCAGGGGGGCAGAGAAATTGAGATGACCAATGCCTCGCCAACAGTTTTCAATGAAAAGATCAAGAGCGGGTAAGAGGCCGGGGGAGGGGTACAGGTGGAGGGAGAATGCTGTAGGTGGGTGAATGGGTCTGCTGATCGGTAGGGTTTGGGTGGGACTCCTGGTCAAAGAAGTGAGCTCCGAGGTGCAGGAGATGGAAGAAGAGCTCAACGTTATGTCGAGAGCGAAATTCATTGAGGTGGGGGCGTAAGGGGATAAAACAGAGTCCTTTGCTGAATACAGAGCGTTCGGCGTCAGAGAGGGAGAGATCAGAGGCATATTTACGAGTGGCGGATGGGTGGTTTGACAGAATTTTAACGTATTTACAGCCGAGCCTTTTCATCCTGTTGTTCAATGCTCTCACTGTCCAACATATTCCTCCGTCCAATATATTCCGGCAGGGCACTGCTACGCAGCATGGATGACCAAAATAATCCAGACAGCAAGAACTGGAAGAGATCAATGATCTTGCTCTTTACTTTGTCTGGCAATTCCGTTATTCACTGGGTAACATATGTTGCGCATTACCTGATGTGGTGGGTGTGGGGGACCACAATTATACAAGCAATACTACAGTAACCCAACATACATCACCAAGCAAACGGGATGCATGCTGCAGCTTGTCAGCTGTTGTAACAACACATGCATCTGTGGACTGACACCGGGAATGTTCAGGGAAGCGTTGAAGAATGGGATGAAACATCTGGTTACACTGAATCGGAGATTGTGAAAAAAAGCAAACAATTGATCAGAATGCTGCACCAGGCTGTGTGAATTGCAATCCAGACTATAACACCTTTTTATCATATATATTCCGTAACACCACGATAGCAGGTGATGGAAGGGAACAGGCTGACTCTCTTAAGAGTGAGAGCTGGCCAATGAACCAGCTCAGAAGCAGAGCGCAGCTGCATTGGGTCTGCCCCCACACTTGATATAAAATAGAAAGAAAGAAGACACGTCAGGCAAATACAACAAACATGGCGAATTCAGAAAAAGAAGGAATAAAAAGAACGGAAAATCTTCTGGTCACTTTAGAGCAGGCAATAATAATCTTGATCCAACCAGATCTTGTAAATGTCAAGTGTACAAATATAATGTACACTGGACCACATCGGTTAAATATGAAACCATGAACAATATTGCATACTGGATCATCTCTGTTATATGTGAATCAAAGAATCATATAAAGTTCAAGGACAGAAAGAGGCCACTTGGTTCATCCTGGCTGTGCTGGGGAAAAAAGATCCACCTATTCTAATCCCACCTTCCAGTATGCGGTCCGTAGCCCTGCAGATTACGGCACTTGAGATGAATATCCAGACTCCTTTTGAATACATTGAGTGTATCAGCCTCAACTATCCTTTCAGGCAGTGAGATCCGGGCAACCACCACCCTCTGGGTGAAAAAGAGTTTCCCTCATCTCCCCTCTGATTTTTGTATGAATCACGTTAAATCTATGCCTGCTAGTCACTGACCTCTATGCTCAGGTGAATAAACCCTTCACCTCCAATCTATCCAAGCCCACAGCATTTTGCAACTTTCATCAGATCTCCCCTCAGACTGCTCTGTTTCAAGGAGAACATCCCCAGCCCATCCAATATTTCCTCATCGCTGCATTTTTCAAGTCCTGGCAACATCCTCGGAAACCTCCTCTGTACCCGCTCCAGTGCAATTGCAACCTTCCTGTAATGAGGAGACCTGAACTGCCCACAATACTAAAGGCGTGGCCTAACCAATGAGTCAGACACTTCCAGAAAAAGCCTCGCTGCTCTTGTATTCAATACCTCATCGAACAAAGGAAAGGATTCCAAATGCTTTCGTAACCAACTTATCGACCTGGTCTGTGACATTCAGGGGTCCGTGGACATTCACCCCAAGGTCCCTCACTTGCTCTGCACTTGTCAGTATTTTGCCATTCATTCTGTATTCCTTTGCCTTGTTGACCTCCCCAAATCCATCACCTCACACTTCTCCAAGTTGTATTTTTCTGTCCATCTGACCAGACCATCAATATCTTCCTGCAGCCGACAGCTGTCCTTCTCGCTATCTACCACACGGCCAACCATTGTGTCATCCGCAAACGTTTTGATCATGCCCCCTACATTTACGTCCAAATCGTTAATATATGCCACAAAAGCAGGGGACCCAGAACAGAGCCCTGCAGAACGGTACTGGAACTGGAAACAGCCCTCCAGTCATTAAAACAACCGTCAACAATTATCCTTTGTTTCCTGCCACTGAGCCAAATTTGTATCCACATTGCTGCATTTCCCTGCATCCCATGGGATTTTACTTTTTTAACCTGTCTGCCATGTGGTACCTTGTCAAAAGCCTTGCTAAAATCCGTGTAGACCACATGAACTGCACTAACCTCATCTACCTTTCTTTTTACATCTTCAAAAAATTCGATCAATTTGCTGAAACAAGATCTTCCCTTTTTATTTGTGGGTACATGTTTACGCTGAACCCCTTGAATCTCCCCTTTGAATGCCTCCCACTGTTCAGACACTTATTTACCTTCATGTAGCTGTTTCCAGTCGACTTTCGCTAAATCACTTCTCAGTTTAGTAAAATAGGCCTGGCCCCAATTAAGAACTATAACTCCTGTTCTATCTCTGTCCTTTTCCATAGTTAGGTTAAAAGTGACTGAATTGTGATCACGACCACCAAAATGCTCTCCCACTGCGACCCCTTCCACCTGCCCATCTTCAATTCCTAAAACTAAGTCTAAAACTGCTCCCTTTCTTTATAGACTTGCTGCATACTGGCAAGAAGCTTCTCCTGAATGCACCTCAATAATTCTGCTCACTCAATTCCTTTCACACAAAAAATATCCCAGTTAATATTGGTGCAGTTTATGTCCCCTACTATTAATGCCCAATTGCTCTTGCACTTATCAGAGATTTCCAATTACCACTCTCCCTCCTTTCCTATCCTCCTCCCTGCGTACCTGAAATCCCTGTAACCAGGAATGTTGAGCTGCCATTCCTGTCCCTCCTTAAGCCATGTTTCTATAATAGCTATGATATCATACTGCCACGTCTCTATCTGTGCCCTCAGCTCATCTGCTATATTTTCTATACTACTTGTATTGAAATAGATACCATTGAGCACTGCCAAACTCTTTTATTATTGTCTAACTGCCGTTTGCTCTGTCTTCCAGACTCATCCAGTAATTTGCTGCCTTCCATTTTCATTTCTGAATTTTCTGCCTTCAATTTTCATTTCTGTCTGCATTTACTAATAATGCACACAGAACCACGAGTGGTAAATGTGATGAATATATTAGTAATACAGACAGCACGACATCTAGTAAATATGAAACATTTAATTAGATTGCACACAGGACCACAGCTAATTGTTACAAAACATTTAATAACAATACACTCTGGCACTTACCTGGCAAATGTGAACCATTTAATAATAATGCACACAGCACCACGAGTGATAAATGTGAACCATTTGATAATAATGCACATTGGACCACACATGGTAAATGTGATGAATACATTATTAATACAGACAGCCCGACATCTAGTAAATGTGAAACATTTAATAATATTGCACACTGGACCACAGCTAATTGTTACAAAACATTTAATAATAATGCAGTCTGGGACATACCTGGTAAATGTGAAACATTGAATAATCTGCACACGGGACCACAGGTGATTAATATGATGAATATATTAGTAATGCAGACTGGACCACCTCTCATAAATATGATAACTTTAGTGATATGCACACTGCACCACTTCTAATAAATGTGAACAATTTAATAATAAGGCACACTGGAACACATTTAGTTATTATGAAAAAACATTATAATAATGCACTCTGTGCCATATCTGGTAAATGTGAATCATTTAATAATAATTCAAACGGAACAAAATTTGATAAATGTAAATAATGCACACCGGTAAATAATCCATACGTGGTAAATATCAACTGTTCAAAAATAATGGAAATTGGAACACACCTGGAAAATCTGAATTGTTCAGTAATTTTTAAGTATTTCATGGGGTGTGGGCATCGCTGGAAAGGGCAGCATTTTTTGCCCATCCTTAATTGCTTTTAATAACTGGGTGGCTTGATGGACCTCTACAGATTGTAGTTAAGAGCCAAACACACTGCTGTGGGTCCGGACTCACATTAGGACAGACCAGTTAAGGACGGCAGAATTTCTTCCCCAAAGGACATTAGTGCACAAGGTGGGTGATTAGATAATCAAATAAAGTTTCATGGCTGCAGCATTGAAACTAGCTTTCAATTCTGCATTATTATGAATTAACTGAAACTAAAAATCCACCAACTTTTATGGTGGCATTTGAAACCATGGCCGCAGGCAATCCAACTGTGTCTCGACATAAATAACTTAGTGACATCAGCACTACACCACCACCTTGCATTGCACACAGACCTAACTGTGGAAGATGCGAAAAGTTTAATGATAATGCATATTGCGTCATGTGTGGTAAGTGTTTAATCCTCAATAAAGCAGCAAACTGGACCGCATTTTGTAAATGTGAAGCATGGAATAATAATGCACACTGGACCACATCAGGTGAATGTGAAGCATTTGATAATATTGCACACTGGACCAATTCTGGTAAAGTAAATTATTTATAATACTGTGCACTGCACCACATCTTGTAAACGTGAATTATTGAATAATATTGATTACTCGACCACATCTGCTAAAAATGAAGCATTTAATAATGGTGTACATTGACCACATCTGGCAAATGCGAGTCAATAAAAAATAATGCTCACTGTACCACATCTAGTTTGTGTGAGGCATTTAATGCCAAAGCAAACGTGACCACATTTGGTAAATGTGAAGCATTTAATGATAATGCATACTGGACACATCTGGGAAATATGATTTATTTAATTAGAATACGCACTGGACACATCTGGTAAAAATGGAAACATGTAATGTGAATCTGCACGTTGCCAAATCTGGTAAATTGAAGCATTTAAGAATAATGCACATTGCATCACATCTGGTAAACGTAACACATTGAATAATTGAATAATAATGCACGTTGGACAACATCCGGTAAATGTGAAGCATTTAACCATAATGCAGATTGACGACATCGGGTAAATGTGAATCATTTAATATTAATGCACAGTGGACCACATCTGGTAAGTGTGATGCATGAAATAATGCAGACTTGACGTCATCTGGTGAATGTGAAGCATTCAGTAATAATGCAAATTGGATCACATCTTGTAAATTTGAAGCATGTAAAAGTAATGGTCACTAGATTACTTCTGATAAATGTGAAAGATTTAATATCAATGCAAACGGGACCACAGCAGGTAAATGGGAAGAATTTAACACTAATGCACACTGGACCACATCAGGTGCATGTGAAGCATTAAATAATATTGCACACAGTACTAAATCTGGTTAAGTAAATGATTTAATAATAATGTACACTGCGCCACATCTGGTAAATGTCCAACGTTTAATAATGCACACTGGGCGATATCTGGGAAATATGAAGCATTTAATAATAAAGCACAATAGACCATACGTGGTAAATATGAACTGTTTTACAATATTGCACATTGTGTTCAATAAGAATGCAAACTGGAGCATACCTGGAAAATGTGAATTGTTAAGACTTTTATAATTCTTTCATGGAATGTGGGCATCACTGTCGAGGCCAGCATTTGTCGCCTATGCCTAATTTCCCTTGACAACTGACTGACTTGCTAGGACATTTCAGAGGACAATTAACAGTCAACCACATTGCAGTGGGTCTGGACTCACATGCAGGCCAGAACAAGTAAGGATAGTTCCACAGCACTATTGTGAGGCGAGCTTTCAATTCCAAATTTGTGGTAGTTAATTGAATCTAAGTTTCACCAGCAACAATGATGGAATTTGACTCGGTGATCCCAGGGTATTAGCCTGGGTTCTGGATAATTAACTCATTTACATTACCACAAAGCCAACATTTCCCATTTCACATAGGGCTGTGTACGGCAAATGTGAAGATTTTCATGATCATGCATATTGGATCAAACTTGGTACTTGCTTAGTCAGTATAATAATGCACTCTTGCCCTCATAATATAAACATGAAGCACTGAATAATATTGCAAACCGGACGTCATCTGGTAAATGTGAACCATTTAATAATAATGCAGACTGAAGCACATCTAGTAATAGTGAAGCATTTCATAAAGATTGGACCACATCTAGTAAATGGGAAGCATTTAATGTGAATGCACACTGAAGCACATCTAGTATTTGTGAACAATTTGCTAATACGGCAAACTGGACCTAATCTGGTAAACGTGACGCATTTAATAGCAACGCAAACTGGATCACGTCTGTACCTGTGAATCATTTAATAATAAACGCTTGGTAGCACAGAAATAGAGTATTGCTGAAAATGGAGACATTTTGTCAACGATTTTCTTCTTGCACTCTTCAGGACAAAGCGCGAG
Organism: Heterodontus francisci; assembly: GCF_036365525.1. NCBI lineage: Eukaryota > Metazoa > Chordata > Chondrichthyes > Heterodontiformes > Heterodontidae > Heterodontus > Heterodontus francisci. The sequence continues at coordinate 915,428 of NW_027141742.1, read as the reverse complement.
AATACCAATGTAAGGGAAACCAAAATATTAATACAATATGGGAAGAGACTGTTGATTGGTTGGCTGGTAGACTCTGATTGATAGAGGTGTTGTCATGGAGAATGCACCAGTTTATGGTGATTGACAGTTAACTGGTAAGCTTTGTTTGAAATTTAAATCAGGAAGCTTGACTATGATTGGTCAAGGCATTGCCCTGAGGAATGAACCAGTGAATGGCTGTCACTGATTTTGAAACAGGCACAATATGTGCACATGTTCCTTCAGTCTGCATTGTACAAGGATCTGTGATTTATTATGGGCAGCTTCCAGTACGCTTAAATATGCCACGCTGCGGCCTGACTGACAATTTTAAATTAGTTGTCAGCATAATTCCTAGCACACTGAGAATAATTCAACAAGTGCTACCCAATCGTGGAATCACATCTGAAGTTGGACATTGTGTTTTGAGTTTTGCAAGCACGGGTTGTTTGGATATGTCCTGTACCTAACCCATTGCGGATAGCAGAAGGGACATGTTGTTTAATACGATCTGTGAGTCCTTGGGATGTACGGCCTATATACTGAGCATCACATTGGCATTGAAATTCATATATCACATGACTCATTGTGTGATTGACAGAATGTCTTTTTTGGCTTCACAGCAGCATCCTGTTAGTTGTGAATATCACACGAGTTGCTAATGCATAGCAGCAGCGTGAAACAGCCAGCTTCACCTCTTGGTCAAATTGTTGGGATACATGACCATTCCAGGCGAATCCGAGGTAGACTGTGCACATTTTGGGGCAGAAAATGAGGGCCTTCGGCCCGTTTATAAGTTTATGCGTTAGACAGCGACAAATGATTTGATCAGGGTAGCCATTGTCACGCAGGATGCCTTTGATTCACCCTCTTTCAGCATCAAGATTGCATGTTGAGCAAAAGGCTGGGGCCCGATTTACAAGGTTGGCGATAAGGTCAATCTTTTAGCACATGGAACTGTCAGAATCAAGACACGTGCATTTACCAGTGAAGTTGCGTGTGTGAAATGTGGTGTAACTTGTAAAGTGTGTGTATGTTTGCATGTGATGTGTGTGTGTGTCGATATTTGCCCATATTCATTGTTATGTAATGTAACCCCAGGGGTCCCTGACGATATTTAAAGAATGAAAGTTACACAGAACTTAATTTCCTTCTCCATTTATTTGAACACAACCCGTCCCTCTGTCTCCCGATTGTCTCTGTCTCACCTCTATCTCTGTGTCTCTCACTGTCTTTCCTGATCACTGTCTATATCTCTCCCTCTCTCCGTCTGTCTCTGACTCTCCCTCTCTCTCTGTCGCTTCTTCTCCCTCTGCCATTGTCTCCCCCTCTCCCTGTCTGTCTCTCTGTCTCTCTCTGTGTCTGTCTCTACCTCTCCCTCTTTCCATGTCTCTCCTTCTCTCCCTGTGTCTGCCTCTTTACATGACTTCTTTTATCTCTCTCACACCATCTCACCCACTCCCAGTCTTGTCATCTCTCTATCCCTCTCTGTCTCTCCCAGGACATCAAAGATTCCAACCATTTCGTCGGTAACTTTGAACCTTTAACTCTTGCCCTTGCTGGAAATGTCACTACATTTTGAAAGTATTAAACACTGATCCAACACTCGCCCCTAAAAACACTTACACTAAGCCCCCAACGCAGTTCTGGGCAAACAATGGGGATTGTTACTGAGGTTCTGTCAAGTTCCCCTCGCACTCTGTCTCCCCTTCGCTCTGCCACTAAAGTGTGTCAGTTGTTAATGATATTTTTCAACAACGTTAGATTTAATGTAAATGGAAACATGTGGCTCAGCATCAATTGCCGTTTGTGGAAGAGAGATTCAAACTGATACTACACCTGGTGTGTAGAAGTGTTTCTCCATTTCACTCCTGAAAAGCATTTCGAATATGTTTCGATTTTTAGACTATGCCTCCATTTCCGAGACTCCACATTCTATGGGAATGGTTTCTCTCCGCTTACCCTGTCAGCTTCCATTACTAACTTGAAAACGTTGATTTAATCACTCCTTAACCTCCCAAATTCCAGGGATACATAGTAAAACTCCATCTCCACAGTCCCGTTGAACGCTCCCAAGCCAAGCACAGTGTCGTATTAGACACAGAGTAAATTCCCATCTGCACTGTCTAATCTCACACTCCCAGTACAGAGCCAGCATGGGGTTAGATAGAGAGTAGAGACAGGCCCTATTGTATTATAAACAGAGAAATGGTCTTGTGCAGTGTAAACTGAGGCAGAGTGAAACGCAGCATTAGCAAATACCTGGCGCAGTGGAACAAACCAAGATGTAGTCAAGTGCAGTAGCAACGGAGGCAGGTTCTAGTGTTTAATTACTGAGGCAGGATATAGTGCAGTAATAACTGCAGCACGTTGTTGATCTTAAACAGATGAAGACAATCGTGGGGCTAATTGATTGTTGGATGAAGGGATGGAGTGTAATGCATCCAGCTAGCTGATAACGCAAATTCGGGTGGCACAGTAAGCTGTGAGGAGGGCACATATAGGATATGGGCAGGTTCACTGAGTGGGCAAGAAAGTTGCTGATGGAATATACTGTGGAGAAAAGTCTGTGTGTTCACTTTGGCCGGAATAATAGAAATACAACTTTTTTCTCATATCATGGAATCGTTTCAGCTAAGAACAATGACTCCTCAATGAAAACTCCTTAACCTCTTCTCTGAGGAAAACAAACCCAGCATCTCTATGTAAACATTTAACTGAAATACTCGATTTACGAAAACATTCTCGTCAATCTTTTCTGCACACTATCTGCAGTCTTCACATTCTTCCCAACTTGTGGTGCCTAGAATTGGACGCAGAACTGCATTTGAGGCAGACCCAGTGTTTTACTGCAGCTCATCACAATCTGCTTGCTTTTGCACTCCACGCCTCCCTCTATTTATAAACCCAGGATCCATATGACCTTTGAACCACTTTCGCCAACCTTCCTTGCCACCTTCGATGATGTTTGCACATGTGTCCCCCAGATCTCTTTGCCCCGTCACCTCCTTTATAATTGTATCCTCTAGTTTATAATGCCTGTCCTCATTCTATTAACCTGAGGAGCTGCAAGATGTGGGCATAGTGAATATTTTACATCAGTCTTCACAAAAGAGGGCGCAATGCTGATATTGTAGTCAAGGAGGAGATGTTTGAAATTTCGGATGGGATAAAGAGTGAGAGAGGAAATGTTAAAAGTTTTGCATATTTGAAAGCTGATAATTGAACTGCATCAGACTGTTAAGAGGTGCAAGGGAGGAAATATCGAAGGCTCTGATCATCATTTTCCAATCCTCTCTGCTTGTGGGCATGATGCCAGAGGCCTGGAAGACTGAAAATTGATTTTAAAAATGAGCAAGGGATAGACTGAGTAATTACAGGCCACCCAGCCTCAACTCAGTGGAGGGCAAAGTATTGGGAAACATTCTGGTGAACAGTATGAATCGTCATTCAGAAAGGTGCAGATTAATCAAGCACAGTCAGCGTGTATTTGTTAAGTGAAGATGGTGTCAGACTAACTTAATTGATTCTTTCGTGGGATAACAAGTAGGCTCGATGAGGGTTGCTGCTCATCACCACCTTCCAAGGGAAATTCGTCAATAAATGCCGTTCTTGCCAGTGATTCCCAAATCCCGTGACTGAATTTAATACAGAGTCAGCTCCTGTGCACATATAGTACAGCTGGGTACAAGATATAATTCACTCCTGTCTACTACTGTGTGTCTCAGTGACTCCATGTCTCCGTGCCATCACTTTTTTAAGCATTAACCTTACATTAATGTGGAATCAGTCTCGGAAATAAATTTACGCGTCGTGTGGTAACACAGCAGGTCCATCGTGAACAAACCTAAAATGGCTGTTGGATGTTAGTAAACTAATGTTAAATGAATGAATGGCTAATGTTGTGACTGTGCTTTGTGACTGATGTTCTGAGTGAGGATTTAGACAGGCATTCAGAGAGAGAAGATGATAGATAAAGTGACAAAGAATGGCGGAGGGACCGAGAGAGACAGGGAGAGTCAGTGAGGGTCGGAACAAATATGTTCAGAACAAATAGATGAGGCCCGAGCAGCACTCCAGGAGTCCCAGTCTGCCAAATTAAAAATGTCCTGTTTATCCCTATTCTTTGATACCTTTTCATTAACCAGTTCTTCATCCATGCTAATATAGTACCCCTAACTCCATGTGTACTTATTTTTCATTTTAATCTTTTGTGTGGCGCCTTTTCGAAAACTAAGTTTAAAACAACTACTGGATGATCTTTAACTGGTCTACCAGTTACATCCTCAAAATACACAATTTACTTTTCGTGAAACCATGTTATTAGTTTGAATCTACTATAGCACATTTCTCAAGACTGCACACGTACAGAGGGGCCTGGAGGCTCACCTGCAGTCTTCTTTCAACTCTGCAGGACATTTCAAGAGAGTAATTAGCAAAATATATGTGATCTTGGACTTCATCAGAGAGACAAGGAGAGAGTGCGAGGGCGAGATGGGCAGAAAGAGGGAGAGAGATATGGGTAGAAAGAGTAAGGGGGAGACGGGGAGAGACAGACTGAATGTAGGAGAAACTTAACAATTAACCATGTTAAAAATATTAATTAAAAATTTATAGAGCCTGCACACTGAAAGTATTGTCTGCAGACAACAACTAAAGTCGCACACCATCCTAACTTGGAACTATGTCTCCGTCCTTTCATTGTCGCTGGGTCAAAGTCCTGGAAATCTCTTCATCACAACACAGTGGGTGCACCTACCCCACATGGACTGCACTTGTTCATAAAAGTGGTTCACCCCCAACCTCTCAAAGGGAAATTAGGGATGGGCAATCAATGCTGCCATTGCCAGTGACACACACCACGAATGACTAAAATAATGGCACCAACCAACTTAAGGAACCATTAACAAAAACAAGAAATGCTGGATTCACTCAGCAGGTCTGGCAGCATCTGTGGAAAGAGAAGCAGAGTTAACGTTTCGGGTCAGTGACCCTTCTTCGGAACTCTTAGCCTGGACGACCAAAAACCGAGACAGAGAGGTTGGATTGAGGGAGCGTCTTCAAAGAGGAAAGAGTGGAAGTGAGATGGAGAGATTTAGGAACAGAATTAGCTGCAGAGTAAATCTCTGTCTTCTCTGTTCTATCAAACACTCCCATGGCAGGTACAGTGTGGGTTAGATATAGAGGAAAGCAGCTTCTATATCGGCCTCGCTTTCTCCTCCTCCATCCAGATGGAGAGAGCAACTGAGAAAGACAGGGATAGAGATGGAGAGAGTATAACAGAGAGAGGAAAGGACAGCAATGAGGTAAGAGAACCAGGGAGAAAAAGGAAGAGATTGGGATGGAGAGTGTCGGTCAGTGTTCCCACAAAACTGTGTGCGGCAGCCTGGAAGGTACCACACATGTCCTGCTCCGTGAAAAAATGCACACGTCTGCAAAGATTCCTTAAAACGTTGAAGGGACAACGCATGGGACAAAAACAAATCTGGCCGCACAAAGAAACTAAATTTTCTGGGATCATTGGAACCAGCTGTGACTCAGTGGGTAGTAATATTGCCCCGGACACATGATATTGTGGGGTCAGGTCAGAGCACGAAACCTAGCTAATGCCACCCATCAGAAAATCAAAACAGGTCAGCGAGACTCAGAAAATGAAACTTTTGTTAAATTTGTGAGCCTCTCTTTCTGGAATGCTTTTGTGTTTGCTGAGAATGTTGACCCAGTGAAATTGTGCCCGTGTGGGATGACAATTGTTTGAACAGACATTATAACAACTTATTGCAACATGAAAGTACTGTGCATACTGAGTGTAACAACATTTGCAGCCTCGCGCCATATAATATGCTTTGCTGGGTGTGGAATCAGGGATTGAGGTTTTCAAAACACTGAGGTAAAGTCGAACTTCTCTCGACGCTAATGTTAGTGTTTGTAATAAGCCTGGGAGGAAAGTTAACCGAGAGACCGTCAAGCAGTAATTAATGTCAGATTTGATAAATTGTTATGAATTAATCAATTAAAGTGTTTAAAGCACAGAGAATATGCCATTAAATAGCGGGATATGGGTTTCTGACTAGCTTGCATGAGAGGTGCACCCACTGCAGTTGTGGTCTCACCAAAAGCAGACAACATAAAATGACTAACAGACGTATGTGGAGTTTTACTGAGGTTCCGAGAGATGAGAGAGAAACAGGCATTGACACACACAAACACGCACAGGCATACACACACAACACACACACACACAGAAGGACCAAGGGACAGAAAGTGACAGAAGAATGTTTCAATTTCTGAAATGCATTCAATAAGGTCAATCTTAGATTTAAAATGGAACAACTGATTTAGCATCAACAGGCATTTGCAGAAGACATTTGCAACACTCGTCCCTAAAACATTCACACTAAACCTGAACACATGACTGGGCAGAGAATGGGGATTGTTACTGATTGTTGCAACTTGTGTCATCCTCCCTCTGTCTCTCCTTTTGTCATGTATGTACATATCCAGCTCCCTCTGTCTCTCTGTATATCTTTCAATCTCTCTTTTGCTCTCCTCCTTTCAGGATCTACATCTCTCTCTGTCCCTCCTTTTGTCTCTCTCTCCATCTATCTCTCCTTCACACCATCTCTCCCTCTGTCTCTCTCTGTTAACATGCGTGAGTAGAATTACATGTAACCCAGGCATTTAGTTTAGAGATACAACACTGAAACAGGCCCTTCGGCCCACCGAGTCTGTCCCGACCATCAACCACCCATTTATATTAATCCTACACTAATCCCATATTCCGACCACATCCCCACCTGTACCTCTATTTGCCTACCACCTACCTATACTAGGGGCAATTCGCAATGACCAATTTACCTACCAAGCTGCAAGTCTTTTGGCTTGTGGGAGTAAACCGGAGCACCCGGAGAAAATCCACGCAGACACTGGGAGAACTTGCAAACTCCACACAGATAGCACCCAGAATTGAACCCGAGCCGCTGGAGCTGTGAGGCTGCAGTGCTAACCACTGCTGCCGCATCGTCCAAAAGAACATTGTTCGACTATTCCACTTTTTATTTCATGGCACTATTACTCAGACCTCCTTTCAATTCCATATTTTTATTAATTAATTGAATTTGAATTCCACCAGCGGCAATGCAGTGAGGTGTGCCTGTATTCCCAAGTAATAAACATGGGCCTCTGGATTAGTAGCTCAGTGATATTATCAGTACACCACCTTCTCTCTGTGTCATCAATCCAACAGAAGCCCCTTTGATTGAGAGCTCCTTCAATTAATGGACAGCTGTGCTCTTTCGCAACGTCATTTTTGAGAAACCATTCTGAAAAGATAACCGCTCTCAGTAGGTCCAATGTTTCATAAAATATTACAAAATCAAGTTTACAATCATATTCGGGCTCTGGATTGTGAATAGAAAATTTATAACCCTGTATTGAACTTAGATTGTAGAGTCTGGAGCGGATCTTAGTGCTAAAACACGAAATATTCACTTTTTCGATGATTTAACTAACTTAACAATTAGATGAAGTGGGTATTTCAGGATCATTTTCAGCTCTTCTCGGAATTTAGTTTGGGTCACAGAGTAAATACATGTGTTGGTGCAGGAACTGAGAAGCTGCAGCATTCCTGCTGTGTATTCTGTGAGAAAAAGAGGGTCATTGGCGGAGGAAGGATATTGTTTTGTAATTCGCTGATAGATGTAAAATACAACCTGCGTCACCCACAACAGTATAAAACTGCCAGATATACTAAACAGTAAAATGATGGATTTCTTTCGATTCTCCATCTCTGAGTCATTGTCATTCTGTCCACTGCTGAGGCCCCGGACTTGCCTGCGGCCTCTACTGGCCACTAAAATACGTCTCACAATCAGAGCATTGAGCAGCAAAATCAGAAAGAACGGGACACAAGGAGTTAAAACTCGATGAAACAACTCAAACGCGCTCCATGCGGGGGAAGTATTGAATATTTCCTGGGAGATACAGTACCAGGGAACATTATCAATTATATATAAAGGTTCGATTGTAAAGTTCCAGGGAAGACTTTCCAAAGAGCACAGCACACTTACTGTTCCGATAACCACAGCTGCTGTTTTCTCAGTGCAATATTTCGTCTTTAGTTTCTCACAACAAATGGTCACAAATCGATCAAATGTGAAAGCGACTGTCAACCAGACAGAAATCATTGTGGTTGCAAAAATCAGGAAAGAAATTGAACTACAGATGGGAGTAATGGACAGGAATGAATCTGGGAAATAAATACGTGGAATCCACCTCAAAATAGGATCTGTGATAACGACGAGGAGATCAGACACTGCCATTCCCACCAGGTAGTGAGTGATACATTTGGAGAGACCGCACTTTCCTCGGGACAGGATCAGAATCGCCACCAGGTTAACTGAAAGAGATAGAAAAGGATGCAGAGAAATTACTGACCAGACCTCAAGTTAAAACAGCAGTTTGACAGGATCTGGTAATAAATTGACGTCTTTGTTGCAGCACCCAGCATTTCGGTCAGAATATTTTTTGTACACATTTATCAATAATTGATTTGTAAAAATAAAGGTGAAATAAAATGATCATTGCATACAGTGGAAGGTCTAGGTGAGGGCGCGCTGCCAGTGTGGAAGGGCGAAGGGTTTTTCAAAGAAGGAATCCAATGGTTTAAATCCAGTTTAGCCTCCAGACCAATGGCCGAGTAAGTGAGGAGCAGGGAAGTTGTATTTTACTTACTGGTTAAGAGAGTTCACGTGGGCTGATCCGAAAAGTGAAAATGTCGAGTGCCGCTGTGGTGAGTTTTAGACAGTTTTAGGTCAGGGGAAGAGGCCGATGGAGGCTGAGCCAGAGAGTGGATTGGAGGTAGGCAAAGAAAATGACATTTGGGAACTGCGGAGGAGGCAGGTCCTGAAGGGTTTGTGAAGCGAGCAAAGTGAAGCACCAATTCATTCGGTAAATAACTGCTTCCATTAAGTTATTTACTCAGTTCAGAAATAATTAAGAGGAATATTCACTAAAACAGGTTGAGGATCTTTCTTTTTTTCTTTTTCTTTTTGGGCCTCCTTATCTCGAGAGACAATGGATACGCGCCTGGAGGTGGTCAGTGGTTTGTGAAGCAGCGCCTGGAGTGGCTATAAAGGCCAATTCTAGAGTAACAGGCTCTTCCACAGGTGCTGCAGAGAAATTTGTTTGTTGGGGCTGTTGCACAGTTGGCTCTCCCCTTGCGCCTCTGTCTTTTTTCCTGCCAACTACTAAGTCTCTTCGACTCGCCACAATTTAGCCCTGTCTTTATGGCTGCCCGCCAGCTCTGGCGAATGCTGGCAACTGACTCCCACGACTTGTGATCAATGTCACACGATTTCATGTCGCGTTTGCAGACGTCTTTATAACGGAGACATGGACGGCCGATGGGTCTGATACCAGTGGCGAGCTCGCTGTACAATGTGTCTTTGGGGATCCTGCCATCTTCCATGCGGCTCACATGGCCAAGCCATCTCAAGCGCCGCTGACTCAGTAGTGTGTATAAGCTGGGGATGTTGGCCGCTTCAAGGACTTCTGTGTTGGAGATATAGTCCTGCCACCTGATGCCAAGTATTCTCCGAAGGCAGCGAAGATGGAATGAATTGAGACGTCGCTCTTGGCTGGCATACGTTGTCCAGGCCTCGCTGCCGTAGAGCAAGGTACTGAGGACACAGGCCTGATACACTCGGACTTTTGTGTTCCGTGTCAGTGCGCCATTTTCCCACACTCTCTTGGCCAGTCTGAACATAGCAGTGGAAGCCTTACCCATGCGCTTGTTGATTTCTGCATCTAGAGACAGGTTACTGGTGATAGTTGAGCCTAGGTAGGTGAACTCTTGAACCACTTCCAGAGCGTGGTCGCCAATATTGATGGATGGAGCATTTCTGACATCCTGCCCCATGATGTTCGTTTTCTTGAGGCTGATGGTTATGACCGGAGTAACACACAGGGAGTGAGTCCAGCAGTAAATCTCACCCAAGCGAGCAAAATCCTAATCATACCTTCAACTCACAGTTTCACTATAATAGTTATGGAAAATTTAGCAGTTCATATTCGTGAATTATTCACACTGTGGCCTCTCTCCCTCTTTCTCCTTCTTCCTTCATTCTCCCTCTGTCTTTCTCTCTCTCCCTCTATTTAATTTTCCCTATTCATTCTCGCTTGCTCTCTCTCTCTCTCACTCAACTTCTCTCTCTATCCACAGTTCGTACCCTGTCCAATCGCTTCTCCAGATTATTCAAGCGTCCACATGCTCACTCAACATGATAACTCAGGTAAATTACCCTCCACAATCCAACATGTGCACAACTCAGAATGTTCTGATCAAAGGTCACGGACCTAAAATTTTAACCTTCTTTCTCACTCCTCAGATGCTGACTGATCAACTGTGTATTTGAAACACTTATTGCTTTTATCTCAGATTTCCAGCATCTGCAATATTTTGCTTTTATTTACTTATCCAACATAATGTCTATGGATCGGTCATAATTGTCGTTTCTCTAACATTGGCAGGACTGAATCCATCACCTTTATTCCAATCCAGCAACTGTATCCCAGGTATTCATTCCAATCCACCTGATGGCTGCTGTCTTTGAATGACCGTCAGAACACTATATGACACCAGGTTATGCTTCATACGCATTGTTACGATCGAGGCTGGAGGTGTGCACTGTTCATTCACTCCCACCTTTCCACAGGTCACAACATATTCTTAAAATGTTCTCAGTTACGGATCCAGTCAATTATCTTCCCCAGAATAGAATGTACTAACCATGTTTCTTTGTTGAACAGCAAAATTAACTGTTTATTGCAGAACAATTCATAATTAGTAATAAATTAAAATAATATCAGATCGGTCAAATTATTAAAAATCGAACATTATTTTTTTAAGTCCCCTTTGGTACCTTACCGCTTCACGCATGTGCACATAGACACACATATGCACACCCAGAAACACACACACACACACACTTATATATGTACTTGCCCACCCCTGAAAAAAGTAAATAGCAGATGAGACACGCTGCGACGAACGGCCACAAAGTCCAAACCCCGAGCACACACAGGCAAGGTCTTTAGAATATTCTAGAATTTGCTGTCTTCAGGCGCCGTTGAAAATGAATTTAACAGGCCTTCTTGAAAGGTAGGGAAGAAGAAGAATTGGCTTATTGAACTTCACAGAGTCGTTTTGGGAATTGCGAGAAAAAGAGCTGGGTAGTGGCCTTCTGTTCGAGCTTGGAATACGTTCCTTCTGCTGCAGCAAACATGACTTTCGTCTTCTTCCAGAAGGTATCACAAACACACAAACACAGTGACTGACAACCAAAACGTTTAACAGTTTTCTGCCGACCCAGATGTTCTCTGCTCCCACTGGGCTTGTCCATTCAAAGGAGGGCTTGTCACGTTTCTGCCCCTATTGTCAGAGCTTCTGCTTGTCTTAAACCCAATCCATTTAACAAACAGCAACACTGTTGCTAATCCGGCTCCCTCAGTCCTCCCGATTAAAAAAAAATCTGACACATTGTTTAGCTTAACTATATATATTTTTAATAATATATGTTTTTAAAAAAAGCTGAGTTACGTTCATAACACCATGTCTCATGCCGAAACAGTTATCCCCTCCTACCACATCACAGCATCACTACTTTTGGTTCCAGTCTTGTCTCAGTTCATCAGATATTGAAACGTACATCCATGCCTTTGTCTCATCCAGACTGGAATGTACCAATTGTCACGCGGTTGACCCCCCACCCCCAACAGCCATTCACTTATGGATCCAGCAATCTGCTGCCTTTATCCTATCCCATACCCGGTTCCTCTCAAGAAACATTGCTCTATTTTCTGACTTGCATTGCATGGAGAATCCCAACGTCTCCAATTTATTTTTTCCTTCCTTGCATTACAAAGCAACACAGAATCCATTTATCCCGATTGATTTATTCCATTGCGTTATTTCCTTAATTCTTAATATGATTGCCTCAAAAAGTCTATCAACCTCAGTTCTCTATTTTTTATTTGTCCGCGAATGGTATATGTATTTGACCTGCAAACTACTCAGCTTGTCCCCAGCTCCGAGTTTCTCACGGTTAAGAAGCTATTGTCATGCAGACCCCCACCTGCCAAGAATGAGGCATATTAAATTTGTCATTTTAAACTGTTACTGGAGTGAAAAAAGGACTTGTTAAAGCAAATAAACAGACGCCTGCCCGAAGAATCATTTGCAGACTGGCAGACAGTGCTTGGAGGGACAAAAGGGTTGCTTTCCTTATCCATTTCTCTGAAAATGGTCTTTGAGCACCAATGTATGGTGTGGAAAAGACATTCCAAGTTGAATGCTAAGATGGCCGAATACACAAACAGACATGGCCAAACCAAGCAGTCTCATGACTCACCTGCTTGGCGACCTGGGTTTTCTGAATTGTGCAAAAAGTTTGAATTCACAGAAATTGAATGGCCCTGGACTGAAAACAACTCTTCTGGCCTGCTCTCCTTCCCTTTCTCATGGAACTCCAACTCCACTGAAGACACATGAACCCCAAGAGAGAAAGGTCTCCTGCACAGAGAAAGGTTTTGGAATAATACTGGGCCCCAAGGAAAAGCAAGGTCTAACTACAATCAGGGACTCTGCAGCGAGCACGAAGAACCATAACAAAAACTCGTGTTCAGATGCTGCCTCAAACTTTTCCACTTCATTGTTTCTGCTCTTTTCTGCCTCTCCTGCATGTGTGTATTGCGTATGCACGCTAGCGTGGGCGCATCTTGTATCTCTATGCGTTAAGTTTAATAGAATTTTAACGTTTCTTCTTTAAACCTAAGATAACATGTTTTGGGATGGTTTCCTTGCCTCATAATTGGAAAGCAGTGAACAAGGATTCACAAAGGGGGAGCTTTAAACAGGGTGTGTTTATAATTAAACCCTGTTCCGTTAAGATCAGGTGAAGGCTGAGAGGGAAAGTTAGACCCCTTTCTCACCAGATCGTAACACTATTCTGATTTATCATTCTTTGGTGCACAGTGAATGACCTCAAACCTCCCCACATTAAACTCCATATCCCACAGTTTCTCAAATCATTTAAGCTATCGACAACTCATTTGTACAATTTTCTTTCCATCTACACTATTTACTGAGTCACTTAACTTACACTCGTCAGCAAACCTAGATGTATGGACCTCGGCTCCTTAATTCAAATTATGTGGAAATACAGTGAAAAGCTGTGCCCTCAATCCAGATCACTGGGAAGCACTAATAATCACATCCTGTATTCGACTGTTTTCTTACTTCAATTCAAATATTTACTTTAAACACCAAAGTACACAAGAAGCTCATGTAACAGTAGAGAATTCGGTCCTTAACTGCACATCACATAAAAAGATTCCAGTATCTGTTTCTTCCATGTATTATTGTTTAGTTGTAGTATGCATGTAATGTAGAGATCGAAGGTATAATTGGTTTAAGTGTTGTGAATATAGAACTGTATGTACAGGTTCCTAAACTTGTTTGACCTCATCGTGAGCACATCCCACAAATAACCCAGGACATTCATATACACAGGTAGGGTGGACACTCATTCCCACAGCTGGCATTGTTCAATCTATCTGCAATACATAGAACACATAAAATTGAGTACCTCTTCCAGACCAGAATCCATGCTATTTGAAATTTCATCTCTTGTAATTTTAAAGTCCAGAGTTAGATTGTGGATTTGCTCAATAAACAAAACTACACCATCAACACTGCGAGTTAATCTGCAATTAACTAGAAAAGCTCGTGATTCCAAGAAATCCATTCCAAACTGATACAACATAACATCAATATATTTACAACGAATCCCTCTGACAGTAAATAAATTGAACTGCAGTGAATCAGAGAAGGAGATGTTAAAGGGTGATCAGCAAACTCAGTTCAGTTGCTGGACCTCTGAAGCAGCGTCTGATTCCCACAAGGAAATACTTCATCAAAGTGATAACCAATAAAATATTGAAAGTCCAGTGAAACCCACTCTTGGGGCCAAAATAGGCGACGGGTGGAAAATGTTGTGACCCGCACACACGTCACTAAGTCTCAGAGCCTCTGTGATTCCAAATGCGTGGCTCATTAGCATGGCCGGGTCGGCTGTCCCCGAACTAATAATAACGTGGAGGGAGAGGCGAGCCCTGGCATGGGCTTTCAGCACCAATGAGCAGTTGCCGGCGTCGTTTTTAATGGGAATGTCGCCCGAAATGATCATTTAATTTTTTAGAGACACGCTTATTTTAACGTTTATAAAAGTGAATTAAAAAAAAAATCAATGCCCTCTTCCACCACCCCCAATGGCATCACACATCATTCCTGCCCTTCGCAGTCCCCACCACCCCCATCCCGCCCCGGGAATACCTACTGTTAATATTTGAACTTCCCACAGACCCCAACCGCTTAAATTTTGGAATCTTTGTCCTTTCCCCCTTCCCATTACCCTTTCGACCAATCCGCAGCATTGTAACCTCGCTTCCCCTCCCTACACTAGTAATATCACCTCCTCCCCCTCCCCACAGCTGTGGCACCTCCTTTCGGGGATTCGAAGGTATGGCATTGTCACCGCCGGAATGAAAATCCAAACCTGCTGGCAGAATCACTGCGGCGTGCATATTAATCAAAGCGAAGTATCTATTTGCATATTCTAATGCAGTTCCTATCGCCAAGCAGCGGGGAGGCTGCCACGAGGTCTCATCCGCCGCTGAGATCAGGACGGCCCTGCCCCAGCAGCTGGGTCGGCCCCCTTCCCCCGCCACCGCTACCAGCGTCGGTGAACCATTACAATCCAGCCCTTGATGTTGGGGAAAGAGGACACTGAACTGCCTCATCGTAAATCACCGAAATTGGAATCATGAAGCAATATCCCAGGCCAGGTTAGTTCCACAACTCCTGATGGTCTGATCACTGCTCTTAAAACCTTGACGGGAACACACCTAGACTACTGTGTACAGTTTTGTTCTCCTTATTTAAGGAAGAATACACATAAATCGAGAGAGGTTCAGAGCAGCCTCACTCATTGATGTGTGTTAAAAGGGGCTGTCTTGCGAGGAAAGGTTGAATAGTTTCAGCCTATAAACTTCAGAGTTTAAAGGTATGGGAGACATATTGAAATATGAAATTCTGAGGAAGAACCACAGGCGAATGGTGAGAGGATGTTTCCCCTTGAGGAGGAATCAAGAACTGGGAGGGGAGGGCGCGGGGGTGGTGGTGGGGGGTGGTGGGCGGGGGACAAAAGGTGCACATTTCAGGTGGAGCTGAGGAGGAATTCATTTTCGGTGAGATTCATGAATCTTTGGAATACTCGACCCCAGACAGCTGCAGAGACTGAGTCATTGTTTATATACAAGGATAAGATAGAGAGATTGTTGAACTGTAGGTTATTCAAGAATTGTGGAGAACAAGCGAAGAAATGGTTTTGAGGCCAAGATCAAAAGACAAATGATCTTAATGTATTGTGGAAAAGGATCGAGGGGCCAATGGCCTACGCCAGTTCCTATTGCTTATATTCTTACGTACCGAGCACCTGATTCCAATACATTAATTTGAGATATTAATCTGATCACATTCTCAGGGATGAAACAACATAAATCATTACACATAAAGGAAGTCGTGCAAGCCCGAACATTTAGAATCTGAGGCATTCTATCAACGGGCAATACATTCAGTACACTGAATAATCCAATACTAATGCAAGGATTTGATGAACAAAAATCATCACAGTCATTATCCTTCTGTTAAAACACCAGATGTGCAGAGCCTTCGGGTAGCCCATCATTCAACAGAACAGACAATTGCTAAAACAATCAGCATGTATGACATTATCAACTACAACAGTCGATTTAATATTGATTTGCTACAATAGCAGCTGGAGATAGCAGCTTACCGGGAACTCCAATGGTTGCAAGAACTGTATAGTAAATATCTTCAATCTGATATATTACTGGATATCCCATTTCTGTGAGAAGCACCAACTGCTGTTGTTCTGTAATCCAGAGCTCTGGTAGTCATTCTGAATTGATACATATTAACAGGCCCTGATTTATACAGGGGATAAGTCTCCACTGACATGGCTATTCCCCTGATCGTTGCTATTAGTGACAGACACTTGAACAAACACATTACATCGGTAGCTTTGTCTGTGATGTTAATAAAATGGTACATACAACATGAATATCTTAAAGTCCAGCAAAATATATTTATCAGACCTCTCTTGGGGATAAGGCCGATACATGTAAGCATACAGGACAGATCCCACAATAATGAGCGGCTTCACATGCAGGCTTCATGCCATTGTAATGACAATGTTCACTCCTAATGATTCATGAATAAATGCTTCAGAGTTTCCAGAGTACACACTAAATCCAGGAATGCAAGCTGTTAAAATGTGAACTTTGACACGACGACAGTTATATCCATGCTCAGGGTTGCCCCTGGGTGATAGTAGGGGCAGCCTCTGAATGTGCTTCATTGACAACCCTCTCGCTGCTATTTTATTGCAAAGGTTTATCAGTTCATTCTACAGTGGCTAAAGAATGGTAAAATTAGAACTTGGCCATCTCCTGACACTATTCCTCCAGTTCACTCCTCAGTGGGACCCCAACATCCACCTTCCTTCCTTCCAAAACTCTACTGTACATCTCCATCCCCCAATAGGTCCAGCAGCTCACGCAGCGCAAAGGTTTTCACTGACCTACATTACATTTCAAATTGCTCAACGGCTTACATTTAAAATTCTGGCCCTCAGCTTAAAACCTGGTCGTGGTCTCAAAATTCACGATCTCCACTCTCTCTTCCAAACATACTTAAACCTCGCTCGTGATCTCTCCATATCTCTGACATTGGGCACTTTTGTTGGAACTGCCCTTCCCTGGTTCATATCTTACTGATACGATGAAAGCCACACCTTCCTCCGCAATGGATTCCCTTCACCCGCCAGCCTGTGCCTGACCTTCCTATTTTGCCTCCTCCTCCTCCACATCTTCATGTTACCCAAAGCCAACAGCACCTAATTACATGGGGTCAGCTTCCACATGTGTGCTGGCAACACCATGGTCCAAGACTCCGCCAACTCTCTCGACCTTCCACTGCCTCTGTGTGACCATACTACAAATGTCTGTTTAGCAGGAGCTTCGGTTTTCGCCAACTAAATATATGAAATACCAAAGCAATCATCTTCCACTCTACCACAGATTCCATACTCATCTCACTGACACCATTCCCCATCCTAGCTGTTGTGCCAGGCTCAGCATGATTTTTTTTTTAACATTTATTCTGTTGGTTCCTGATGTATTTCAGATGTCAAAACCCTTCGGTCATAAAAGATACCCCTGCCTAACATCGCTAGGCTCTCGCACTGCCTTCGTCCATCTGGCACTGAAACACTCAATCACGACTTCCGTATCTGCATCTTGGAGGTGAGGCCATGGAAATCTATTGGAGAAAATTTGTGATTTTCTTATACTGTGGAAATGTTTGGCACCATCGTGTTGATAATCCTGTTCAGAGGATTAGTACGGACTATTGTTATTCCATAAGCTAACTAACGTGTAATCTTTCAGATATACAAACATAGAATGTGATTTAATTGTTGTTCATGTGTAATTTGCATGAAATCTTGAATTGAGAATGGAAGACTCAAAGCTGGAGGACGTGATTTGGAGATGAAAGATGGGATTGACCAAAGGGAAATTCCTCGTCGCTTTGACTTGGAAAAGTATGGCGAAGCTGGTAAGTAAAATTAGTGAAGAGGGAGTAGAAGTTTACATTGTGTCATTTGAGAAATTGCCACAATTTGGAATGGCTCAAATCACCTTAGACAAGCTCCTGGAGACTCTTTTCAAAGGGAAATCTTTGGAGGTGTACTCATCTCCTTCAGATTATCACTGATGTGACGAGAACAATGTGGACTGTTTTTCTCAATGCATAACAGTTGATGTTGCAGTAATGGGAAGCGGGTGACCCTGGCACAACCAACATTTACTGCCCATCCCTAATTGCCCTTGACAGCTGAATGACCTGCTGGGCCATTTCTGAAGGCAGTTAAGAGTTAACAATATGGATGTGGGTCTGGAGTCGCATGTAGAGCAGACAAGCATATTTCTTTCCCTCAAGGTCAACTAGGCGGGTGTTTGCGAAACCAGATGTCAATTTTCATGGCACCATTACTGAGAAGAGCCTTCAATTCCAAATTGTCTTTTATTAGTTAAGTAATTTTATTAATTAATTGAATTTAAATAAATTTGCACTAGCTTCTGTTTTGGGATTTCAACCAGTGTTGTCATCTTGCACGGGCTTTACAACACTTTAATGCAGATAAGACCACTAGTCACTGGTAAATATTGCTTTATAGGGATCACAACCCACTCGACTTTTCTGCAGAAAAAGCAAAACAAAGAAAGCCAGGTTGTTTCAGTGGAGAATATTGTTACAGCCATTTTCACTTGAAATTGTACATCTTGCAGAGAAAAGCAATGTCATTGCTGATGATCTGACCAGAGTTCGAAGAGAAGCAAGTCTGAAGGAAAGCGCTGAATTGTGAGAATTTTGACTTGTCTGAATTCTATTTATCTTACATTTGTTATTGGTAAATTTAGTAAAATTGTCGGCTGTCCCTTGATTCGAGGATGACGTGGACATAGGTTCACAATTTGCTGCCATGGGTCATCATGTGACAGAATAGGCCAGTTCTCGATCCACAGATTTTTGGGCACATGGGACAGGGATTCACACGAGGCGTTGGGATCCCGACTATGGGATTTGATTCCTTTTCTTTCCTGCTCTGTCGCCACTCTGCTTCATCATTAAGGAGATTGGACTCAAAGCATGATAGACAAGTTGTCCCATTTTGAACGGTTTTCGAAAACTCCTCCCAGTCATCAATATCAAAGCTGCCGCACTTCAGAGAGAGCTTCTGAGTGTCTCTGAAATGTTTCCTTTGTCCTCCCTGGAGGACATTTGAGAATTGGGAAAACAGTACCTGGCGGGGGATACGAGTTTTGAGCATCCAAATAGAGTCTCTTGTCCATCGAAGTTGTTTTTCTTCAGGAAATTTGCGTGAATGCTTGTGGAGCTGGTTTCAAAAATGAAACTGGTGTGTTTTCAATGGTTCTTCCCGTTAATCTGGAGAATGCAGCAGAGTCATAGCTGATGAAATTTCTCTGAAGCTTTTATTTGTCGCTGATACACAGTTCAGGTCTCACAGCGGAACATGAGTACGGCGATGACAACTGTTTGTACACTAGCACTTTTGTTGACTTGGAGAAGTCTATACTGTCAAACATTCGCTGCTGTAGTTTGTAGATGGCTGAGCTGGCATAGCTGATCCAGTGTTGGACCTCCCCATCAATGGCGGCCTGTTGAGAGAGGTGGCTGCCAGGTTATGGGAAGTTTTCAACGCATTCCAGAGTCTCTCCTTCAACGTATATCGGATATGGAATATTTGGATAGCCACAAATAAGTTGACATATCAGTTTTGTTTTGGCAACAATACAGGACATTCAAGTCCCCTCCGTGTAGATTGAAGAGATAGAGAGTGACTTTGAAATCTGGAGCAGTATGGGCAATGACACTGCAGTCATCCACAAACTGTAGACCATGTATGTCTATGGTGTACAGGTTTAGGTTTGACACAGAGGCGACTGAGGCGAAAGAATTTTCCATCTAGGCGAAATTTGAAGCCCTCACCCGAGGGCAGTTGAACTTTGATGAGGCTAGCAGCCACTGTCAGCTAAATAATATATAGTATTAGTAAAATATAGTATGTGTTCTTTGATTGCATGTCACCTCTGCAGTACACAATAAGTTACTTGTAAAAAATGTTTGCAGTATTCAGACCGTATTGTATATTCTAACTGTTGGAACGAAGCCCTTAATGTAGTAAGGCATTGCTTTTCCCAATGCGGGAAGTGTGATGACTACTCGGCCTGGATGTAATGCCACGCCACTCCCAGAGATGGAATATGAGGCGTCTGTCCCATCGATGTGCTATGGCTGGAAGGTGAGGAAGGTCCCGTCATTTTTCCATCACAATGCTACAAATTGGGCGTGGAAAAGGCTTTCCTGGCCAGAGGCCAATTGAGGGCCCTAAGAGGCCTATTATTACCTGCTTAAGGGCCTATTCCTGCCGCTAGTGGAATCAAGCCCTGTAAAATGAACGTCCTCTCTATAGGTTTGTCTGTCCTCCCCACAAAGGGCCCCAGCAGAGAACAACCCACCCCTTCGAAAAGCCCACACTCCTACATTCATTCCCCCACCCTCCTTCCCCATCATCCGTGCCTGCCAGACTATGAGCTGTGTCGTTATAAGTCACCAAAATTAGATTTATAAAGTAATACTACAGAGCAGGCTAGTTCCACGAGGTGAAAATGTTCTTAGAACATTGGTGGCGCCACATCTTGAGTCCGGTTTACAATTGTTGTCCTCTTACGTCGCAAGCAATATACATGCATTGAAGCCAGTTATGAGAACGTTTATTGGGCAGATTTCGAGCATGAAGGGTAGCTTTGTACGGACGGGTTGAGGTGGGGTACTTTAAAGTTAAGACGGATTGAAACATGTCACATTATGACTACTCCAGCTCAATTCCTCGTCAATGGTAACCCCCTGAATGTTGATCATGGGGGATTCAGCACTGGGAATGCCATTGAACGTCAAGAGCAGATTGCTAGATTCTCTCTTGTTGGAGATGGCCATTGCCTCCATCCAGTTTTATTCTTGTTAACTTCTTAGCGGTTTTATACACCTTAGTGACTTGCTAGGCTATTGCAGAGTCAACCATATTGCTGTGGAACTGGAGACACATTTTAGCAGATTTCAATCCCGAAAACAATAAATGAACTAAATGGGCATTTACAACAATCGATGATGGTAGTAATCTCAGGATTGCTACGAGTGCCACGTGATAGTCAGAGTAGAAATGAAAGAATAGTCAGGATGAATGCGTGGCTTGAGAGATGGTGCAGGAAGGAAGGGTTCAGATTTTTGGGACATTGGGACCGGTTCTGGGGGAGGTGGGACTATTACAAATTGGACGGTCCATACCTGGGCCGGACTGGAACCAATGTCCTTGGGAGTGCATTTGCTAACGCTGTTGTGGAGGGTTTAAACTAATGTGGCAGGGGGTTGGGGACCAATTGAGGAGGTCAGTGGACAGTAAGGAGGTAGCAACGAAATCCTGTAAGGAACTAAATAATGAAGTCAGCGTGACTAAGGGGAAGAGTAGGCAGGGAGCAGATGATGAACGCAAAGGGAGTGGTGGTCTGGGGTGCAATTGTTTTAATGCAAGAAGTGTAGTAGGTAAGGCCGATGAACCTAGGGTTGGATTAGTACCTGGGAGTATGGCGTTGTTGCTATTACTGAGACTTGGTTAAGGGAAGGGCATGATTGGCAACTAAATATCCCAGGATATCGATGCATCAGGCGGGATAGAGAGGGAGGTAAAAGGGGTGGAGGAGTTGCATTTCTGGTCAAAGAGGATATCACAGCTGTGCTGAAGGAGGGCACTATGCAGGACTCGAGCAGTGAGGCAATATGGGCAGAACTAAGAAATAGGAAGGGTGCGGTAGCAATGTTGGGGCTGTACTACAGGCCTCCCAACAGCGAGCGTGAGATAGAGGTACAAATATGTAAAAAGATTATGGAAAGATGTAGGAGCAACAGGGTGGTGGTGATAGGAGATTTTAATTTTCCCAACATTGACTGAGAGTCACTTAGTGTTAGAGGTCTCGATGGAGCAGAATTTGTCAGGAGCATCCAGGAGGGTTTTCTGGAGCAGTATGTAAATAGTCCAACTCGGGAAGGGGCCATACTGGACCTGGTGTTGGGGAATGAACCCGGCCAGGTGGGTGAAGTTTCAGTAGGGGACTACTTTGGGAATAGTGATCACAATTCCATAAGCTTTAAAGTACTCATGGACAAAGACGCGAGTGGTCCAAAAGGAAGAGTGCTAAATTGGGGGTAGGCCAGCTATACCAGAATTCGGCAGGAGCTGGGGAATGTAGTTTGGGAGCAGCTGTTTGAAGGTAAATCCACATGTGATATGTGGGAGGCTTTTGAAGACAGGTTGATGAGCGTGCAGGAGAGACATGTTCCTGTGAAAATGAGGGATAGAAATGGCAAGATTAGGGAACCAAGGATGACAGGTGAAATTGTGAGACTAGCTGAGAGGAAAAAGGAAGCATAAGGTTTAGGAGGCTGAAGAAAGACGAAGCTTTGAAAGAATATCGGGAATGTAGGACCAATCTGAATCGAGGAATTAAGAGGGCTAAAAGGGGTCATGAAATATCTTTCGCAAACAGGGTTAAGGAAAATCCCAAAGCCTTTTATTCATATATAAGGAGCAAGAGGGTAACTAGAGAAAGGATTGGCCCACTCAAGGACAAAGGAGGAAAGTTATGCGTGGAGTCAGAGAAAATGGGTGAGATTCGAAACGAGTACTTTGCATCAGTATTCACCGAGGAAAGGGACATGAAGGATGTTGAGGTTAGGCACAGATGTTTGATTACTCTAGGTCAAGTCGGCATAAGGTGGGAGGAAGTGTTGGGTATTCTAAAAGGCATGAAGGTGGACAAGTCCCCAGGTCCGGATGGGATCTATCCCAGGTTACTGAGGGAAGCGAGAGAGGAAAGAGCTGGGGCCTTAACAGGTATCTTTGCAGCATCCTTAAACACGGGTGAGGTCCCGGGGGACTGGAGAATTGCTAATGTTCTCCCCTTGTTTAAGAAGGGTAGCAGGGATAATCCAGGTAATAATAGACCGGTGAGCCTGATGTCAGTGGTAGGGAAGCTGCTGGAGAATTTACTGAGGGATCGGATCTATTCCCGTTTGGAAGAAAATGGGCTTATCAGTGATAGGCAACATGGTTTTGTGCAGGGAAGGTCATGTCTTACCAACTTAATAGAATTATTTGAGGGAGTGACAAAGCTGATTGATGAGGGAAGGGCTGTAGATGTCATATACATGGACTTCAGTAAGGCGTTTGATAAGGTTCCCCATGGTAGGCAGATGGAGAAAGTGAAGTCGCAAGGGGTCCAGGGTGTACTAGCTGGATGGATAAAGAACTGGCTGGGCAACAGGAGACAGAGAATAGCAGTGGAAGGGAGTTTCTCAAAATGGAGAGGCGTGACCAGTGGTGTTCCACAGGGATCCGAGCTGGGACCACTGTTGTTTGTGATATACATAAATGATTTAGAGGAAAGTATAGGTGGTCTGATTAGCAAGTTTGCAGACGACGCTAAAATTGGTGGAGCAGCAGATAGTGAAGGGGACTGTCAGAGAATACAGCAGAATATAGATATGCTGGAGAGTTGGGCAGAGAAATGGCAGATGGAGTTCAATCAGGGCAAATGCGAGGGGATGCATTTTGGAAGATCCAATTCAAGAGTGAACTATGCAGTAAATGGAAAAGTCCTGGGTAAAATTGTTGTACATAGAGATTTGGGTGTTCAGGTCCATTGTTCCCTGAAGGTGGCAACGAAGGTCAATAGAGTGGTCAAGAAGGCATCCGGCATGCTTTCCTTCATCGGATGGGGTATTGAGTACAAGAGTTGGCAGGTCATGTTGCAGTTGTATAGGACTTTGGTTCGGCCACATTTGGAATGCTGCGTGCAGTTCTGTTCGCCACATTACCAAAAGGATGTAGATGCTTTGGAGAGGGTGCAGAGGAGGTTCACCAGGATGTTGCCTGGAATGGAGAGCGCTAGCTATGAACAGAGGTTGAGTTGATTAGGATTATTTTCATTCGAAAGACGGAGGTTGAGGGGGGACCTGATTGAGATGTACAAAATCATGAGAGGTATAGACAGGTTGGCTAGCAAGAAGCTTTTTCCCAGAGTGGGGGATTCAATTACTAGGGGTCACGAGTTCAAAGTGAAACGGGAAAAGTTTAGGGGAGATATGCGTGGAAAGTTCTTAACGCAGACGGTGGTGGGTGCCTGGAACGCGTTGCCAGCGGAGCTGGTAGACGCGGGCACGACAGCATACACAGATAAATGAATGGGAAGGAAGTAAAGAGATACAGACCCTTAGAAAATAGGCGTCATGTTTAGATAGACGCTCTGGATCGGCACAGGCTTGTAGGGCCGAAGGGCCTGTTCCTGTGCTGTAATTGTCTTTGTTCTTTTTGTTATTATTAAATTAGCTTTCCATTTCAACTTTATTCTGTGAAATCAAATTCCACTTCCTGCTGAGGGGAGATTTGAACCTACGTTCCCAAAGCAGCATCCTGGGTGTATAGGTTACTAGCTTATCGTCAATAGCACTATACCATCACCTGCCCTACGCTGTGGTGCTGTCTCTATATTGGGTGACCGAATGAAGATTGGTTGATTGCTTTGTGGAAGACTTCCACTCAGTCCAAAAGCATGATCCTGAAGTTCTGGTCGCTTGCCATTTCAGCACCCCACACCGGCTCTCATGCCCACTTTCGGTCCTTGGCCTGCTGCAGTGTTCCGGTGCACATCAATGCAAGCTCGATGGAGCAGAACCTCATCTTTTAATTAGGCACTCTCCAGCCTTGCTGGCTGAACACTGAGTTCAATAATTTCAGAGCATGACTGGCCTCTTTTGTCTTTATATTTTTAAATATTTTTATTGTATTGTATTTTTTAACCATGTGCCTGTTCTTCGTGCAGATAGAGCTGCTCATAACTTTGCTATTAACATTCTCTCTGGACTAATACTTTGTCTTTCAATGGAAGCATTAATACCCTCTTTGCTGTTGCCTCAGGACAGCTTTTTATTTTATCTCTCCTGACCACTGCTCTATCACACACATTCCCTTTTTATCTCTTCCGCACCAAGCCACCCCTGCTCCTTCACTTGCTTAAAACTTTATTCCTTTCCAAGGCTTGCCAATTCTCTTGAAGGGTAACAGACGTGAAACGTTAACTCTGTTTCTCTCTCTACAGATGCTGCCTGACCTGTTGAGTATTTCCCAACACTTTCTGATTTTATTTCACATTAATTGAAATTCTGCCTGTTGTAACTTTGAAGTTCAGGGTTAGTCTGTGGGCTGGGTCAATAAAAAAAAACGCAACAACGCTGCGTTTTATAATCTGCAAATAACGAGACGGGCTCTGGGTTCCAACAAATACAATGCACAACAGAAAATGAACATTTTACGATTAAATTGAAGTTAAATGAAGTACATTAATTCATCCGCAGTGAATCAGAGAATGAGATACCAAGGTGTCAGCAGCAAACTCAGTTCAGCTACCAGAACTTTAAGCATTAAGTTGACACAAGGAAATAATACAACAGCAATGATGACCAATAGAAATACTGAAATCCGAGTGAAACTGAGACATGATGTTGGGGAAGGAAAAAAACTACTTCCTCCTTGTAACACTGAGACTGCGAACTGTGTTATTATAAATCACCAAAATTATGTTCATGAAGTAATATTCCAAGACAGGTTTGTTCTGCAAAGTGAAACTTTTAGCAACTCCTGATGGTCTGGTAATTGTTCTTAAAAGTTGCCTGGACCACATCTAGATTATTGTGTATAGTATTGGTCTCCTTCAGGAGAGTATGCATGCATTGAGGGCAATTCAGAGTCGGATCACGATTCGACTCCTGAGGTCAAGGGGCTGTCTTGTGGGGAAAGGTTGAACAGGTTGGGCCTATGCTCCTTTGAGTTCAGAAGTATGAGAGAAGTATTGAAACATGCTAAAGTGTGAGGGAGCTTGATCGGGGGATGATGAGAGGAAGTTTTCCCTCGAGGGGGAATCCAGAACTAGGCGGCATCGGTTGAGCATTTCAGAAGGAGATTAGGAGGAATTTGTTTTCTAAAAGGGTGATGAATTGTTGGAATTCTCGAGCCCAGAGAGCTGTGGAGGCTGAGCCATTGATTATATTCAGTCTATGATGGAGAGAATTTTGAACTCTCGTGGATTCTGTGGTGATGACGAAGAAGCAGGAGAGGGAATTTGAGGCCAAGATCAGATCAGGAATGATCATATAGAATGGCGAAGAAACTCGAGGGGCCGAATGGCCTACGCCTTCTCCTATTGCTTATATTCCTGCATACATAATCCTTGCACCTGATTCCAGTATAATTAGTTCTGACTTTAACCAAATAAAACTATTGGGCTTGATTAACAAAATCATGACAGACATAAAGAAACTCATACAAGCCCGAACATCTAAAATATGAGGATATTCCATCATCCAACAACACATCCAGTGAAGAGAATAAACCAGTAATAATGCAAGGAATTGACTAACAGTGATCAAAGTTATTATGCAGCTGCTACAGGACCAAATGAGCAGTGACTTATGACAATCCGTCATTCAAATGATCAAAGTGAACAGACGGCTGTGTAAAACATCCAGTGAGTGAAGCACTTTCAGGTACAGCAGTCAAATAATGCTAATTTACGCCATTAACAACTGGAGAAAAAGTGGCTTACCGGAAACTCCAAAGGCTGAAAAAATTGGATAGTAAATAAGTCCCATCATATGGATTACTGGATATTTAGCTTCTTTGTGAAGCATTGACCTGTGTTGGTCTGAGAATCAGAGTTCTGGCAGTCACTATGAACTGATCCATTATAACAGATAGTAATTTGTACAGAGGATAAGTCTGCAATGACATGGGCTATACCCCTGATCATTGCTATTTGTGGCAGTCAATTGAACAAACATATTACATCAGCAACTTTGACTGCATTGCAAATAAAATGGTGCATACAAAACAAACATCTCAAAATCCAGCAAATTATCTTCATCAGACCTCTGCCGGGGATAAGACTGAAAACGGTAATCATACAAGATTGATTCTACAATAATGCACAGCAGAGTTTACTGGTTTAAAATAATTGCAATGAGAATATTCATTCGAAGCGATTCATTTATAAATGTCACCGATGTCTCCTCCGTATACACTGAATCCAAGGACATAAGCAGTTAAAATGAGAAACTTTACAAGAAAACAGTTTAATCCATGTGTGAGATTGCAGCTGATAACTTAGTGCACGTATCATTGGGAGAATGATACTCCTCTCTCTGTTATTTTTATTGCACATGTTTAGCGGTTTATTCTACTGTGGCTTCTGTAAAAATAGACCTGTGGCACTGACGGGCAATATCCCTCTGGTTCACTCCTGACTGGCAACAGGATCTCAACCTTCCTTCCATCCAACACTGTGCTGTACAAATCCATCCCTCAACAAGTCCAGCTCACCCAACACTGCCGCATTCACTCACCCTGATTAGATCTCAATCCGCCCAACAACTTACATTTAAAATTATCATTCCCAGGTGAGATCCGGTCATAACCTAAGCCATCATCATCTCTACACTCCTGTAAAACTGCATCAAAACTCACCCGTGATCGCTCCATACCTCCGACATTGGCCGCTTATGGAAGGACTGCCCTTGCTTGGTTCTTAACTCACTGATCTGACCACAGCTAGAGAATCTCCATCAATGGCTATTCCTCCCACTACCAAAACTGTTCAATCACCAGCCCCTGAACTTACGATTTTTGCATCCTCCTCTTCCACTTCTGCATTCTTCCCAACGGCAACAACAATGACAGACATGGGGTCATGTTGTACATTTGTGCTGACAACACACAGCTCCAGCTCTCCACCATCATTCTCGACTCTCCACTGCCCTTGTGTGATCAGACAACAACTGTCAGTTTTGTGTGAGCTGCAGTTTTCTCCAGTTCAACGTACAGAACACCAAAGCAATCATCTTTTGCCCCACCACAAACACCCCCGACCTCATTCCCCTTCGTAGTTGTTGTATCAGGCAGAAAACTATGTTTTGTAACCTTTACCCTATTCGTCCTTCCGATCTGAGCTTCCAATCTCACATCCTTTCCAAAATAAAGGATGACTACATCTGCCTCCCTAAATTGACGGTCTGGAGCCCTGTCTCAGCCCATCAGCCACTGATAAAACATAAATTCGTCAACTCGACTTCCTCTCGGACAATCTGCCACCTCCTCATGCCTCTGACGCTTGCTTCTCGGTGAGACTTCCTTCCTTGTTTTCACAGTTATCCATCTGATCAGATACAGAATCTCCAGGAATGGAATCTCCCCTCACCCCACATCAGCATTACCTTTGATGTTTCTCTTCATCCTCAATGGTAAATTTCCATTGGACCTTTCACCGGCAGGTGTGGGCCATAATTTTACTTGTACACCGATGACATCCATATTCCCTCTGCCTGTCAAAGCTGCCCCTACTGTCTCTGTGTTATCAGACTATTTATACAACATACTGTTTTGGATGGTCACAATTTTCTCCTATCAAACAGCGACAGGACTAAATCCACCACCTTTCGTTCCCACAAACTGTCTATCCCATCCACCAATTCCAACACACATGATGGTTTCTGGCTCCGAGTTCCACTCGAATTGTCCCCAAATTATGCTCCATACACATGTGTTACTCCGTAAAAGAGATGACCTCCTTCCACCTCAGCAGCACCTGCGACTCCACTCTTGCTCAGCCCAGCAGATATTGAAACACTCCTCTATTTCTTTGTCACATTCAGACTCGACTTTGCGAATGAACGCCAGACTGACCTCCCATGCTCCACCTTTCATCCACGTATTGATCCAAAACATTGTTGCCTTTATCCTATGCCATACTAGGTTTCATATCACTGCGAGACAACAATAGTAATATCCTGACAATTTCAGCACATTGCCTTTGACACGAATCTGTCGCCTTGCTGCTGGCCAATTCCCGAGCCCAGCCGACAGGCTGCCTCACCAATCATTGCTCTCTTTACTGATCTACATTGAATGGAGGACCCAGAAGCCTTGAGTTTATTTTTCTTTACCATGCATTTCAAAACCCTCACGACCTCCTCTATCCCTACTAATACAATTGACTGTCGTGTTACTGCAATGCTTAATACACTTGTCTCACAAATATCTGTCGAACAGTTATGAGATTTCAATATTATCCTTCGTGATTTATGTACTTGGACATGCAAATCTCTCTGCTCCTCCACAGCTCCCAGCTTCTCACAATGAGGATAGCACTCTGATCTATCTTTCTTTGGTACAAAATTGAAGACCTTGCACCTCCCCGTATTGCACTCAATCTCCCCCAGTTTTACCAATCACTTAAATAATCAAGTCTCTTTACACCTTTGTTTCTATCATTTCCACCATTTACTGTGGCAATTAAGTTACACTCTTCAGCAAACTTAGATAAATGAGCCTCCATTCCCTCATCCTGTTCATTTGGACATTTAGTAAAAAGGTACCACCCGAGTCGAGATCACTGGGAGACAACAATAACAATAACCTGACAATTTCAGCACATAGCCTTTGACGCGAACCTGTCGCCACCCGTTTTTCCAATTCCCCAGCCCAGCCAATAGGTTGCCTCCAAGTAGAAGCGCGTTATTTTTAGGCGGTTCTGATGTGGCTTCATGTCGGATGCCTTCTGGAAGGTCTTATAAATAAAACACACAACATTTACCACATTCAGCTTTTAGTTTTTCACCGGCCACATTCTTGCTGTTATCAGACCTATGCTGCAGAATTCGCTACTGAATCCTCTCTACCGTCATATAAGTGCTAACAATAATGCACTCGTCTGGTTATGGTTACCTCCCTAATACCTTTATTGGGCATGGTCGAAATGCCCATGAATAAATTTATGTGACTTATCCTTCAAAGTTTTTCCAGTTTAAATGCGCAAAATAAATTCAAGATGTTATTGTTTGGTTGTATTATCCTCCAGTCTTGCCCTCTCACAATCCATGCCCATGTTTAGAGATACAGCACTGAAACAGGCCCTTCGGCCCACCGAGTCTGTGCCGACCATCAACCACCCATTTATACTAATCCTACACTAATCCCACATTCCTACCACATCCCCACCTGTTCCTACATATTCCACTACCACCTACCTATACTAGAGGCAATTTATAATGGCCAATTAGCCTATCAACCTGCAAGTCTTTAGCATGTGGGAGGAAACCGGAGCACCCGGAGGAAAACCACACAGACACAGGGAGAACTTGCAAACTCCGCACAGGCAGTACCCAGAATCGAACCCGGGTCTCTGGAGCTGTGAGGCTGCGGTGCTAACCACTGCGCCACTGTGCCTCCCTGTGTTTTAGTTTATTAAATATAACTCTAGGAACACTTGCCTGGTCCTACCATCTCTTCAGCTCCCACACTTCCTTTGATATCCTCATTGAAATTCGTTACCAAACTTTTGGTCATTTCTTATGTTTCCTTATTTAATTGTGTCTGTCTTTCCTCGGAGCACTCTGAATAACCTTGTGAAAGATTTGAGATATAGAGATATTGATTCTTGCACAGCAAAGACGGAGGCCATTCGGCCCATGCTGAACTTTCGAGCAATCAAGTCAACCCTACTCTTCCGCTCGCCTTTGACTGGCAAGATATTTCTTTTCAGTGCTCATCCAATTTTCTGTTGAAATTATTGACTGCCTTTCTTTCCAGAACCCTCATGGGCATCTATTTCCAGATCAGTGCCATTAGCTCATTCCCCTTGTATCTTTTGCACCTTCAATCTCACCATCAGTTGATAGGAACAGTTTTGCTTGTCTAACCAATGTAAGCCTGTCATAATCATGTACAACTTCATGAATTCTCCCCGAATCTCCTTTGCTCCAGTGAGAATACCACTAGCTTTTCTAACCTTACATCGTGACCAAAACCCCTAAAACCTGGAAGCATTCTGGCAAATGTCCTGTGAACCCTCTCAAGGGCATTGAATCCTTCCTGGACTGTGGTATCAGAGCTAGTTGCAGTAACTTATTTGGGGTCGAACCGAGCTTTATGAAGGTCCAGCAAATCTTCCTGGCTTTTGTACTTATGCCTCTATTTATGATTCCCAAGATCCCATATGCATTGCTAATCACTCGCTCAATATGTCCTGACACATTCAATGCTCGATGCACCTGACCACCAGGTCCCTCTGTTCCTGCATACTCTTTAGAAGTGCTCCATTGCCTCACCTATACCTTCTGTCAAAATGCATTACCTCAAACGTATCTGCATTAAATTCGATTTCTCACGAGTCCTCCCAATATTCTCACCTATCGATGTCCCTTTGAAGGCAGTTAGTAGCAGCCCCACAGTTTGGTACCGTCCGCAATTTTTTTGGTCTTACTGTATTCCAAGATTCAACTGATTTAAATATAAGCAACAAGAAATAAAAGCAGTTCCGAGCACTGACCGTTGGGGAATACCACTGTCTAACATGCTGCCGTTTGAATAAAAACTATTTAACTAACTATTTTTTGTAGGTGAGCCATTGTTGCATTCAATTGGACATTATGTGAGTCTCAACTTTGTCAACCAGCCTTATCTGTGGCACCCTGTTAAACAAGGGCTGCTGTGACAAGGGCTCCCTGGGATCCCTGGTGTGCAGCAGAAATCTCAAAACCCTCGAAAGGTCGGCTGCGTTTGCTGACAATGTAACCACTAGGTGGCGCAGTACTTGCACATGAGCAAATTCAGGCTCTTCAGCTGGAACGTCTCTGTCTGATACGTTCAGGCAGTTGCCAGGATTAAAGATGGTGCTGCTCAATTTATTACAGGAAATGCTTATAGCTCGATCGTTCGAACAAACTAACCTTACATTAAGTTGGATGGAAGCCCAGTAATATGTTACTATGTAGTTATAGGATACTAAGTGTAGACCTCAGATCCATATAATATTCCAGTAACTCTATTAAGTACAAAAGAAATTTCATGATTGAATTTCCATGTTCTGATACTTTTGGGAGATAGTGAATTGGCACCCCGATCGATGGAGAAGAAAATCGGGCAGAGTATAACCGCCCCTCTCATCCTCTGCAACTTACTTTCTCCCCTCGTGCATTCAGGTCGCTTCCATCGCTCCCTTAGCCGTTCGCTCCTGACCTCGCTGATCCTCTTCACTCTGCTGGCGGATTGTTCCCCACTCCTCGCCACCCCGCTTCCCGTGATCCCCCTTCCTGCCGCTAGCTGTAGGCCACAGCCTTCTTCTCGGCCACTAGGCCTCTCGTTTGCTGGTTCACCACACGTCGCCCGAAGAAGAAGATCGAGCCGCGAGCTGCGAAGGGGCATTTTAGGAGCGAATGGCCGAGAGGAGGGAAGCAGCGTGGCCCGGAGCGAATGTCTGAATCAGCAATGGGTGGGGGTGGGGGGGAGAGGGAACGGGGAGCGGGCATCCTGAAAGCGGGGTGGCGTGAAGCCAGGACTGGGAACAATCGGCCAGGGGTGTTGGGGGGGGTGACGTCGGGGTGCAGCAAGGTCTGGAGCGAGCTGCTGTGACGAGGAAGCATTGAGGCCAGAAGCGGGTTGCCGGTGAGAGGGGAGAGTGGCGAGTGGGGATGGAACGAGGGACGGGGATCGAGGTCCATCCTCAAAGTCTCCCATTCAGCCGCTCACTCCAGCCGAACTGGGGGCTGGATACCCAATGACGCTTTACTGCACATGCGCGAAGGCCAGGCGCCTGCTTGAGGATAACCCAGGTGCCGATATCAGACAAAAAATTAAATAAGAGCAAAATACTGCATGTACTTGAAATCTGATATAAAGCAATACGTACTCGATTTACTCAGTTGCTCTGGCAGCATCTGTAGAGGGAGAAACAGAGTTAACGTCTCAAATCAGCGACCCTTCATCAGCGGATCCGAAATGACATTGACGATGACGTCATCATACGCATGCATCACTTGGTCCTGGTCCTGGCAAGACGTTTGTTGCGCATTTGCGCAGTTTGGAAAATCTGATTACAGATTCTCGCGTTGTCAGGAGTACGATTGGGAGGGCTATCACCAGTTGTGCCAGCGCAAGATCCTGCAAATTCACTGGCAGGACAGCCGCTCCAATATCAGTGCCCTCTCTCAGGCCAACATCCCCAGTATCGAGACACTGTTCATATTCCCTCAGTTATGTTGGGCGGGCAATAAATTTCACAGGCCTGACACAGGACTCCCAAAACAAGGTTTCTACTCTGCACTTCGGCACGGTAAGAGGCTATCAGGAGAGCAGAGGAAATGCATCAATGTCTTTAAAGCCTCCTTGACAAAATATTACATCTGCACTGATACGTGGAAATATCTTGCCCATTCTGCCCAAAATGGAGAAGAAACATCCGTGAAGGTGCCAGATAGTTCGAACAACATTGACATACTCCGACAGTGACCAAGTGCAAACAGTGGAAGGAACGTTTGGAAATTCGAGCATCCCATTCTTTCACCTCACCAAACACAATTTGCCCTAGCTAAAGTGGAAGAAAGTCATTCTCATTCCCAAGGGACTGCCTAAGAACAAGACTTTGTTAAACACTTTCTTGAAATCCATAGCGACAACCTCGATTGCATTCTCATCATCAACATTCCCTGTTACCTCATCTAACAATTCAATTAAATACTTAATTGAGGTGGGCATGTGTGAAGAGTTTAAAGTTGGGTATTTAAAGCCCAGATTATTATTTCGTGGGATTTGGGCATCTCTGGCAAGGCCAGCATTTGTTGCCCAAGCATAATTTCCTTTGACAACCTAGAGGCTTGCTAGGCCATTCCACAGGGAATTTAAGAGTCAACCACGTTTCTGTGGGTCTGGAGTGACTGTATGCCTGACCCTGTAAATACGTCAGATTTCCTTCCCTAAAGGACATTATTACGACAATTAATGATAGATTAATGGCACCATTACTGATACCAGCTTTCAATTCCAGATTTAACTTTTAGTTTGGATTATTTTTGCTTAATTGAATGTAAATACCACCAGCTGCCGTGGTGGAACTTGAATTGTGTCCCCAAGGCATTATCCTGGAAATCTGGATTACTAGCTCAGTGCCATTACCACTCCGCCACCATCTCCCCAGGCAATCAGACAGAGTAGCTACACAAGAACTAGTCAAAAACGATGGCAGGGACTCAAAGAAGTATTGAGTGCAAAACGTATTGAATACTTGGATCCTGTTCCGACCCTTTGGAAGATGAACTCAATTAATATCCATGCTCCGCTGTTTACTGTTTTCCTGAATTTTATTTCCCTGACAGTATCTATGCAATTCCCTTTTGAATGTTAATATTCAATCTGAAACTAACAGCCTTTATTAAGTGCAATCAACCCACAACAACACGCCGATAAACATTGTTTCCCCATGTAGCTCCTCAATGCACATTTTGGATTCGGAAAGGAACATATGTGATTTTAAAAGAGAGAACTTCTGAGAAGAACGGGTAGCTTCAACCTTTCAGGCAGCGTACACTGCCCGTCGTCAGGAGAAAGGGCAAGACCAGATAGAAGAAATAACTTTATATCTGGTGGAGCATGGAAATGTGCGCAGGAAATTACTGCTGATCGGAAATGACGTGTTCTCATTCTTGCTGCTATTGGTAGGAGAATTGTGTTTCGTGGTATGTCGGTTTTTCTCTTCCTTCCACAATCAATTTTCATCTTTTGCTTTCCTCATTCCATTTCATTGTTACTTGCCTGCAACATTGCCTTATTTAATATTAATTTTCAATGCATACTCCGTTAAATTTACTCTGCTTGCCTGCTGTTCCTGGGGGTGAAGCAGCACACCTCCCATTCACGCCAATACACATTTTTGCTGTGAGTTCAGTTGAGACATTTAGATCTTCCAGACGTCGTCTTAACATCTATCCTGTCAATCGTCCTTAAAATCTTATATGTTTCAATAAGGTCACCTCTTATTCTTCTAAACTCCAATAAATAAAGCCCTAACCTGTTTCGCCGTTCTTGATAAGACAACCCGTTCATCCCAGGGATCAGCCTAGTGAATCTTTTCTGAACAGCCTCCAATGCTAGTATATCCTTCATGAAATATGGGGACCAAAACTGTACACAGTACTCCAGATGTGGCCACACCAATACCCTGTAACAAGACCTGCCGACCTTTAAATTCTAAGCCCCTAGCAATAAAGGCCAACATTCCTTATGCCTTCCTAATTACTTGCTGCACCTGCATGCGAACATTTTGAGTTTAATGTTTTGGAACACCCAGATGCCTCTGTACTGCAGAATGTTGTAGGCTTTTTCCATTTAAATAATAAACTGTCTTTTTATTCTTCCTACCAAAGTGAATGAACTCACACTTTCCCACACTGAACTCCATCTGCCAAGTTGTCTTTCCCCCTCCACTCACTTAACCTATCTATATCCCTTTGCAGATTCTGTGTGTCCTCATCACAACATGCCTTCCCACCTATTGTTGTATCATCAGCAAATTTACATACACAGCGCTCTGTCCCTTCCTCCAAGTCATTGATGTAGATAGTAAATAGTTGATATCCTAGGACCGATCCTTGTGGCACACCACTAGTTATGGCTTTCCAATCTGAAAAGACCCATTGATCACGACCCTGATACACAAGCAAAGCTAGGTCTCCGTTCGAAAGGACAGCGAATGGATTGTTCAGGAAATGTTCTAGAGGAACTTTCTGCCACAGGGGATGCTAAGCTCCAGAAATGAATTGTGTTTAGCTGATGATTGGCGCTTCTGTATAATATTTTGATGTGTATGGGAGACGGACTACAAAGTTGCCAATGAGGATTGAAATGTGCCGTTTTGGCAAGTTGGGTCAGCGCAACAAGATCCAAAGTGTTCCTCCTTTATCGTACAAACTCATTTAAAACGTGGCCTTGAAACAATTGGAAGGCAAATGAACAGAACCCTGGAGGTGAAGAAGTAGAGATTGCAGGTGGTTGGCCATTGGCTAAAGATGTGTTAATTGCCCGGACGCTGCATTTGGAAATGGCAAACTTAAAAGCACGCATGTAGGAAAGTATGGAGTGATTTCCTGTGTGAGAACATCACAAGAAATGCCTGCTTGAAACTGTGGCCTTGACACAGCTTAGGTGTTGTGGGTAAAGTGTCTATTGTGAATGTGAAAATCATAAAAAACAGAAACATAAGACGATACCAAATAGGAGCAGGATTCGGCCATTCAACCCCTCAAGCCTGCCCCGCCATTCAACAAGATCATGGCTGATCTGTCCCAGGCCTCAACCCCTCTTTCGGGCCAGCTTCGCATAACCCTCGACTCCCCGAGATGTCATAATCTATCTTCCTCGTCCTGAAATACATTTAGTGACCTAGCCTCCAGAACTGTCTGACGTAGAGGATTCCAGAGAATCACCAGCGTCTGAAAGAAGAAATTCGTTTGCAACTCAGTTTTAAATATGTGACCCCGTTTTCTGTAACTATGTCCACTAGTTCGAGATACCCCACCAGTGGAAACACATTCTTTACATCTATTCTGTCAAGCCCGCTTAGAATCATATATGTTTCAATAAGATCACCTCTCATTCTTCAAATTCCAATGAAGAAAGGGCTAATCTGTTTAGCTGTTCTTGATAAGACAACCCTTCGTCCCAGGAAACAGCCTAGTAATTATTTTATGAAGGGCCTCCAATGCCAGCATATCATTCCTTAAGTACGGGGACCAACACTGTATGCAGTACTCCAGGTGTGGCCTTACCAACATGCTGTCCAGTTGGAACAAGACTTCCATACTTTTAAACTCCAACCCCCATGAATAAAGGCCAAAATTCCACTTACCTTCCTAATTGCTCGCTGCAGCTGCATGATAACATTTTGTATTTAATGTACAAGAACACCCAGATCCCTCTGTGCTGCAGTATTTTGTAGTCCTTCTCCATCTAAATAATAATCTGCCTTTTTACTCTTCCTACCAAATTGGATGACATCACACTTTCCCACAATGAACACTATCTTCCAAGTTTTTTGTCCACTCACTTAACATATCTACATCCCTTTGCAGCTTATTTCTGTCATCATCACAGCATGCCTTCTCACCTAAATTTGTATCGTCAGCAAATTTGGCTACACTACACACTGTCCCTTCCTCAAAGTTATCAATATAGATGGTAAATAGTTGAGGCCCCAGGACCGATGCTTGTGGCACCCCTTTAGTTATGGCTTTCCAACCAGAAGAAGACCCATTAATCCTGACTCGCTGCCTTCTATGTGCTAGACAATCCTCGATCCATGCCAACACATTACCCCCAATACCCTCAGCTCTTATTTTGTGCAATAACCTTTTATGTGGCACCTAATTGAAAGCCTTCTGAAAATCGAAATACACAACATATACCAGTTCTCCTTTATCCCCTCTGCTGGTTATATCCTCAATGAATTTTTAAAAAATAGTCGAACATGATTTCCTTTTCATAAAACTATTTTGACTGTGTTTGATTGCATTCTGCTTTTCGAAATGACTTGCTATTTCTTCCTTAATAATGGACTTTAACATTATCCCATGTTAAGCTATATCTATATATTTAAGGTCTATATATTTGTGCTTTCTGTCTCCCTCCTTTCTTGAATCGAGGTATCACATTAACGGTTTTCCAATCCGCTGGTACCCTGCGGAATCCAGTGAGTTTTGGTATATTACGACCAATGCCTTTACGATCTCTGCAGCCACTTATTTTAAAACCTTTAGATACAGGCCATCAGGTGCTGCCGACGTGTCTTCCTTTATTCCCATAAGTTTGGCAAGCACCTTTTCCCTCGTGATCGAGATTGTTACAAGTTCCTCCCTCCCATTTACACATTGCTCATCTATTATTGTTAGGATGTTTATAGTGTCCTCCACCGTAAAGGCCAATACAAAATATTGGTTTACATTAGCTGCCATTTCCCTGTTCCCTGTTATTAATTCCCCAGTCTCATCCACTAAGGGTCCCACACTTACTTTAGCTACTCTCTTCCTTTTTATATAACCGTAGAAGCTCTTTGTGTTTGTTTTTATATTTCTGGCCAATTTACTCTGAATCAATTTTCTCCCTCTTTATTAGGGTTTTAGTCATCTGCTGCTGATTTATAAAAAAAAAATCCTCTGGCCTACCACTAACTTTCGCCACTTTGTAAGCCTTTGTTTTTGATTTGATACTCTCCTTAACGTCCTTTTTGTTATCCACGGACCGTCCATAATTCTCATTGGGTCCTTCCTTCTGACCGGAATAAATGTTTGATGAGTGTTGTGAAATATCTGCTTAAAAGTCTGCCACTGTTCATCTGCTGTCATTTTTTTGGTCTATTTTACCAGCCCACATTAGAAAACTATTTCTTCATCCCTCTGTAATTGTCCTTGTTTAAGTTGAAGACACTGATTTGAGACCTGAGTTGCTCATCCTCCAACTGCATTGGAAATTGTACCATGTTATGAACACATCCCCCAAGACGATCCTTAGCTACGAGATATCGTCTTGATCCTACCTCATTGCACATTACCAAATCTAAAATAGCCTGTTACCGGGTAGGTTCTGCAATGTGTAGTTCCATGAAACAATCCCTGATGCATTCTGCAAATTTGTCTTCCTTGCCAATTTGATTTGTCCAGTCGAAATGCAGATTAAAATCTCCCATGATAATTGGAGTGCTTTTCTCACACGCCTCCATCATTTCCTGATTAATACTTTGTCCTACAGAGAGGCAACTCCTCGGGGACCTATCGACCACTGCCACCCGTGATTTCCTTCGCTTGCTATTCCTTATTTCTACCCAAACTGTTTCTACATCACGATCTATTGCACCTATATCCTAACTCAAAACTACACTAATCACTTCCTTTAATAGCAAAGCTACCCCACCTCCTTTTACTTTCTGCCTATTCTTCCAGAACGTCGAATATCCTTGAACATTGAGTTTCCGGTTTTGTTCATCCTGCCACCACATCTCTGTGACAGCTATCAAATCATATTCACTTATTTCTATTTGTGCCGTCAGCTTATCCATCTTGTTACAAATGTTATGTGCATTCAGATAAAGATCCTTAAGCTTTGACTTTTTAAAAATCATTTTTACCTACTCTGGTTCTAATTCCTGCTGGACTCTTATGCTTGTATTCTCTGTCCCTTCCTGTCACACGCCGATTAATATATGCCCCTTCACTACCCTGCAACTCTGCTGTCTCTTACTTTTCGACTTTTTAAACTTCCCTTCTTTTGAACCCTCCAGCCACTATTTACTTTAAAGCCTGATCTAGAACCCTACTTATACGATTCTCCAGGACCCTGGTCCCAGCATGGTTCAAGTGAAGCCCATCCTAATAGTGCAGCTCTCTCTTTCCCCAGTAATGGTGCCAGTGTCCCATAAATCGGGAACCAATTCTCCCACAGCAATCTTTGAGCAATGCATTTACCTCTCTAATCTTATTTCCCCTATGCCAAATTGCACGTGGCTCAAGTAGTAAACTGGAGGCTATTACCTTTGTGGTTCTGCTTTCTAATTTAGCCCTGAGTTGCTCATAGTACCTCAGGAGAACCTCTTGCCTACTTCTAACTATGTCGTTGATAGCTATGTGGACCACGACACCTGGATCCTTCCCTTCCACTCCAAGTTCCTCTCTAGCCCAGAAGAGATGTCCTTAAACTTGGCACCTGGCAGACAACACAACCTTTGGAGTTTTCCAGCTTTGCTGCAGAGAGTTGCATCTATTCCCCTAACTATGCGATCCTCTATTACAACTACATTTCTCTTCTCTTCCCCCACTTGAATTGCGCTCTGAACGTGGGTGCTGTGGTCAGTTCGCTTATGCTCCTTGCAGTCTGTGCCCTCGTCCACACTGGGAGCAAGGACCTCATACCAATTGGATAAGGGCAGTGGCGGTGGCGTAGTGGTATTATCACTGGACTAGTAACCCAGAGACCCAGGGTATTTCTCTGGGGACGTGGATTCGAATCCCACTGCAGAAGAAGGTGGAATGTGAATTTAATTAATAAATCTGGAATTAAAAGCTATTCTAATGATGGTCATGAAACCATTGTCGATTGTTGTAAAAGCCCATCTGGTTCACTAATGTCCTTTAGGGAAGGAAATCTGCTGTCCTAACCTGGTCAGAACTACATGTGACTCCAGACCCACAGCAATGTGGTTCAATCTTACATGCCCTTTGAAATGGCCGAGTAAACCAATCAGTTGTACCTAACCGCTATGAAGTGAATAAAAAGCAATGAAATCGGAAGGAGCACCCGGAATCGACCTAGGCACTGGAAAAACAACTGCCAACCCAGCCTTATCGACCCTGCAAAGTCCTCCTTAATAACATCTGGGGGCTTGTGCCAAAGTTGGGAGAGCTGTCCCACAGACTAGTCAAGCAACAGCCTGACATAGTAATACTCACGGAATCATAACTTACAGACAATGTCCCAAACACTGCCATCGCCATGCCCGGGTATGTCCTGTCCCACCGGCCGGACAGACCCTCCAGAGGTGGCGGGACAGTAGAATGCAGTAGGGGGAGAGTTGCTCTGGGAGTCCTCAACATCGACTCTTGAACGCATGAATTCTCGTGGCATCAGGTCAACCATGGGCAAGGTAACCTCCTACTGATTACCACCTACTGCCCTCCCTCAGCTGATGACTCTGTACTCCACCATGTTGAACACCAGTTGGAGGAAGCAGTGAAGGTAGCAAGGACAGAAAATGTACTCTGGGTGGGGGATTGCAATGACCATCACCAAGAGTGGCTCGGTAGCACCACGACTGACCAAGCTGGCCGAGATCTAAAGGGCATAACTGCTAGACTTGGTCTGCGGCAGGTGGTGGAGGACCCAACACGAGGGGAAAACATACTCGACCTCGTACTCACCAATCTGCCTGCTGCAGATACTTCTGTCCATGACAGTATTGGTCGGAGTGACCACCGCACAGCCCTTATGGAGACGAAGTCCCGCCTACACATTGAGGGTACCGTCCGTCGTGTTCTGTGGCACTATCACACTGCTAAATGGCTTCAAGTTCGAACAAATCTAACAATGCAAAAGTGGGCATCAATGAGGCGCTGTGAGCCATCAGCAGCAGCAGAATTGTACTCAATCACAATTTGTAACCTAATGGCCTGGCATATCTCCAACTCCAGCATTACCATCAAGCGAGGAGACCAACCCTGGTTGAATGAAGAGAGCAGGAGAGCATGCCAGGAGCGGCAACAAGCATACCTCAAAATGAGGTGTCAACCTAGTGAAGCTACAACCCAGGACTACTTGCATGCCAAACTGCGTAAGCAGCATGTGTTAGACAGAGCTAAGCGATTCCATAGCCAACAGATCAGATCTAAGATCTACAGTCCTGCCACATCCAGCCGTGAATGCTAGTGGACAATTAAACAACTAAATGGAGGTGGTGGCTCCACAAATGTCCCCATCATCAATGGTGGGGGAGCCCAGCACATCAGTGCGAAAGATAAAGCTGAAGCATTTGCAACAATCTTCAGCCAGAAGTGCCGAGTGGATGATCCATCTCGGCCTCCTCCTGAACTCCCCAACATCACAGATTCCATACTTCAGCCAATTCAATTCACTCCGCGTGATATTAAGAAACGACTGAAGGCACTGGATACTGCAAAAGCTATGGGCCCTGACGATATTCCGGCAATACGATTGAAGACCTGTGCTCCAGAACGTGCCGTGCCCCTTGCCAAGCTTTTCCAGTATAGCTGCAAGACAGGCATCTAGCCTGCAATGTGGAAAATTGTCCAGGTATGTCCTGTACACAAAAAGCATGAAAAGTCCAAGCCGGCCGATTACTGCCACATCGGTCCACTCTCAATCATCAGTAAAGTGATGGAAGGTGTCATCAGCAGTGCCATCAAGCGGCACTTGATTAGCAATAACCTGCTCAGTGACGCTCAGTTTGGGTTCCGCCAAGGCCACGAAGTTGCTAGCCTCATTACAGCCTTTGTTCAAACATGGAAAAAAGAGCTGAACTCAAGAGGTGAGGTAGGAGTGACTGCCCTTGACATCAAGGCAGCACATGACCGAGCATGGCATCAAGGAGCCCTAGGAAAACTGAGGAATCATGGGGAAAACTCTCCGCTGGTGGAGTCATACCTAGCGCAAAGGAAGATGATTGTGGTTTTTGGAGGTCAATCATCTCAGCTCCAGGACATCACTGCAGAGTTCCTCAGGGTAGAGTCCTGGGCCCAATCATCTTCAGCTTCTTCATCAATGACCTTCCTTCAATCACAAGGTCAGAAGTGGGGATGTTCGCTAATGATTGCACAATGTTCAGCACCATTCGTGACTCCTCAGATACTGAAGCAGTCCGTGTAGAAATGCAGCAATACCTGGACAATATCCAGGCTTGGAATGATAAGTAGCAAGCAACAATCGTGCCACACCAGTGCCAGACAATGACCATCTCCAACAAGAGAGAACCTATCCATCTCCCCTTGACATTCAATGGCATTACCATCGCTGAATCCCCCGCTATAAACATCCTAGGGGCTACCACTGACCAGAACTGAACTGGTGTCGCCATATAAATACCGTGGCTATATGAGCAGGTCAGAGCCTTGGAATCATCAGGCGAGTAACTCACATCCTGACTCCCCAAAGCCTGTCCACCATCTGCAAGGCACAAGTCAGGAGTGTGACTTGCCTGGATGGGTGCAGCTCCAACAACAGTCAAGAAGCTCGACACCATCCAGGCCAAAGCAACCCGTTTGATTGGCACCCCATCCACAAACATTCGTTCCCTCCACCATGGACGCACAGCGGCAGCCGTGTGTACCATCTACAAAATGCACTGCAGCAATGCACCAAGGCTCCTTGGACAGCACATCTCAAACCCTCGACCTCTACCAACCAGAAGGACAAGGTCAGCAAATGCATGGGAACACCACCACCTGCAAGTTCCCCTCCAAGTCACACACCATCCTGACTTGGAACTATATCGCCGTTCCTTCACTGTCGCTGGGTCAAAATCATGGAACTCCCTTCCTAACAGCAGTATGGGTATACCTACCCCAAATGGGCTGCAGCGGTTCAAGAAGGCAACTCACAACCACCTTCTCAAGGGCAATTAGGGATGGGCAATGAATGCTGGCCTGGCCAGCACCGCCCACATCGCATGAATGAATAAAAAAAACTGGCTGAGGTTCCTCCAAAGCTAAATTCTGGATCCCCATACCTGCCTCACTCGCAGTCTCACACTCCTGTCTCTGACGACCGTCCAATTTTAATGTAATTAATCTAATTGGTGTGACTGTCTCCTGAGAAACAGTGTCCAGGTCACTCACCCCATCTCTTATATGTCGCAGCGTCCGCTGCTCGGAATCCAGCTCATCAACTCTGAGCCGAAAGTCCTCGAGCAGCCAACACTTGATGCAGATGTGATCACCTTGGATCGCACGAGCTTCCACCAGCTCCCACATACTATTGCTGCAACATGTCATCTGCCCAGCCATTCTCTATTCTATTTACTTAATTAATTTGGATCACAGTATTCTAAAAAAAATATTATTTAAGTGAACACTCAACGTATAATAATTTAAAGCAAAAAAGAGACACGGAGGAAATACCTAACAGTCACTTGCCAGCTCTCCTGTGGCGTCACACTTCGATTTTGTCGGTCAAGCCGGTCCACAGAACAGAGCCGCTGTTTCATTTTATATCCCAGCTCCTCTCGCCTGTTGCTGCTCTCGCCGACGCCGCTCTGGACTTGCTTATCGGTTCTCTGAATTTATGCATTCGCCTGTAATCATTCGAATGGAAAAACTTCCTGATCATTTACAACTTTAATGTTACAAGGGTTTACCAAGCTGGAAAATGGACATTTAACACAAATTGTATTAAAGATCTTCCACTTTTCTCCTCCAGTTTATATAAAGCTCAGCGATAACTACCTCCACATTCTGACAAGGAGTTTTTGCTGCTGCAATAAAGTGTCACTTGTTTCCATTTGCTTCCTGACTGTTTCTTTCCTCTGCTCTCCTTGGGGATTCAGAGGGATTTTTGTTCATCGCTTGTCCAAATTCAGGAGGTTCCAGCTCCTCAGCAGCTGCTGTCCTGGAGAAATCAACTGCATTTAAAATGTCTCCCTCTGTTTGGAGAGATGAGGAAAAACTGTTTACATAACTGAGGGGTGAAACTAATCGGCAGGGAGTTGTTATGTTCTGGAATTCACTGTCTGATGGGTTTCTGAAAGCAGATTCAATATTAATTTTCAGAAGAGAACAGGATCAAAACTTCAATTACTCTTAGATGGAGGAGAACAGATACCAGCATAGAAAAATAGGTGAGAGAGACCGATGCCATAACTTTAGTGATGCAGAACTCAACACAACTTATTTAGAGAGTTTTTATGTGTGAATGATTGCATGTGTTTTATTTAATGCTGTTGCTTTATTTATACATTATCTTTAATCACTCAAAATAATTTTCCAAACATCAGCCAGTTCAATGTTACAAGTGTTCAGATATTGGGAAAATAGTCTTTTAACGCAAATTGTATTGCAATTCTTTAATTGAGCATCTCAGGTTTACAAAAAGTAAATACCTCAATTTAGTGGAAACTTCCAAACCCAGTCACACAGAATTTTCTGTCAGCAAATGCTTGGCATCTTCATCTGCTGGTGGCCCTGTCTCACTGCACTTACTGTCCTTCTCACCATCTCCGTCTGCAGGAGCACCTGCCTCACTGCAGTTACTACTCAATTCTCACCATCTCCATCTGTTGGTGACCCTGTCACATTGCACTTTCTGTTCTTTTCATCATCTCACAATAACTGTGATTTGTCGCTATGTCCATTTTGCTCTGAGTCCGGGCTGGGTTTAGTTGAATACAGCTGAGATTTTCAGTGACGCCTTTGTTTGAAGTCCCACCTCAACAGGTCAGTTTATCAATAAAATATAATCTCAGAACCACATTTAAATCATTTCAGGGATCAGTGCTGTGAATATAAAACATACTTTTGGTCATGTGTGGAGTGTAGGGGATGGAATATGAAATAGGATTTAGTTCCAGTCTTCAAAACCTACAGTTCTTTCTATGATTTCACTAATTTAACAATGAGATTGAGAGAGTATTTCACTACGTTCTTCAGCTCATGTCTAAATTTAGTCTGGATCACAGCGTAAATACATGTGTTGGTGCAGGAACTGAAAATCCGCAGCATCTTTGATATTTGAT
Organism: Heterodontus francisci; assembly: GCF_036365525.1. Taxonomy (NCBI): domain Eukaryota; kingdom Metazoa; phylum Chordata; class Chondrichthyes; order Heterodontiformes; family Heterodontidae; genus Heterodontus; species Heterodontus francisci. Next base: position 870,467 of record NW_027141742.1, on the reverse strand, counting down.
TTGATTTGGATTTAGATTTGGAGATGCAGCACTGAAGCAGGCCCTTCTGCCCACCGAGTCTGTGCCGACCATTAACCACCCATTTATACTAATCCTACACTAATCCCATGTTCCGACCACATCCTCACCTGTCCCTATATTCCCCGACCACCTACCTATACTAGGGGCAATTTAGAATGGCCAATTTACCTATCAACCTGCAAGTTTTTTTGTCTGTGGGTGGAAACAGGAGCACCCGGAGGAGACCCACGCAGACACAGGGAGAACCTGCAAACTCCACACAGGCAGTGCCCAGAATTGAACCCGGGTCGCTGGAGCTGTGAGGCTGCAGTGCTAACTACTGCACCACTGTGATAAAGTGAGGGTCAGTGTTGGAGGAAAAATATTGAATATCTGCAATTCGGCTGTAAATGATAAGCACAACCAGTGTGATCCAAAACAATATAAAACTGTCGGGTACACTGAAGAGTAAAAGTATTGTTTTTCTGCGATTCTCCATCTATGGGTCCTTCTTTCTTCCCATTATCTCCTTGCATATCCGATATCTGTGGGTTGCTTATCGTGTCCTCCAACGTGAAGGCTGATGCCAAATATTGGTTTAAATTATCTGCCATTTCCCTGTTCTCTGTTATCAACTCTCCAGTCGCATCCTCCAAGGGTTTCACACACTCTACAGCTACTCTCTTTCTCTTTACGTACCCATGGCAGCTCTTGCTGTTTATGTTTATAATTCCTGCCAATTTGTTTCCATAATCGATTTTCTGTCTCTTTATCAGCGTCTGAGTCATCCACTGCTTGTTCCTAAAATATTCCAAATCCTCTGGCCTATCATTAGTTTTTGCCACTTTGTATGCCTTTGCTTTTGATTGAATACTCTCCTTGACCACCTTTGTTGACCACGGGCCGTTCATCCTTCTCGTCAATTCCTTCATTTTGACCGGGATAATTGTTTTTTTGCTGAGCGTTATGAAATATCTGCTTAAATGTCTGCCAATGCTCATCCAGTGACCTTCCCCTCAGTCTATTTTGTTCCAGCCCGCTTCAGACAACTCTTTCCTCATACTTCCATAATCGCCTCTGTTTAAATTGAGGTCACTAGTTTGAAACCCGAGTTGCTCGCCCTCAAACTGAACTTGAAATTCTTCCCTGTTGAGATCGTTACCCCCGGATGCTCCTTAACTACGATATCTCTTATTAATCCTACCTCGTTACACATGAATTGACTTAAAATAGCCTGTTCCCAGGTACGTTCGGCAACGTAATGCACTCAGTAGCAATTCCTGATGCACTCTATAAATTAGTCCTCCATCTTACCTCTGCCAATTTGATTTGTCCAATCAATATGCAGATTAAAATCACCCATGACAATTGTAGCACCCTTCTTACACGTCTCCATTACGTCCTGATTTAAAATTTGTCCGACAGTGAGGCATCTCTTCAGGGGCCTATAGACCACCACCACGCGTGACTTCTTACCCTTGCTGTTCCTTATTTGCACCCGAAGTAATTCCACATCATGATGCATTGCATCTGTATCTCTGAACATCACTGTATTGATAGATTCTTTTTTTAACAAAGTTACCCCACCTCCTTTTCCTTTTTGACGATTTTTCCAGGACGTCAAATACCCGTGAGTATTGAGTTCCTAGCCTTGGTCACCCGACAACCACATCTCTATAATAGCTATCAGATCATATTCATTTATTTTTGTATGTGCCATCAAATCATCTATCTTTATATAAATGCTGTTTGCATTCAGCTAAAAAGCCTCAAACGTTGACATTTTAACATTACTACTCACTCTGGCTCTAATTTCTGCTGCACGCTTCAGATTATATTTTCTGCCCCTTCCCATCACACTTTGTTCGCCTCCCCATGACCCTGTGCCTCAGCTCTCTCGTTTCTTTCTTGATTTTTAAAAACTTCCTTTCAATTTAACCCTAACACCACCACCCCACCCGCCCCAACTAATAATTTTAAAGTCCGATCTACAATCCGAGTTATACGATTCGCCAAGCCACTGGTCCCAACTTTGTTCAAATTAAGCCCATCCTATTGGAACGGCTCTCACCTTTCCCAGTACTGGCGATGGAAATGGAACCCATTTCTCCCACAGCAATCTTAGAGCCACGTGTCTACCTCTCCAATCTTCTTAACCTTACACCAATGTGCACGTGGCTCAGGAAGTAATCCGGAGATTATTACCTTTGTGGTTCTGCTTTTTAAGTTAGCCCCGAGCTGCACATAGTCCCTCAGCAGAACTTCTTTCCTAGTCCTACCGATGTCGTCGGTACCTGCCTGGATTACAACAACTGGATCCTTAACCTCGCACTCCAAGTTCCTCCCTCGCCCAGAAGAGATGTCCTTAACATTGGAACAAGGTAGGCAACACAGCCTTCGGGACTCATTGTTTGTGCTGCAGAGAACCGTATCTATTCCCCTAACAATGCTATCCCCTATTACTGCTATATGTCTTTTCTCACCCCTCACTTGAATGGCACTCTGCACCACTGTGATGTGCTCAGCTCATTCATTCTCCCTGCGGTGTGTGCCCTCGTCCACACCGGGAGCAAGAACCTCATACCTATTGACTCAGGGGACTGGCTGAGTCTCCTCCAAAGCTAAATTCGGGATCACCATCCCTTCCTCAATCGCAGTCACACCCTCGTGTCCCTGACCATGGTCCAAGTTTGATTTAATTAATCTAAGGGTGTGACTGTCTCCTGAAATACTGTGTCCAGGTAACTCTGCCCCTCCCAGATGTGTCGCACTGTCCGCAGCTCGGACTCCAGATCATCAAATCTGAGTCGGAAGTACCTCTAGCAGCTAACACTTGCTGCAGATGTTGTCACCGTGGATCGCACCAGCTTCCACTAGTTCCCACATAGTACAGCTGCAACAGCAGCACATTGCCTGCCCAGCCATTTGTATTCTATTTAATTAATTAATTTGGATGTTAAATATTTTAAAAGTGAATTTCTTAAATGTACTCTTCATCTGTAATAACGTCTCTTGATTTAAACCACTTGGCTAATCAACAGAGACACGGACGAGATACCCAGCAATCACCTAACTGTTTTCCTAAGATGCCACAGCTCGGCTCTGACAGGTGGAGAGAGGTAGAAGGAGCTCTCTGCTACCGCTTTTTATCTCCCACCGCCGCTGCACTTCTCACGTAGGTCCGGTCTCCATGTACAATGATAGTATGGGAATGGATGACTTGATGATCGCTGGTGTGGTTATGGTCCAGGAGGAACTCCGAAGATATGTCAGAGATTTAGAGTTTAGGCTCCCCAAGGTTCTTTTCAGCAAACAACAACAACGACTCCATTGTCAGCAGGTTTAATGACAATGTCAGATTTGAGAGAATGAAGTGTTGCAGATCAAAGGGACATAGATCAGAGACAGTAAAGGTGGCGGGATACGTTTAATCACACCTGCTTCCATCTCAACACAAACCTTAACTATTTTGCTCTTTGAATGCCCCTTTCCCTGGCTCGCCATTTACTAAAAGTAGTTAATCTCTACCATTATATAATTCTGAAGAAATGGCATTAAGATGCAAAGCTAGTTCGGTTTCTGTCTCCACAGTTGATTCCTGACCTGCTCAGTGTTTCGAGTATTATCTGTTTTCAATTCTAATAATGGTCGCCCTCTGCTGGTGTATACTGGTGTTTCAGTAGGTGCAGCAATGGAATAAAAGTCACAATCTGTGGGAGAATAATGCACGGTGTCGTCGTTCTCCCGACTGAGTAACAATTGCGCTCTGCTGATGAATAAATGAAATATTTAGAATTAAAGTGAAAAACACTTTAATTTCTGATCAGATTCTCCTGCTCTTCCGACATACTCTGGAATCCTCAGGGATAGTGTAGCGCAGTAAAACAATATATTGTATCTAGGAATTGGTGTGCATTTAATGCTTGAACATTAAAATCGGCATTAATATTGATAAAGGCACAAATTCCAACGAAAAGATTGAATACATGTTTTATTATTATTATTTAAATTTATTTCCATTGTACATCAGCACTTACATTATAAACTGCAGTAATTTGTCCACATTGAGTAGATGGCGGTGGAGGAAGCAGTTACAAGAAATGCAGATTAAAGAGACAGACCGTTTATTGATTGCCTGACGTCTTCTAAACCTTCTTTAATAGGATGTGGAAAAGTTAAGCGGTTACAAAACGAACTTTGTGCAAACTTTTTATTATTAAGCAATGGTTTTAATCTCTGTGACAGTGTTGGTAATTACATGCAGAGTAATATATCTCAGTATTTGTAAAGACAGAGAAATGATCCGAAATCAATTTTGTTTGGTATTTTAATTAAACAGAAAACACGCACATTCAGGCAAAATATAGAGAAAAGCCAAATCTAGTTATTTCATCACAAAGTAAAGTGATGGTTCATTAAAATAAAGTGATGTTTATATGGTAAAGCAAAGCACATTCATCATGTTCACACTGTTGGGAAAGTTCATGCCATTCTCTCAAATTTAACACAGAATATTTTCCACCAGTCTGTGCCCCACCTCCAGACATCATCTACAGGATTTAAGGCTGGTGTTTACCTGAAAGGATAAGATGAACGACTTGAGAGGGTTACAGCAATGTTAGCCATCAAACAAATACATCAATACAGTCTCAGATCTCCTAAGAATATTTCTGCTTCAATAAGCCTCCTATTTCTTTAGTAAGTACAGAAAATGTTCTCGCTGATACTTTGGAATCACTGACCTTTGAAAACACCATTAATTATCATATTAATATCGGAAACAGCCGGGACTGCACAGTGTCAGCACTGTGCTGACACAGTGTCAGTGTTAGTGTTAGGGTGGCTCTGTGGCGCAGTGGTTAGCACCGCAGCCTCACAGCTCCAGCGACCTGGGTTTAATTTTGGGTACTGCCTGTGTGGAGTTTGTAAGTTCTCCCTTTGTCTGTGTGGGTTTCCTCCGGGTGCTCCAGTTTCCTCCCACATGCCAAAGACTTGCAGGTTGACAGGCACATTGGCCATTACATATTGCCCCTAGTATAGGCAGGTGGTAGGGAAATGTAGGAACAGGTAGGGATGTGGTAGGAATATGGAATTAGTGCAGGATTAGTATAAATGTGTGGTTGATGGCCAGCACAGACTCGGTGGGCAAAAGGGCCTGTTTCAGCGCTGTATCTCTAAATAAAACATGAAAATATGGAACAAATAATAAAGCATTGCTCTTACCGGGTTGATGGAGATGTAAGTTGCTGAATTGCACAGTCACTGCCCATCGTTGATGGAATGTCTGCTGTTGCAAACGCTTCACAATGAGCATCATCATTGTTTTCAGGAATAGAGGGAAGCAGCAAAGCCGGATCAGTGCGGTTCTGAGAGCTGTATACTGTGGAGAGAAAGATTATGGGTTAATGATTGGACTGAAAGCGGGTTCAGTGTGGGTCTGAGAGCTGTATGCTGTGGAGAGAAAGATTATGCACTAATGATTGGACTGAAAGCGGGTTCAGTGTGGGTCTGAGAGCTGTATACTGTGGAGAGAAAGATTATGGGTTAATGATTGGACTGAAAGCGGGTTCAGTGTGGGTCTGAGAGCTATATACTGTGGAGAGAAAGATTATGGGTTAATGATTGGACTGAAAGCGGGTTCAGTGTGGGTCTGAGAGCTGTATACTGTGGAGAGAAAGATTATGGATTAATTTTTGGACTGAAAGCGGGTTCAGTGTGTGTCTGAGAGCTATATACTGTGGAGAGAAAGATTATGCACTAATGATTGGACTGAAAGCGGGTTCAGCGTGGGTCTGAGAGCGATATACTGTGGAGAGTAAGATTATGGATTAATGATTGGACTGAAAGCGGGTTCAGTGTGGGTCTGAGAGCTGTACACTGTGGAGAGAAAGATTATGAGTTAATGATTGGACTGAAAGCGGGTTCAGTGCGGGTCTGAGAGCTGTATACTGTGGAGAGAAAGATTATGGATTAATGATTGGACTGAAAGCGGGTTCAGTGCGGGTCTGAGAGCTGTATACTGTGGAGAGAAAGATTATGAGTTAATGATTGGACTGAAAGCGGGTTCAGTGTGGGTCTGAGAGCTGTATGCTGTGGAGAGAAAGATTATGGATTAATTATTGGACTGAAAGCGGGTTCAGTGTGTGTCTGAGAGCTATATACTGTGGAGAGAAAGATTATGCACTAATGATTGGACTGAAAGCGGGTTCAGTGTGGGTCTGAGAGCTATATACTGTGGAGAGAAAGATTATGAGTTAATGATTGGACTGAAAGCGGGTTCAGCGTGGGTCTGAGAGCGATATACTATGGAGAGTAAGATTATGGATTAATGATTGGACTGAAAGCGGGTTCAGTGTGTGTCTGAGAGCTGTATACTGTGGAGAGAAAGATTATGGGTTAATGATTGGACTGAAAGCGGGTTCAGTGCGGGTCTGAGAGCTGTATACTGTGGAGAGTAAGATTATGGATTAATGATTGGACTGAAAGCGGGTTCAGTGTGTGTCTGAGAGCTGTATACTGTGGAGAGAAAGATTATGGGTTAATGATTGGACTGAAAGCGGGTTCAGTGTGTGTCTGAGAGCTGTATACTGTGGAGAGAAAGATTATGGGTTAATGATTGGACTGAAAGCGGGTTCAGTGCGGGTCTGAGAGCTGTATACTGTGGAGAGAAAGATTATGAGTTAATGATTGGACTGAAAGCGGATTCAGCGTGGGTCTGAGAGCGATATACTGTGGAGAGTAAGATTATGGATTAATGATTGGACTGAAAGCGGGTTCAGTGTGTGTCTGAGAGCTGTATACTGTGGAGAGAAAGATTATGGGTTAATGATTGGACTGAAAGCGGGTTCAGTGCGGGTCTGAGAGCTGTATACTGTGGAGAGAAAGATTATGGATTAATGATTGGACTGAAAGCGGGTTCAGTGTGGGTCTGAGAGCGATATACTGTGGAGAATAAGATTATGGATTAATGATTGGACTGAAAGCGGGTTCAGTGTGAGTCTGAGAGCTGTATACTGTGGAGAGAATGATTATGGATTAATTATTGGACTGAAAGCGGGTTCAGTGCGGGTCATCTATCTATGTGTCAATAATATAAAGGGGACTGGAATTTGTTGACCTCTGAATGTTTTCCACCTCCATTCACCCTGTTGTTTCAGCAACGCCCGCTGGGTGACAGCTGATCAAATGGATCTGCTGAGACTGAATCAGGATGTTCAGATTGAGCACTTGAAGGATTGCCAGTGGAAGTATTAATAAGAGAGATATCACACACCGAATATAATCAGGATCTTTTTTCCAAAATAATTCAGGCATTGATTAATCTAATTTCCTTGAATCTCAACATGAATTTCAATCAAGCAGTCTGTGTTAACACAAATTGGAAAGAAATTCAATGCAGTGACAGACAGCTGGTGATTGTGAGAGTTTAACTCACCGAGAGTGGAGAGATCACCGCCGGCACTTGTCAGTGTGAAGAGATCATCAGGACCACTGTCCAGCAACAAGTGACTATCCTGAGTGTCAATGGCTCCAGTCAGAACATCATCATAATCTCCCGGAACCAGACCTGACAGGAAATAATGATACTCACAGATATCAAATGGTAAGACGAAATACTTAGAATGATATTATGAGACGTCAATCTACCCGGGCTGGCAGGGTAGATTGTGATCTTCAGCTGTAGTGAGATTAGAGGTTAGCGAATGGTAGGACCATGTCATGTCGCAGTAGTTGAGTCTCCTTTGGCCCATGCTATATTTAAAAGGCAGCCCGCAATCGATGAAAGGCAGAAGCACTGTAGGACATCTGGTGGGAGGACTGACAACTGGAGTGTTTGGCAGATGGCAGCAGCCAGAGCGAGGGTGGCTCCCAGGTTTCCTCATGCCCCCCTTCAAGTGCTCCACCAGGCAACAAGTGCAAGGATGGAAGCACTTTCCCTTCGGGATGGGTGGAGGAAGCCTGCTAGGCAGGCACGGAGGGCATGGCAGGCGATTGAGGAGGATGTGAGCAGCCGTGAGGTGCTCCCATGCAAGAGGCTTCACTGCAGGAATAGGATCAATGCCCTAATGTAGTGTGGCAAGGTGAGTGCCGTGCCTCACATCAAGCTGACAACCTTAAGTGACACAAATATGAAAATGAAATTGGAGACGGGGTGCCCCTACTCATTGATTCATATCCTCTTCAATCATAGTGCAGAGATCAGTAACCGCCTCCCTGGAAAGTCACGATCTTCAGTGACACTGCTGCTCCGAAATTTGCAGGAAGCAGAGCCAATGATGGTCAGCCCACTCTGGTGAGTAGCGTATTCTGCACTCAGAAGCTGCTTGCGTGCTGCTGTGCACCCTGTTCATCCACACTCTCTTCCAGCCTCACGATTCTTGTCCCTGTCTGGGTGCTGCAGACCAACTCCCGGGGACTGCAGCTCTCTCCATCTCTGATTCTCCTCCACAATGGTAGGCCTCAAAACCGGAGTGGCTGACACCTATTGTAAATTGCTGCATTCACTTCTCAAGGCCTCCATTCTTTTTACTTGGTGTATCTAAGTTCTAAGTCAGAGAGGACGCTCATCCTGAATACCTATGTTTTGATCGCCAAGATTGGCCAGCCTCCAGATTGCCAATACCGCGACACAGTATCTCTCGCCCTCCCTCCAGTGCCACAATGCTTTCACACCCAAAACTGACCTTCCTCTGCCCTTCCCCCTGCTTGTAGAAGGCGAGTCTCTGAAGACTGTTGTTCTCGCCCATCCTTTTCTAAATTGTGAATAGCTTGGAAAATTGCCATACATTTCCTGTTTTATAGGCTCAGTTACCAGTCCAACGCCTTAAAGTGCAGCCTCCACCCACCAGCTCTGCCGACTCTGGGAATATCACCTAACAGTGTGAAGATGTCGAGCTTCCTTTGCACCGCTATCCAGTGGCATTTCCCCCGCCCCTCCCTCCCTCCCCCAACCCCCTCCCCCCCCGCCTGTCTGTGGTCACTGTGTGACAAAATTCTGCCCTCCGTTTTAATGTCACATGTATCCCATTGAATCACCCATCCAACATGCACACACATTTCACACATCACCGCCCAGACAACAGTGTCAGAAAACATCATGAACTGAAAATTTCATTCCATTATACTACTGGGTGCAATCGGGATGATTTTGTAGAAATCCAAATTATTTCTCCATATTTTTAAACTAAAATCACTCAGCAATGCTCCATGTTTTCAGCAGCATCATTTTAAGGTGATTAAGTTCTTTTATATTTAGTTGTTAATTTTAGATAGCAGACAGCGTGATGGATTAAAAAACGTGATAGTGACAAGTGAAATTGTACCCACCCTGAAGACTGGAGGAGTTCCTTTCAGGATTTTCTGATCCAGGCTCCGTGTCACCCAAACTGTGACTGGTGTAATATTCAATCTGATTGAGGGACTCAATGGAATCAGAAACTGTTAAACACAAACATGGATGGTTATTGGAGAGATTGATTGGGACGTTCGAGTAAATAGCATAATACCGTCATCATCTGGTGACAATGTCCTGGGACTTTGTATCTGATTGTGAAACATTCATCACAGGGGTTGCAGTGGTTCAAGTGCAACGAGAGATGGACCATAAATGTTGGCTCCGATAGCGAGCAGTTAAAACAATACACAGTGCAGCTGGTGGGTCAGATTTCAGACATTAGAGCAGAGACAATAGTGTAAAACATAGTCAGTTAGCACAGTTTCTTAACCCAGAATCCCTCCACTCTGTCCCTGTCTGTTTCCCTTTCAGAATCTCAAACGGCGCATTGGTTCCAAAACCGAAACCCACCCCGGACAATGGGGCAGAAAAGAGTGCAAGGAGGCTAATAACGGATTTGCTCTTCGAGTCATCGAGTCGTACAGCATAGAAACAGGTCCCTTGGCCCTCCGTGGCATGCCGACCATAATGCCTATCTATACTAATCCCACCTGCCTGCATTAGTTCCATATTCCTCGATGCCTTGCTCTTTCAAGTACCTCTCCAGATGCCTCTTGAACGTTGATACTGTTCCTGCCTCCACCACCTCCTCTGGCAGCTCATTCCAGATACCCACTATTCTTCGCGTGAAAAATTTACCCCTTTGATCCCCTTTAAACATCCTCCCTCTCACCTTAAAGTTATGTCCTCTAGTTTTAGTCACCCCTACCATGGGAAACAGACTCTGGCTATCTACCCTATCTATGCCTCTCATAATTCTATTTACCTCTATCATGTCCCCTCTCAGCCTCCTTCGCTTCAGCAAAACAGACCCAGCCTATCCAATCTCTCTTCAGAAATCAAGCCCTCCAAACCAGGTAACATCCTGGTGAATCCTTTCTGCACGCTCTCTAACTTTAGCACATCTTTCCTGTCATGCAGCGAAAAGAATTGCACACCGTACACCTAGTGCAGCCTAACCAATGGTATGTACAAGTGTAACATTACGTCACAACTCTTGTACTGACTGCCTCAGCCAATGAAGGCAAGCACGCCATACGCCTTGTTCCCCACCCTGTCTACCAGTGTTGCCACTTTCAGGGAGCAATGTACTTGCACACCAAGGTCTCTCTGCTCAGCAACACTCCCCAGTGCCCTGCCATTCATTGTATATGTCCTGCCCTGGTTTAACATCCCAGAATGCATTACTTCGCACTTGCCTGCGTTAAATTCCATTTTCCAATCCCTTGCCCACTTTTCAGTTGATCTGCATCCTGTTGTAACCTTAGACAACCTTCTTCACTGTCCACTATACCTGCAATCTTGGTGTCATCTGCAAACTTACTAATCATGTCCCCTACTTCTCATCCAAGTCATTAATATATATGACAAACAACAGAGGGCTCAGCACCGATCACTGCGGCACACCACTGATCACCAGCCTCCAATCTGAAGAACATGATCATTACCAAAAGGATGTAGATGCTTTGGAGAGGGTGCAGAGGAGGTTCACCAGGATGTTGCTTGGTGTGGAGGTTGCTAGCTATGAAGAGCGGTTGAGTAGATTCGGCTTGTTTTCATTAGAAAGACAGAGGTTGAGGGGGGACCTGATTGAGGTGTACAAAATGATGAGAGGTATAGACAGGGTGGATAGCAAGTAGCTTTTTCGCAGAGTGGGGGATTCAATTACTAGCGGTCACGAGTTCAAAGTGAGTGGGGAAAGGTTTAAGGGGGATATGCGTGGAAAGTTCATTACACAGAGGGTGGTGGGTGCCTGGAACGCGTTGCCAGCGGAGGTGGTAGACGCGGGCACGATAGCGTCTTTTACGATGTATCTAGACAGATACATGAATGGGCAGGAAGCAAAGCGATACAGACCCTTAGAAAATAGGTGACATGTTTAGATAGAGGATCTGGATCGACGCAGGCTTGGTGGGACGAAGGGCCTGTTCCTGTGCTGTAATTATCTTTTGTTCTTTAACAACCCTCCACCACTACCCTCTGCCTCCTATCAGCCAGCCAATTTAGTATCCAATTGGCTACCTCACCATGGATCCCATGTGTTCGAACCTTCCCGAACAACCTACCATGCGGGGTCTTGTCAAACACCTTGCTAAAGTCCATGTACACAACGTCCACCACCCTACCCTCGCTAATCCTTTTGGTCACCTCCTCAAAAAACTCAATCAAATTCGTGAGACATGATTTCCCACGCACAAAGCCATGCTGACTATCCTCATCAGATCTTGCCTTTCCAGATGCATATAAATCCTGTCTTTCAGAATCCCTGCGAATAAATTCCCCACCAATGATGTAAGGCTCACCAGCCTGTAGTTCGCTGGCTTATCCCTGATTCCTTTCTTAAATAAAGGCACAACATTAGTTATCCTCCAGTCTACCGGTACTTCACCTGTGGCTAACGATGATGCAAAAATCTCTGCCAAAGCCCCAGAAATCTCCTCTCTTGCCTCCCATAGCATCCCAGGATACACCTGGTCAGGCCCTGGAGGTTTATCCACCTTAATGCGCTTCAAAACCTCCAACACCTCCTCTCATGTAATGTTGCTATACATCAGGAGATCGCTGTCCCTTCCCTTGAACTCGCTAGCTTCCGTGTCCTTCTGCACGGTAAATACAGACGAAATGTATTCCTTTTAGACCTCGCCCATCTCCCGTGGCTCCACACACAGATTACCGCACCGATCCTGAAAGGGACCTAATCTCTCCCTAGCTACCCATTTCCTCTTAATATACTTATAGAATCGTTTAGGATTCGCCTTTACCTTATCTGCCAGGGAAATCGCCTTTGTGTGTTTTGCTGTAACCTCAGAAATTTATCTGAATGGTTAAATCGCTCTCCAAATATATCGCAGGACAAAGCTTTCATCGATTTGGTAGTGTTGTTGCTCCACTATGTTGAAGTGGAATTTGTAGATTTCATTTTAAACTTCAGCATACAAAGTGTTGGAATAAGTTTTTTGTAGAAACCACCGATTTCGGGTAAGAAGTTCCTGATGGGAACGTATTTCTGATCCGGTCACCCAGGGAAATAATATCTGAGAAAATCTGACTGTCTCCTTCTGAGAGCAGTGACTATTTATGGTCCAGTTTAAATGGAATAAAATGACATGATAGTTACAAAGAAACAGACATCATGTTCTTTAAGCAGTAGTGACGGGTGGGAATCTTCCCAAACCCATTGCTCATCTTACTGTACACACAGATATAGACACACTCGCACTGTGATAGGACTCCTTCACATGGTGATAGTGAACGGATTTCTGACAGTGTTCAGTCAGTAAACTGACCATGAAAATGGGGTATTTAAGCGGAAGTGACATTTGCCTCGTGAAAATTCGGTATGAAATATAAAACACAGACCTGAACGCCTGATCTGATAGGAATCCTTGCCAGGTGGAATATTCTCAATCTCTTCATAAATTGCATGATACAAACCAGCCGGTGAACCCTTGCCACTCGTGACAGAACCTGTCAGATGGAGGGTGGGAATGATTAAAGTTTAGTTACAACCCACGAGCGTTTAACAGTAAATTATCTGCGAACACATCCAAATCACAGAGATGGTGATAGTAAAGAGACAAAGCCAGGTATTGTGAATGCGGAGTAGTTTTGTTGTGCTTATTTTCGTATATGTCTATGTATCTATGCTTCTGCATACTCATATATTTACCTGCAGCAGACTGGGTCAAATTGAATCAAGTTTGTTAGAAACGATCTCCCCCTGACAAAGCCATGCTGACTGGCCCCGATTAATGCCTGCCTCTCCAAGTGGAGATTAATCTTGTTCCTCGGATTTTTTTCCAATAGTTTCCCTACCACTGATGTAAGATTCACCAGCCTGTAATTACCTGGTTTAGCCCTGCTACCCCTCTTGAATAATGGTACCACATTCACTGTTCTCAGTCCTCTGGTACATCTCCTGTGACCAGACAGGATTTGAAAATATGTGTCAAAGCCCCTGCTATCTCCTCCCTTGTCTCAGATAACAGCCTGTGGCTCATCTCATCTGGGCCTGAGGATTTATCCATTTTAAGCCCACTAAATCATCTAATACTTCCTAACTTTCATTGTTAATTTGTTCAAGCATATCACCATCCCCCTCCCTGGTCTCTACAACTACATCATCCGTCTCCATGGTGAACACAGATGAAAAGTAATCATCAAAAACTTAATCTATGTCCTCTGTCTCCACACACTGATGGCTACTTTGGTCCCTAATCGGCCCTACTCTTTCCCTGGTTATCCTCTTTCCCTCAATATACTTAAAACAACGCCTTGGGAGTTTCCTTTATCTTGCTCACCAGTGTTTGTGCATGTCCCCTCCTCGCTCTCCGAAGTCATTTTTTTAAGTACCCCTCTCCTTTCTATACTCCTCTAGGGCAGCCGCTGTTATCAGCACTCTGAATCTGTCACAAGCCTCCTTTTTATTCCTTATCTAATCCTCCATATCCCTTGACATCCAGGGTTCCCTGGACTTGTTGCTCCTACCCTTCAACTTTACGGGAACATGTTGGCCCTGATCTCTCACTATTTCCTTTTTGAATGTAAGAGCCCGTGGGATCCATGGCAATTTAGCAAATTGGATCCAAAGTTGGCTTAGTGCAGGAGGCAGATGGTGATGGTCGATGGTTGTTTTTGCGATTGGAAGCCAGTGACCAGTGGTGTACTACAGAAATCGGTTCTGGGACCCGTACGGTTTGGAATGTACATTAATGATTTAGATGTGAATATAGGAGTAATGTTAGTAAGTCCGCAGATGACACGAAAATTACTGATGTCATAAACAGTGAGGAGGAAAGCTTTAGATTGCAGGACGATAAAGATGAGCTGGCAAGATGGCAGGGGGAATAGCAAATGCAATTTAATCCTGAGAAGTGTGAGGTGATACATTGTGGGACGACTAACAAGGCAAGGGAATATAGAATGGATGGTAGGACCCGAAGAAGTACAGAGGGTCAGAGGTACCTTGGCGTACTTGCCCATAGATCATTTAAGGCAGCACAACAGGGAGATAAGTTGGTTAGGAAGACATATGGAATACTTGTATTTATGAGCCGAGGCATAGAATATAAGAGCAGGGAGGTTAAGATGGAGCTGTATAAAATTACAGTTAAGTCACAACTGGAGTACTATGTACAGTTCTGGGTACCACACTATCGGAAGGATGTGTGTGCACTGGACAGAGTGCTGAAGGGGTTCACCTGAGCTAGAGAAATTCAATTATGAAGTGAGACTGGATAGGCTCGGGTTGTTTTCTTGAGAGCAGAGAAAGCTGAGGGAGGACCTGATTGAGGCATACAAATTTATGAAGGGCACTGATATGATAGATAGGAAGAAACGTGCTCCGTTAGCGGTGGGGTCATTAACCAGGGGGAATATATTTAAAGTAAGGGGCAGGAGTTTGAGAGGAGAATTGAGGAAGAAAATATTCACAAAGAGGATGTTTGGAGTCTGGAACACACTGCCAGAAGGGATGGTAGAGGCAGTACCCTCACAACATTTCAGGTATTTAGATGAGCACTTGAAATGCCATGGCATCCAAGGCGAAGGGACAAGGGCTGAGTAATGGGATTAGAATAGATAGGTGCTTGATGGCTGGTACAGACACGATGGGCGGAAGGGCGCGTTTCTCTGCTGTATAACTCGACTACTCTATGGCCCGTTCTCCTGCTTGTGATCGTTTGTAAAATACTTCCAGTCTAGCGAGGTTACCAGGCTCGATCTTATCAGCTTTAGGACTGTCATTTACAGAGCCTGTTCTGATCGGGTCCTTGGTGGTGATAACAGGCCTATGCTGTCCTAGATATAGAATCTTTCTTAATAAGAGAGAGCGAGCCATTTCTACAAGAACTCTATATTATTATGAAAAGTGTCATTTATTAAGAGTCCCATTTGTTATAGTAAATCAGGAGTTCGTTGAATGGGTGCAATATGAGTGGAAGCGTTCTTTTGGAATCTGGAATCACCGCTGGTGAATGCATAAGGTCCTATACAAATATCACTTGTAAAAGTAAAAGACAGAGCCGGTCAGAAAGCTCGAGATTGGATGCCCAGAGCCAGAATCTGAAGGGCTGGAATTGATACACAATGGATGAAGGAAGATTTACAGTCAAATAAATAGGCGCATGCAAAGCCCAAAATGTCAATAGAACGTCCGGATCCATTGTTACAATAAGTACATTTTCCAGACTTTCATGAATTATGTGCTGAACTCTCACAGTGAATGTGGACAATTCAAATCACGCTCCATTTCAAATGTCACACTGTATTAATTCAGGAGAACCTTGAATGGAGAAAATCAGCAAAAACGAGTACAATGTATTTCTAACAAGGCCAGTTGGCAGTCCATAGAAAGCTGCAATGAACGAGAGTTTTGCAAGGATATGACACAATATCTGGGATCTTGTGTTGGATCCGCGGTAAGATATGAACATCACCTCTTCTGAGTGACTTTTTCTGTGCAACCACTATCAGTGAGATCAACACAGAGATTAGCAGGACTCCGAAGCAGCCCGCAACTAGGATGGAAGTAGTTTTATATCCCTGTTCTTAATGACAATAATACAGAAGGTTTTAACACAGACACAGTCCATCTTACACAATAAAATATTTACAAGAAGTATTTAATAATTATATCCACTGCTTCCGGTCTTTGAGTTGGGCTGAACATTCCCCATTATGTGTGGTGCACATTGCAGCAGAGGAAAGTGTGAGGCAATCTAAATTACAGAGACAGTGCCCCCATGTTTCTGATCAGTACAGGACAGTTCAGGTACAGCCAGAAACTAGGATTAGCAGAATTTCAATCAGACCATTGGAAATATCCGGTGAGGCAAAAAATTATCCAGTCAGTGAGAACGTGCTCATAGTATCTTCTGAGAATGACAACAATACCAATTCAACTAATACAAACCCGATCACTCGCTGGAATAGTAATAATGGTAAGTACCTGCAGATGTGGACGGGAAAACAATTGGAGGCACATCGAGTCCTGTGGAATATATTGTACAAAAAAGTTCAAAAAGATGAAATTTCAGCACTTTCCATTTAAACGATAAATACTGTTCTTAATTTCCTGAAGTCACGAGTCAATTTAACAAAACAACCTTAACCCCACTCTCCAAACCCTGCCATCCTCACCGGAACAAATCACACTGGCATCTTCCTTGTGATCACAGTCAGATTGAGCTGGCGATGAGGAAGGACAGTCGGCCAGAGAAGATTCGCTTCCGGTGCACTTCACCTCATCGAGCCAGATAACACCGTCACCGTGGGAAAAAGTAGCCCCTCCTGGGGCCAATAGAGCGTGGCTACAACCCAGCTGCCTGCAGACAACATTGGCATCGGCCATATCCCAGGAGTCATCACACACCGTGCCCCAGATGTTATTGCACAATATCTCCACTCTCCCGGAGCAGTTGGTGTTACCTCCAAACAGGCGCAACCATTGTCCCGAATCTGTCAAAGAGAATCAATGATTATTATTGGTGTAGTTTAAGACAGCAGTACAATTGTTGGTACAGTGAAGAGGAAGTAGCACCTGGTGAAAGCACACGTTTACAATCATATTCTCGAATGCAGTCATCTGATCGATGGAGCTGCTCCTTTGCTACATTTGCTTCTGTTGAGAAGAGAAGCATGCTGACTGTGTCAGACACCGATGTTTCAAATGACACTTGCACATTGAGAGGTTTGTATTGTTACCTGAACAAACAACACCAGCATCCTCCCTGTGTTCACAGTTGTGTTTACCCCACGGTTCTGTTTGACACTGCCAAAGGAACGATTCATGTGAAATACACTTCATCCCATCGAGCCAAATGGTTCCGGATCCTTCTCCGAATGACTGAGTGTAATAATCGATAGAACTGAGGGGACCGCACTGTAACTGTTTACAAATCACTTCTGCATCAGGTCCATCAAATGTATCTGAGCACACTGTTCCCCAGGTGCCATTGTAGAACACTTCCACTCTCCCCTCACAGCGATGTTTCCCATTCACCAGCTGCAGCTCTTTGTGCTCTGTGAATGACACAAGAAATATCCAGATGTTTAGATTGATAACTTGCTATATGTTCATACTGCACAGCTCAACACATGCTGCACCGGTTGTGTTCACTGATTGTCGGTAATTATTTCATAAAATCTGACAGCCCATAATGTAATGAAGAATAATAAACACGGATTTCACAACAGGAAGACAAACAACGTTGTTGAATTAATTGAATAAGTTACAGAAAGATAATTCAGTCGATGCAATATGCATGTTTGTTTTTCTCTAAAGGCCTCTGTCAAGGTACCACATAGTCGGATCATTACTGGGGTCAGAGCGTGTGGAGTCAAGAGATCAGTGGCAGAATGGTAGAAAACTGGCTACAAAGCACACCGTCATTGTTAAAGATGGTAACCCAGAATGGTGGAAGGTGGGAAGTTGTGTTACACAGGGCTGGTGTCACTGCTGCTCAACATTTACATGAATGATTTGGACTGAGACAAGGGGTACATCATTTCAAAATTTAAGATGACAGCAATTTGGGGATATAGTTAACACTAAGAAAGCCAAGGACAAAATATGGAAGACGTTAATACACGGGCAGAATGGGCATACAATTGTCAAATGAGTTTTAATACAGATAAGTCGAAGTTGGTGAGTTTTGAAAGGAAGAATAAAGATGCCACATGTACTTGCTTGGAACATACGAGTGAAAATGATGTAGAGCAGCAAAGAGATCTCGGGATACAGAGACACGAATCACTAATAAACTGACAGAGACCGAAGCATTTGATCATAAATATAGGATAATCATGAATAAATCTGAAAGGTAATTCAGGAGAGTTTTTGTTTTACCTGGGGAGTGGTTTGAATTTTGAATTCTGAACACATGCAACTGTTGAAGTGAACAGCACTGATGCCTTTAAGGTAAAGCTATATAAGTACATGAGGGAGAAAGAAGTAGGCGGATATGCAATGAGGGTTAGATGCAGTAATGTGGGGCGATACTCGTGGGCAACATAAGCACCACATTGACCAATTAGGCCGAATGGCCAGATTCTGTGCTGTTCCTTTTATGTAATTTGATGTGATAGCTTCCCTGTGAAGCCACGTGCACAACACTACGGAAAATGCGTATTTGGAAGCACCGTTACCTGAACACATGACCCTCACATCTTCTTTATGAGAACAGTCGTGGTTACCCCACGATGCTGAGGGACATTCCCAGAGAAATGATTCGTTACTGGAACACTTCAGTTCATCCAACCAAACTGGCCCTGAGCCTGGTCCACAAGATGCAGGAAGTGCCAGGTCCAATGCCTTTCCACAACCCAGCTGTTTGCAAACCACGTCTGCGTCCGCCAGATCCCAGGAATCATCACAAACTGAGCCCCATGTCCCATTGTAATAAATCTCCACTCGGCCAGTACATGGGCTTCCACCGTCAGACAGCCTTAACTGCACGTAGTCTGTGGGATAACAGTACATGAGGATTATACTTTCAATACACATTCACCTCATCACTCATTACAACTCATTGTGCCATCACCAGCATTAAAAACCACATGTAAAATGTGCCTGTGACAGGTAAATAAAACAATACAACAGAATATCTGTTTACACTTACTTCTTACATAGAATGGAAAGAACAGAAATGTTTCAGATATCCTACGACATCTGACTTTGACAAGTTATGGTCTCCCGTTTCCCTTTTATGTTTTGAACGCGGTTTACGGTGTTGCACAGGCAATCACTCACACGAATTAACAGTGAATTTATACTCATGTTATGTAACTGTATCAGTTTCTTGTCCATGTATGTTACCCTTACTTGTTATCTTCATAAGACATTTACTGCTATCTCCTATTTCCTTCATCTCTGTAGAAGTGAACAAAAAATGTGAATTCAGGGTGATGGTATGGGGTGCGGGTGGGGGTGTGGTACAGATAGGAAGTTAGACCTGGTGGGTTGGCGAAGAAAGGGAAGTAGTGGAGGCGAATGAATGGATGTTTTTGAACTTTGTGACAAAAAAGTGCACAAACTCCTCTCACTTATTTTTGGAGTTGAGGGTGGACGAAGCAGGGGAGGGGTTCAGGAGGAAGATTTATGATGGAGGAGATATGCTGTACGTTTTCTTTGCCGTCCTGCATGATCTTTGTCTAACGGGTGGTTTTAGTGAAGAAGAGCAGGGCCCGATGATGCTTTATGTGATTGATCCATTCAGGATTATATTACCAGATAGTTCGCCAGATGTCACCGTGCCTTTCTGTTTTTTTAATTCTTTCATGGGCTGTGGGTGTCACTGGGAAGGCCAGCATTTGTTTAATCTACTCTATTTATTAGTTCCACTTCATACTGGAGAATATAACGTTCACAAGTTCTACCCTTAAACATCAGTCTTGCAATATGCTGCATCGTCGTGCAGAACTATGTTCGAGGGTTGTGTTGATTATAACATTATCACAAATCAAGTAAATATTAATTGCATAACAGAATCACTTACTTTTGTAAGGATGGGACTCTGTCTTTGACAATGAAGACATCTGAGTAATTTTAGAGATAAACCACAGGTCTGAACAGAGAATATGCAGACCTATCTGTCCAGACAGACTGCTGCTATTATGTTCAATGAGGAGACGAATCTTGTGAGGCACATTATCAATTGCTATTGTCTGTAAAATATCAATGAACTAAATTACCAATTATATCAATATGTGACTGTTGGAGGGAACAACGAAGGCAGAAAACAGGATCTCTCTGCAAAATGTTGGACAGGATCAGGAAGTGTCACTGGACAATTGAACTCCAGATGTGTAGACCTCCTGGCTGAGCAGGAAACCAGTATTCAATCTGGACTAGACAAAAATGATTGGACTAATTGCGTCAGGCACTTTGGGGAATAAGAATCAGGCTGTGACCCATCACATAGAGAAGTAGAAGACAAGGAGAAGACACATGGCTTCTGTAGGTGGACATAAATGTTGGGTGGAGCTGGACATCTACCTAACTAAAGAACAAGATTACATACTCTACTCTGTCCAGTGACTGAGTGTGTAATAACCAATCGACACTGTAAACTTCTGACGTGCAATGATGGAATGTATTGAATTTCACTGTGTCCGAAAAAAATTCTTACTGTAACCAATCGGTATCAAATCTAAATAATTAACTATCTCATGTGTTGTAAGATCCACTCTGTCATATTTAAACAAATGCTCGTTGGAACAACCCCAGAACATCTGTCGAGGCTTTCATTCTGCACAATGCAACTTCCCCAGAACATATGCCTGCATAGACATTCTGCACAATGGAACTTTGAAGCAGATAGTCCAAAACATCTGTCTACTTTTACACATAGCCGAATGAAACTTACAACAGAACAACTCCCACACAGCTACCTCCACTTATATACTGTACAATAGAACTGATTGCAAGCTCGGCGCCGGATTTGACACCAGAGATGAGATTCCAATTCCATATTCTAATTATCACAAGACCGTTATCTTTAACCTCTATCATCCTTCACCTCCCTTCCGGCCTCAGCCCATCTGCTGCTGAAACGCTCACCCATGCTTTGTTGTCTGTAGAACCGCATCTTTCAATGTTCTCCCGGGTGAACACCCATCCTGCATCCTCCAGAAACATCAGCTCATCCAAAGCTTTGACGCCTGAGGCTCCATGAAGCCTCTCTCAGGAGCGCCACTGCAATCACTGGTTTCCCTGCCACCAATGCCTCGAGTTTTCAATTATGATCTTCATGTTCAGACACCTTCATGCTCTCCCCCTGCCATAAGTATAACCGCCTCCAGCCTGAATCATTTCGAGAGCTCTGCATTTCTCTGAATCCAGCTTCTTGTACATCTCCCACTTCCATCCCCCACAACTTTCAGTCTAGCCTTTAACCATCTAACCACCCAGATGAGAATTTCCACCCCAAACATCTCTGTGTCTCCGCCTCTTCAAATCCAACCATCTGACTAAAAATGTAGTCACCCACTTGAACATCTCTTTGTCTGGCTCTGTGTCAGTTTTCTGTCCGATTACATTCCTGATAAACTCTTTGTGATGTATGTGTTTATTGAAAGTTCTGTAAGAAAAAAGTTCTTGTTGTTTAATTGTGTCCATGTCATCTATCTCTCCACACCACCCCATCCATCCCCAGCTCCCCGACCGCCCACCATCCTCATCCCCTGCCCCCAAGTGAAATTACTGATTTGAGACACGCAGGAACAAGTAACCTGTATTATCACTTTTCTCAGCAGATTAGACATTTCACTTCTTTGTTTTTGTAAAAGCAGTGAAGAATTTGTTTTCCTGAACACAGGACCCCAACATCCATACTGTCAGTGAGAGACGAATACAATGTGAACAAACTGCAGTTCTGGAGCTGCAATTCATTTCCGACACATTGGACATCATTCACCCAGACGGGTCCTTCACCCTTTCCGTCCTTTGGATAGTTATAAGTGGCTGTCGCTTCACCACAGCCCAGCTGTGTACAGACCACGTTGGCATCATTCAGGGTCCAGAGTCTGTCCTGCAATCTCCCCCAGCTGCCGTTGTAGTAAATCTCCACTCGCCCATCACACCAGCTTCCCCCGTTAGTCAGCCTTAGTGACCAATTTTCATCTACAATATGAAACACAATGGTGAAATTGAAGCATAATTCACTGGCACCAGAAAAGTTATTAATTTTGATGGTTACTATTTCTGTCATCATTGTTCAGAAGGCTTGTTGTCAGATGTTGTTCACCATCACCTTTTCTCAGTAAATACATTTTGGAGACATACCGAGTAGCTTCCGCTGTTTAAACTGGGTGCCAAGGGTAAAATGAACTGGGGTTGAGCGCTGCACATACCGGCAATTGATAAGTGATGAGACCGAAGGGTGGGGCAGGGGCTTTAAATGGCTCCAGACAAATGACAGTTCCTTTCATCCCATATGGAGAGAAACAAACAAGTTTACGTTGCCACAATGCTTCCGATGACATCTGAAGTCACCTCACAGGCAATGAAGCACTTTTGATTCGTGGTCACTAATGCAATAGGTGACAGACCCGAGGGACTGAAGGTTGTCCTCCTGTCCACATGTACTGATATTTCCTGCTCTCGCCCTGTACTTGAAGCATCATCAACGTTTCTTCCAATTTCTCCCCCGCATTTTCACATAGTCCATCTTCAACTCTTCCATTCCCTTCCATAACATCTCTGTCTCTAATTCTGGGGATAGGCTATTAACCAATATAAAGAGTAAGCCCATTGACTCTCACAGTTATCCTGTCTATGATTCCTCACACCACGATTCCTAGAATGATTCTATCACATTCTTCCACTTTCTCCATCTGCATTGTATCTGTCTGGTGATGCAACCGATCATACCAGTTCTTCCAGGTATGTCTTCCTTTTTCCACATCCGAGGACTCTCCTCACCTCCTCATCCACCCACCATGGTTGACAGGGCCCCATCACGCCCATTCCATTTCCCATACTTCTGCTTTCACCCTTTCCCCCCTCGCAGAACCATGATAGGATTCTGCTTCTCCTCATCTTCCACTCCATCAGCTTCCATATTCAACAGATGATCTTCCACCATTTCCACCACCTTTAATGTGATACCACTACCAAGCACATCTTCCCCTTCCCTCCACTTTTAACATTCCAAAGGTACCATTCGCTCTGTGACACCCTGATGCACTCTTCAATCATTCTCAGCACCCCTTCCCACAGGAACTTCCCAGGCAAGCGCAGAAGATGCAACACTGCCTTGTTACCTCCACCTTTCTCACCGTCCAAGTCGACAAACATTGCTTCCAAGTTAAACAACGATTTGCTCGTACTGCTTTCTCTTTTGTATACTGTATTTACTGTATTGACTGATTATGATGCTTCTCCTTTACATTGGCACAGCAAACACAGTTGAGTGATTACTTTGCAGAACACATTTGTTTAGTCTGCAAGCTTTACCTTTATCTTCCAGTTGCCTGTCATTTTCATTGTATACTCCACTCCCACTCTGACCTTTCCCTCCTCTTTCACCTACACAGTTCCAATGAAGGTTAACATAAGTTTGAGAAATAGCAAATTAAAAGCAAAATACTGCGGATGCTGGAAATCTGAAATAAAAACAAGAAATGCTGGAAATACTCAGCAGGTCTGGCAGCATCTGTGGAGCGAGAAGCAGAGTTAACATTTCATCTCAGAGACCCGCCTTCACACCTGACAAATATTAGAAACGTAAAAGGTTATCAGCAAGCTAAGTGGGGGTGGGGCAAGAGATAACAAAGGAGAAGGTGTAGATAGGACGAGGTTACAGAATAGCTGACCAGAATGACATGGAGCAAAGATGTGTTAATGGTGTGTTGAAAGACAAAGCATTAGGACAGAAAGGGTGTTAACGGACTGAAAATAGAACAGCCACAAGTACAAACATGAAAAAAGCAGTGGGTAAACCAACTGAACAAACTAAGATGAAATAATATATAAACAAAAAAATTTAAAAAGGGAAAGGAAAAAGTAACTAAAAATAAAAGTAAAATAGAGGCCCGTCGTGCTCTGAAATTATTGAACTCATTGTTCTGTCCGGCAGGCTGTGGAGTGCCTGATCGGTAAATGAGATGCTGTTCCTCGAGCTTGGGTTGACGTTCACTGGAACACTGCAGCAATCCCAGAACAGAGATGTGAGCATGAGAGCAGGCGGAGTGATGAAATGGCAAGCAACCAGAAGCTCAGAGTCCTGCTTTCAGACTGTTTGGAGGAGTTCACAAATCAGTCACGCAGTCTGCGATTGGTCTCCCCAGTGTCGAGGAAGCCACGTTTTGAGCAGCGAATACATTATGCTACATTGAAAGAAGTACAAGTAAATCGCTGTTTCATCTGTACGGGGTGTTTGGGGCCTGGAATAGTGAGGAGAGAGGAGGTAAATGGGCAGGTATTACACCTCCTGCGATTGCAGGGGAAGGTGCCGTGGGAAGGGGATGAGGTGGTGGGGTAGCGGAGGAGTGGACCAGGGTGTCGCAGAGGGAACGATCCCATCAGAATGTTGACATGGGACGGGAGGGGAAGATGCGTTTGGTAGTGGCGTCACGCTGGAGGTGGCGGAAATGTCGGAGGATGATCCTTTGGATATGGTGGCTGATGGGGTGGAAACCCTGTCACGGTTCTGAGAGGGAGGGGAAGGGAGAGGGTAGAAGTGCTGGAAATGGGCCGGACACGGTTGAGGGCCCTGTCAGCCACAGTGGGTGTAAGGACCTCCTATAAGGACTCCATTCCATTCTCCCAGTTTCTCCGTCTCCGACGCATCTGCTCTGATGATGCTACCTTCCATGACAGCGTTTCTGTTATGTCTTCCTTTTTCCTCAACTGAGGATACCTCCCCACCCCCACTGCGATTACCTTGTATTTCTTTCAATGTAATATACTGTATTCGCAGCAAAAACGACTTGAGAGGGTTACAGCATGCTAACCATTAAACAAATACTCCAAATGTATGATCTCTTCAGAATATTCCTGCTTCAATAAGCCTCCTATTTCTTTATTAAGTACAGAAAATGTACCCTGATACTCTCTTCAATCATTCTCAACACCCCTTCCCAGAGGAACTTCCCATGAAAGCGCAGGAGTTCCAACCACTGCCCTGTTACCTCCAACTTTCTCACCATCCAAGCCCCAAAACACTGCTTCCAAGTGAAACAATGCTTTACTTGTACTGCGTACTCTTTAGTATACTGTATTTACTGTATTGACTGATCATCATACGTCTCCTTTACATTGGCAGACCAAACAGAGTGGAGTGATTACTTTGCAGAACGCCTTTGTTCAGTCTGCAAGCTTTACCTTTCGCTTCCAGTTGCCTGTCATTTTTATTGTGTACCACACTCCCACTCTGACCTCTCCCTCCTCTTTCTCCTAGGCAGTTCCAATGCAGGATAACATAAGTTTGAGGAACAGCACTTCCTCTTTCCACGAGACTCTTTACAGCATTTTAGAATGAACACTGAGTTCAGCAATTTCAGATCAGATTCCCTCCCCTTTTTTTCTTTATTGGACGATATTTGCCTTCCAATTTGCATCTCCTCTAGAAATGTGCATTTTACTTGACCCATTCCAACATGCTTTTGCTCTGCATTGTCCCTTTTACCATTTCATCTCTCCTTTCGTTCATCACATCACGGAGCGTTCCTTTCGTTCTTTCCTTGTTTCCCCCTTTCTTTAAAAAAACTGCTAAATCTCTAAGTTCTGATGAAAGATCCACAAACTGAAAGGTTGATACTTTTTCTCTCACCATAGATGCTGCCAGAACTGCTGAGTATTTCCAGCACTTACTGTTTTTATTACCTATATTTTAAATTGTGAAACGTGGGAGTACTTTTGCATTGAGCAATGTCCCACATACAGTGATCAGATAACTGAGCAGATAATCTGTTATATGAGGGTGCTGGCTGAGAGATAAATGTAATCCTGGAAACTGGGAGAGTTTTAATGTACATCAAGTTTGTGAAATATTCAGAGACATAGCACATTGGTGAAATAACGAATTACATCATTCACTATCATTTTATTGCAATCGCTGTGGTGGAAATTAAAATATATTTCACACTATGTATCTTGCAACAAGTTCACAGTGTTTTCTATTAAACAGCTGATCTTAGCAGAGAATTCCATGATCATTCATATTTGAACTGCCGACATTGATAACAGTTTCAATGCTCGAGCAACATTTCCATTCTATGGCAGTGGTCCTGGGAACATCTTGCTGATTCCATCGCCCATGAAAAATGCCCCAGATTTATCCGGAAATAGATATTATATGACGAGAAGTACTAACAACTAGTCATTGTATGTATTAAATGTTTACTGGAGTGAAGCTTTGATTCATTTGTAATTTAATTCTGACCAATAAACTCACAAACACATCTCAGAATCTTAATGACAAAGGAAGCATGGGATCAGCAAAACTACTGAATCAGAAACCTGTGGAAATAGTCAATGATGCTTGACAGCAGAGCGGTTGGTGTATTTCAGTTCAATTGACTGAGATGACTCACCCGTGCAGATGACATTTGCATCGTTTTCATGTGAGAATCTAAACTGTTCCCAGGATGAAACAGGACAATCCCACAATCGCGTCTCGTTCCCCAGACACTTGTAATTTTCCTTCCACACTGGACCAGTTCCCTTCCCAAAGTGAGCTCCTCCCGGGATTGAGTTTCCTGCCCCACACTGCAGGTGCTCACAGACCACTTTGGCTTCTTCCATATCAAAGTAAAGGTCACACAGCGTCCCCCACTGGTCTCCATGTAGCACCTCCACCCGGCCCGAGCATCTGTTCATCCCACCAACCAATCGAGGTTCAGGTTTCCCTGTATTGGAAACAAATACAAATCCAAATAATTTCTAAATCATCCTCTGCATAGAAACAGCAAAATAGAAAATGGGTAAAAAAAAATGTAGAATTTTATCTACACGATTATCCAGCCATACTTTACACAAATTATCTATCAAAAAACAATTAGAATTACTGCAGCAACACAAAAGCAAAATACTGCGGATGTTGGAGATCTGAAATGAAACAGAAAATGCTGGAAATACTGAGCAGGGCTAGCAGCATCTGTGGAGAGAACAAGAGAGTTATGTTTCAGGTCTGTGTCCTTTCCTCACAATAATTACTACAGGACCTCTTTAAGAAGTTGGCTGAATACTCAAAAGTTAACAGCTCTTCTTTCAAACGTTAATCGATTGTTGGACTTTATCTCTTGGGTCTTGGAATATAAAACTCAGAAGGATGTGATGTTTCTGTTGTATCTGTTGTCGCTTTTGGGCACCGCACTTCACAAAACCATTGGCTTTGGAGGTGGTGCTGGACAGAGTCACTAGAATGACAACAATGCTTAAAGCATTACATTATGAAGACAAGTTGCATAAACTTTGTTTGCAGTAGATTGCGTTTGGAATGATTAGACCTTATCGAGTTGACGTGTTTAAAATGTTTAAGGGGTTTGATAGATGCGCTAGAGAAGATCAGGAGAACAAATACAAAACAAGGCCATTTAGGAGCTGCTTTTCTTCATGAGGGATGTGGACATCTCTGGCAGTTATTGCTCAACTTTATTTGCCATTGAAATCGTTGTCAGGACCTTCTTCTTGAACTGAAATTGACTGCCTGGGCAATGTTCCTCTGCAAGTTCGAAGGTAGTTAGAGTTAAGTAAAAGGTTTTAGGCATTGTGTGAACCTTTAGCTGCATGTGTTATAAACAGAGTGGGAAGTTTAGAATTTGGTAATTGGTGTGTAAGACTGAAATCTAGCCTGAACATTTAGAATTTAACTTGTAATATAAAAAAGCTGCAAGGCAGTTCATGTTAGCAGTTAATCGTGCAAGTCAAGATAGCAGTAAGCAGTCAATCAGCTGTGATTGTCCGAACGGGGGTAATTCCGGTCAGCTGGAAACGGTATAAACTGTTGCAACTTGAATGTGCCTGCAAAGGCATATAACATTAGACTTCATTGCAGGAGGGTTTGAGTGCAGGAGCAAGGATGTCTTACTTCGGGGCCTTGGTGAGACCACATCTGGAGTACTGTGTGAAGTTTTGGTCTCCTTATCTGAGAAAGGATGCCCTTGCCATGGACAGAGGGCAAAGAGGATTTACCAGGCTGGTTTCTCGGATGGCAGGATTTATGTATGAGGAGAGATTGGGTCTTCTCGGCCGATATTCACTAGAGTTTAGAAGAACGAGATAGGATCTCATAGAAACCTATAATATTCGAACAGGACGAGGCAGGCTCGATGCAGGGAGGATGTTTCCGATGGCTGGGGAGTCCAGAACCAGGTGTCACAGTCTCAGGATACGGGGTATGCTATTTAGAACCGAGATGAGGAGAAATGTCTTCACTCAGTTTGTGGTGAACCTGCGGAATTTTCTACCGCAGAAGGCAGGGGAGGCCAAACAATTACATATTTTCAAGAAGGAGATGGATATATTTCTTAATGCCAAAGGGAACAAGGGGTATGGGGACGAAACGAAACAGGGTAATGAATCTGATGATCAAACATGTTTTTTTTTATTTGCTTGGCAGGCCCGAAGGGCCGACTGGCCTATGCCATCTCCTAGTCCTATTTTCTGTGTTTCTATTTTTAGTCTTCAAGTAAGGCAGAGTGTTACCACAGATTGCAATGTTAACTGAATACATTATGAAAATAGTGGGAAGTTAGAGTTTGCTCAGAGTACGAATTCGGTGTAGAGGGGGAAAAGGAGTTTTTTTTTCATTCGTTCAAAGGGAGTGGAGGTTTTTGGCTCGGCCAGCATTTATTACCCAACCCGAATTGCCCTTGCAACGATGGTGGTGAACCGCCTTCTTGTACTGCTGCAGTGCATGCGCTCTCAGTACACCCACAGTGTTGTTAGGAAGGGAGTTCCAGGATTTGACCCAACTACGGTGATGAAACGTTGATATAGTTCCAAATCAGGATGGTGTGCGGCTTGGAGGGGAACTTGCAAATGGTGCTTTTACCATCCATCTGCGGTCCTTGTCCTTCTAAGTGGCAGATGGCGTGGGTTTATAAGGAGGTGCTTTCTTTTGTCTGTTCAGCTTCAGTGAGTGAGTGGAGTCACCGATTTAACATAGCGCCACGGCCAGCAGCAGCAGAGAGGCAGAGACCAGACAAATAGAGGGGACGCAGTTGTCAGGTCAGAGTATGAGGGGACGTGGATAATTTGCAAATAAGTACTAAGTTAATTGGTGAGTGCTTAGTGTTTCGGCTTTAGCTAACCAGTAAAATAGCTTTGAAGCTAAAATGCATCGACACATAATTTTACCTTTTAAATAAAGACAGACTATGTTCTCGCAGAGCAGTTATTTTTTTCTGGATATAGGATTTTGTGGATAACGGAATTATTCCGAGGGAGCATGTCCATAGTAGATGTCTCCACCTGGAAACTCTCTGGCTCAGGGTCATAGAGCTGGAGTGGGAATTGGAGATACTCCAACACATACGGCAGCAAAAGGAGTATTGGACAGTTTGCTGCAGATTTTAGTCACATCTTGTAGAGAGGTGCGGGGTCAGAATGAGGCTGTTGCAGTTTATAGTGCACAGCAATGGAAATCCAGATTTGTTGGTGAACGAGGATATGCAGAAAATGAATCTATCCAACAGGAACAATGTACTGGCTATTTGTGAGGATAAGGATGAAGACTGTCAGAAGGGCAGCCAAAACGTTGATCGGGATACGTTGGAACAGGAAGCTGTGCAAAGGGTGGAGGAGTGGAGCATAATGTGATACTTTTAAGTAGTTCAATCATTAGGGTTTTAGGAGTCCCAAATAGTATTTGCCCAACTTGTGCGAAGTGACGGATATCTCAAATCAGATTGCGAGAATGCAGGGGAAATATCCTGTCGTTGTGGACCATGTAAGGACCAACAGCATAGGAAAGAAAAGGCAAGAGTTTCTTTTCAGAGAGTACCTGGTGCTGAACTATAAAAGAAGATCTCAAGGATTATAATCTCTGGATTATTATACAAGCCGCTTGCACATTTGAATGGGGAGTGGGGGGTGGGGGATTCGGGAGGTCAACACGTGGTTGAAGGTGTTGATGTTGGAAAGAGGTGTTACTTTTCATGGTACCCACCACTTGTACTGGGATATTAAATAACTGTTCTGTTGGAATGCGCTTCACCTGAACTGGGTTGGAATAAGGGTCCAAGAATAAAAGATAAATAAGGTTGTTACAGGAATCTTAAACTAGTAAGTGGGTGAAGGGAAGCTGGTGGGGGCTGGCTGAGGGGGTAGAGCAAAGTTGGAAATCTAACGTAAATAGGCAATACTGGGAGAGGAAAAACTAAAACATGCAATATTTGAGTAAGACAATTTTACAGTTTTACAATACTTGAATCTGCTCTGAAAACAGCATTTGCTTTCTTGACAAAGGAGTTGCCAGAAATACTGGCAGACCTCGACGTTTTGGGCAGTGTACGCTGCCCATTGTCTGGAGAAACAACTGGAACTGGTGGAAGCGATCAATTTATATGTAGTGGAGGATGGGAATATGGACAGGATCTTAGGTTATTACAGGTGCTTGTTCTGGCTGCTATTGGTCTGTTAATTATATTCCGTGAAAGGTCGGTATATGCCATAGTGCTTGCTGCTGTTTGGTCAGCTACAGTATATCGTGGCAGGTCAATCCATACTATTGTTCATGTCGAGGTATGTTGGCTGCAGAGCAGGGGATGGTGTGTCTCTTGAGGAGAGACAAGCAGATAACCACTGAGGAGCAGGCCACTGTTAGGGGGACGTTGTGGTGTTTATAGATCTCCATAGCTTCTCTGATGCAGTGAATGGGACAAGCCTGCCATCGTCAAGTAAGCTCAACTCAATGACCACAGCATTGAATGGTCCAATTCCAAACTCACCTCATCTATTATGGACTGGTGTGCAAGACACAGTAACATCATAAGTATAAAAGAAAACAAAAACATGGAAAAATAGGGAAAAGAGCCCAGATTCTCGTGAATGGCCGATATACAAAGAATAGCAAAGGTTGACAAAATAGATCGCAAGAGCTACAATACTTTCACAATTACTTCTAAAATAGGTTGTAAGTAAGAGCAATGTGGCCTCATTAAAATGACAATGGCGATATTATAAGTGAAAATAAGGAAATGGCGGGAATTATACATAATTAATTTACATCAGTGTGGACATGGACGTCACTTTTCTTAAGGTTCCTTGTTGCCACAGTTGACCAAAAGCTGCCTTGATGTCGAGGACAGTCACTTTCATCTCACTTCTGGAATTCAGCTCTTTTTTCCATTTTTGGACAAAGGGTGTAATGAGGCCTGAAGATGAGTGGTCCGACAAACCCAAACTGAGCATCAGTGAGTAGTTTATTGGTAAGTACTGATTGATAGCTCTGTAAACAACACCTTCCATCACTTTGTTAATGATTGATTGCTAACTGCTGGGTCAGTAATTAGAAAATTGCAATTGTTACACGGCTACTTAAAGAATGTTAGCGAGGGAATCGAGGGAATTATAGATTGGTTAGCCTGAGAGCTGTTGTCAGGAAATTACTAGAGTGTACATTTAAAGATGGAGTGTCTGATCACCTTGAGAAGTTACAGCCAATCAGAGAGAGGCAACATGCATTTGTAAAAGGTAGATCATGCCTGATGAACCTGACCAATTGTTTTGTGGAGGACAGGAGAACCTCAATGGATGTTATTCAGATGGACTTCCAGAAAGCAAACAAAAAAATACCTCATAACCGATTGTTGGCTAAAGTTGCAGCTCATCGGATGTAGGGCAAATTATTGACGACGGAGGACGTGAGCTAAGTGGCAGGAGACAGACAGCAGGGATAATGGGCAGATCATCTAACTGGCAGGATGTGATAGCGCCGTCCCACAGGAACTTCCACTATTTATTAATGAGTTAGATGACTGGATAGAAAGCCATATATAATTGAAATATTCAATTTTGCCATTGAAAAAAAATCAACGATATTGTAATTATGCATATTTTAAGCATAAATTTGCAACAACAAAAAAAATAGATTAAGTGACTGTGTAAAGCTATTACAATATTGGCAAGTGTGAGGTGTCCAATTTGGAATTAAAAATGTTCCAGTATTTTCGAAGTGGTGAAAAACCACAAAATAGACTTCAGGATCATGGGCAAGGATAGGAAAAAAAACAGCAAATGGAATGCTGGGCTTTATATCTAGAGGAACGGAATACAAGGGGCTAGAAATGATGCTACAGCAAAAAAAAAAAATCTTGGTCAGGCCACATCTACATTAGTGTTCAGCTGTGTGCAAACAAAAAAGTACTTTGGGCAGTTAGAACTGTGCAAGAAGTATTGTGCGACAAGAACTGATGCTGGGAGTACGATTGATCATATTTTGCATAAATGATTTCGACTCAGGAAAGGGATGTACAATTACAATATTCATTAATGACATGTACTTGGGACAATAGTTAATACTAAGGCAAATTGTGATAAAATACTTCACGTTAACGAAATTGTAAATGAATTTTAATGCAGATAAATGTACACTTACACATTAGGGTAGGAAGACTGAGAACACATTTTCCTTGGACAATGATAATCTAAATTGTGTCAAGGAGCAATGGGATTCAGGGGTACAGATAGAAATAATGAATACAATAGCAATACGGGTTAACAAAGCTACCGAAAATACAAAAACATTGAGGATTATTATCAGACAGATACGTTGAAAGGGGAGTCAGACCCAGAACTATTTGCTGTTGATGGGAGTAGGTTGATTGGGTGCGAACCGGTCAGTGTTTCCCTGCTTTTCAAGGCAGTATGCAACTGGGCAATTTTCCACCGTATCAGTTGGATCCTAGTGCTGTAACTGTACTGGATCAGCTAGGCTCCAGTTGTTGCTAGTTTTAGAGCACTGATCTTCAGCACTGCAGCTGGAGTGTTATCGGGCCCTCGTCTTTGTTATGTGCAGTGTGCTCAGCCGCTTCTTAATGTTGTGCACTGTAAATTTAGGAATGGACCGAAAAATAGAAAGCATTTGCACAGCAGTAGCTCATTGGCATGGATTGTCACGCACTACTTCTCACCTTTTGCCAGTCTGAATAACTACCTTTAATCCACACTTTGTTGACTGTTTTGTAGCCAGTTTTCTACAGTCTGTCATGATCACCCTTCACAGTATGCAATTAATTACCTTGAAACCACATTCACAGTTTTAGGTTTAAAAACTGGACAGACAGCTTGTGACCAGCAAGATGCAACAGTCAGCATATAATCATAGAATGTTTACAACACAGAAGGAGGACATTCATCCCGTTGTGTCCATGCTGGTTATCCACAAGAGCTCCTCAGCTGGTCCTATGCTTCTGCCCTTTCCCCATAGCCATGCAAAGATTTTCTCTTCAGGTTCTTGTCCAATTCCATATCGAAAGCCACAATTGAATCTGTCTCCATCAGACTCGCAGGTAGAACATTCCAGATCCTAACCATTCGCTGTGTAAATAACTTATTCCTCATGTCACGGTTGGTTCTTTTCCCATCCACCTTATAACAGTGTTCACTGGTTATTGACCTTTCTGACAAGAGGAACACTTTCTCTCTATCTACTCTGTCTATTCCCCTCATGATTTTGAACACCTCTATCAAATTTCCTCGCAGCCTTCTCTGTTCTCAGGAGAGCGACCACAGTTTCTACAAACTATCATTGTAACTGAAGTCTTTCATCCCTTGAACCTTCCTTGTAAATCCTTTCTGCACCCATTCTATCGCATTCACATTCTTCTAATGTGCCGTGCCCAGAATTGTACACAATACGCCAGTTGAGGTGAAGCCAGTGTTCCACAAAAGTTCATAATATCTTCCTTACTTTTTTACACTATACCACTACTTAAAAAGGCCAACATCCCATTGACTATTAACCAATTTCTCAACCTGCCCTGCTACCTTCAACGATTTGATCAGAAATACTCCCAGGTGACTCTTGGCTGCAGCCACTTTCTAATTGTACCCTTGAAAAGAGACTGGCAGCTAGCATTAAAAGAAATCCCAAAGTATTCTATAGACAGGTAAATAGTCAAGGGGTGGTAAAAGGAGGCGTGGGATCGATGAGGGATCAGAAAGAGGATTTACATATGGAGGTAGCGGGTATAGTTCAGTTATTATCTAAATTCTCTGCGCCTGTCTTCGCCAAGGAAGAAGATGCACCCCAGGCAATGGTGACAGAGGAGGTAATTCAGATACTGGAGGGGTTGAAATTAATAAAGAGGATGTATCAGATATACCCTGTTAATAAGAACATACGTATGAACATACAAATTAGGAGCAGGAGGTGGACACTCGACTCGTCGAGCCTGCTCCACCATTCAATACGTACATGGCTCTACTGATTACTCCACATTTCCACTGACCCCCGATAACCTTCCACCTCCTTGGTTATCAAGAATCTACCTACCTCTGCCTGAAAAAAATTCAAACACTCTGCTTCCACTGCCTTTTGAGGAAGAGAATTCCAAAGAGTCACAACCCACTGAGATAAAAATTCTCCTCATCTCTGTCTTAAATGGGCGACCCATATTTTTAAACAGTGACCCCTAGTTCTAGCTTCTCCCACAAGGGGAAACATCTTTTCCACAACCACCCTGTCAAGACCTCTCAGGATATTATATGTTACAATCATGTCACCTCTTCCTCTTGTAAATTCCAGCGGAAGCAAGCCTAGCCTGCCAAATCTTTCCTCGTATAGCAGGTCACTCATTCCAGATATTAGTCTAGTAAACCTTCTCTGTACTGCCTCCAACGCATTTACATCTGTTCTGAAATAAGGAGACAAGTATGGTACACAATATTCCAGATGTGGTCTCACCAATACCCTGTGTCGCTGAAGCAAAGCATCCCTACTTTTGTATTCAATTCCACTCGCGATAAATGATGACATTTTCTTAGCTTTTTTAATTACTTGTTGTACCTGCATACTAACGTTTTGCGTTTCATACACTAAGACACCCATATCTCTCTGTATCTCAGAGCTCTGCAATCTCTCAGCATTCAGATAATATGCTTCCCTTCTATTCATACTCCCAAAGTGGACAATTTCCCAGTTTCCTACATTATAATCCATTTGCCAGGCCTTTGCCCGCTCACTTAACCTATCTATATCCCTTTGCAGACTCCCTATGTCCTCTTCGCAAGTCACATTCTTACCTATCTTTGTGTCATTAGCAAATTTAGCAAGCATACCGTCGGTCCCTGCATCTAAGTCATTTCTATAAATTGTGAAACGTTGAGGCCCCAGCACAGATCCCTTTGGCACACCACTCGTTACTTCTTGTCAACTAAATAAATGACCCATTTATGCCAACTCTCTGTTTCCTGTGAGCTAACCAATCTTCCATCCATGTTAATACGTTACCCCCTACACCACGAACTTTTATTTTCTGCAATAGCCTTTGATGTGGCACCTTCTCAAATGCCTTCTGGAAATCTAAGTACAATACATCGACCAGTTCCCCTTTACCAACAGCACATGTAACTCCCTCAAAGAACTCCAATCAATTGGTTACACATGATCTGCCTTTCACAAATCCATGTTGACTATGCCTGATTACCTTGAATGTTTCTAAATGCCCTGCCATAACATCTTTAATAATAGCTTGTAATATTTTCCCTAAGGCAGGTGTTAAGCTAATTGGCCTATAGTTTCTTGCTTGCTGTTTCCCTCCCTTTCTGACTAAAGGAGTTGCATTTGCTATTTTCCAATCTAAATAAACCTTCCCCGAATCTAGGGAATGTTGGAAAATTCAAATTAACGCATCAACTACCTCACTTGCCACTTCTTTTAACACCCTAGGATGAAGTCCATCAGGTCCCGGGGACTTGTCAGCCTGCAGCTCCAACAATTTGCTCAGTACCTTTTCCCTGGTGTTTGCAATTTTCTTGAGTTCCTCCGTCCCTTCCATTTCCCGACTTACAGCTAAAACTGGGATGTTACTTTTATACTCAATAGTGAAGACCGATGCGAAATATCTGTTCAATTCATCTGTCATCTCCTTATATTCCATTATTAACTCCACAGACTCACATTTTATAAGTTCAACGCTCACTTTATTACCTCTTTTCTTTTTTAAATGTATATATATATATATATATATATATAAACTCTTACTATCTGTCCTTATATATCTATCGAGCCTTCTCTCGTCCTCTAATGCTACCTGACTTATCAATGTTTTTGTCATCCTTTGTTTTTAAAACATATTCTGTCCAATCGTTTGACCTGCCTCCCATCTTTGCGCAATTACAAGCTTTTTCTTTAAGTATGATACGACCTTTGGCTGTTATACTAAACCAGGGATGGTGGGACCCACTCCTGGAATGTTTCTTTCTCGTTGAAATATGAGAAATTGTGTATTCTGAAATATTCCCTTAATTGTCTGCCACTGAAACTCTATTGACCTATCCCGTAACCTGATTTGCCAGTTCAATTTAGCTAGCTCTACATTCATGTCCTCATAATTGCCCTTAGTTAAGTTTAAAATATTAGTCTTGGACCAACTCTACTCTCCCTCAAACTGAATGTAAAATTCAATCATATCATGATCGCTGCTACCTCGGGGCACCTTAACTGTGAGGTCATTAATTATTCCTACCTCATTGCACAATGCCAGGTCTAGTATATCCTACTTTCTGGTTGGCTCCACAAGGTATTGTTCAAGAAATTATCCCGAAAATATTCTATGCAGTCCTCATCTAGGCTATCTCTGCCCATCTGACTTTTCCAGTCTAAATTTAGGCGAAAATCCGCCCCTAATTATCACTGTACCTTTCTGACAGGCTGCCATTCATGTATTCATTTATAACCCGCCCCACAGTGTGGTTAATGTCAGGTGGTCTGTACACCACTTCTGACAAGCAAATTCTTGCCTTAATGATTTTTCATCTCTACCCGAACAGCTTCTATATCCTGGTCTCCTGAACTTACATCATCCCTCACCATTGCGCTAATACCATCATTAATTAACAGAGCTACCCCTCCACCTATTCCAAGCTTCCTCCCCTTCCTAAATGCCATGTATCCTTCAATCTTCAGGTCCCTGTCTATATATATAAATGAACTAAACCTAGGTGCACAGGGCACAATTTCAAAGTTTGCAGATGATACAAAACTTGGAAGCATTGTGAATTGTGAGGAGGATAGTACAGATCTTCAAAAGGGCATTGACAATTTGGTGGAATGGGCAGGCAGTTGGCGGATGAAGTTCAATGCAGAGAAATGTGAAGTGATTCATTTTGGTCGGACTGACATGAAGATAAAATAGAAAATGAAGGGTTCAATTCTAAAGGGGTTACAGGAGCAGAGGGACCTTGGTTTAACAGTGCATAAGTCATTGACGGTGGCAGGCTAGGTTGAGAGAGCGTTAAATAAAGCATACACGGCCCTGGGCTTTATTAATAGGTGCATAGAGTGCAAGAGCAAGGAAGTTATGTTGAACTTGTATGAGACACAGGTTCGGCCTCAGCTGGAGTATTGCATCCAGTTCTGGGCGCCGCACTTGAGGAAAGATGTGGGGGCATTGGAGAGAATGCAGAGACGTTTCATGAGAATGTTTCCAGGGATGAGGAATTTCAGTTATGATGTTAGATTGGAGAAGTTAGGACTGTTTTCCTTGGGGAAGAGAAGGCTGAGAGGTGATTTGATAGAGATATTCGAAACACTGAGGGTCCTGGACAAAGCAAATAGAGAGAAATTGTTTCCACTGGTGAAAGGACCGAGAAGGAGAGGGTACAGATTTAATGCATTTGGTAAAAAAAGCGAAAGTGACATGAGGAAAATCTTTTTTCATGGAGCAATATTTAAGATCTGGAAGGTTTGGCTGAGAATGTGGTGAGGCAGGTTCAATTGAAGCATTCAAAGGGGAATTGGACAGTTATATGAAAAGGAAGAATATGCAGAGTTATGGAGAGAAGGCAGGGGAATGGAACTGAGTGTATTTCTCTTTCAGAGAGCCCATGCAGACATGATGGGCCGAATAGCCCCATTCAGCATTGTAACAGTTCAGTGATTCTGTGATATTGCCTCCCCTCCTTGTTCCTACCAGAATGTACCAGTTCCCACTTCTCTGCATTCAATTTCATCTGCCAACTGTCCGCCCATTTCACCAGCATTTCTTTGTCTTCTTGAAGTCTATCACTATTCTCCTGACAGCAACTGGTCAGGATTTCAGGAAAACTCGGCGCTTTTCTTCCAATAGTTCATCGGTGTTGAGTTTAATCATTGCAACTGCTTCCTGAACTATCTTAGCTCCTTTGTTTAATATTCTGTGCATTTCACTTTCTCAATATTTGCCAAAATGTAAATGGCAATGCGCAGGCAGCGGTGGGATCTGACAGTGCAGTTTCCTCTTGTGGTACCCATTACTTCTGCTCCTCGAGGCTGCGAAACCTGCTTCCCTCCCTCCCCTTGCTCCCCATTCTCAGCTTCACAATCTGTGTAATATATCAGATCTGAGGCCAAGCGATCATTGCAGGTGGACAGCCGGGCTGACAGTACATGCCCGGTCGCGGCTGTTGGGTTCGTGAATGGCGAGTTGGATTGCGATTGAGACATTTCCAGCGGTTCAGATCATTCACTGCGGATCAGGGGACAATCTCAATGGAAACTGCTCTGTCTGTATTGTAAATGTGCTGAGTATCAGGTATTTGCTGCTCCTGGTGGAGAATGCTTATTAAATATAATGCTATTGATATAATTTTAAACGGTGATCCTAATATTAACAATAATTCTAACCGGAGATTACTGGAATTATTATCATCTGATTTTCCAGGTACGGACCATACCGGATTGTTTTATTTTCATTTCTTCACAGAATCTATCAGCCGCGGCGGGAGATGAGAGACTGAGAAAGATTTTTACCTGAGCAGATGACGCCGGCATCCTTGGAGTGTGACCAGGTATAGTGACCCCATTGAGCTGACTTACAGTCCCGCAGAGCGGCCTCGGTCCCGCTGCACTTTACATCATACGTCACAATGGGTCCGGACCCTTCCCCAAAGTGAGCTCCACGTGTTGCAGAGACCGGTGTTGCGCAGCCCAGCTCCCGACACACAACAGCAGCATCCGGCAGGTCCCAGAGATAGTCATTCACAGTCCCCCACTGCCCCCTGT
Source organism: Heterodontus francisci (assembly GCF_036365525.1). Classification (NCBI taxonomy): domain Eukaryota; kingdom Metazoa; phylum Chordata; class Chondrichthyes; order Heterodontiformes; family Heterodontidae; genus Heterodontus; species Heterodontus francisci. The sequence continues at coordinate 831,359 of NW_027141742.1, read as the reverse complement.
AGTGAATCTCCAATCTCCCAGCGCACCGACTGCCCCCATTCACCAGTCTCAGCTTCACCGTCTCTGTTGAATATCAGAAATATCATCAAGCAGTTATAGTGTGATAAACCCACAGGTTCCCAGTGCACAGAACCTCCCCATTCACCAGTCTCAGCTTCACGGTCTCTTTAAAATATCAGAAATATCATCAAGCAGTTAGAGTGTGTTAAACCCACAGGTTCCCAGCGCCCGGACCCTCCCCATTCACCAGTCTCAGCTTCACCGTCTCTTTAAAATATCAGAAATATCAAGCGGTTCTAGTGTGTTAAACCCACAGGTTCCCAGTGCACAGACCCTCCCCATTCACCAGGTATGAATTGACAGGAATATCAGTCTGCACTCAGAACCCTAATAAAAATCGGAGTATATATTACACACGAAAAAAGGAAAGGGAAATACCAATACACGGTGCACACGAGCAGGGAACCGGGAGACAGCCGGATATTCCCACCAACACAGCGGCTCCAATGAGAACTGGATGGGGACAGGCTCAGAATAGTTCCAACCTGTAGAAGTGGGGAGATGGGCGTGGCTGTAATGATCACATGTTTACGTGCTCAGAACTCATTGGACGAACGCAGTGAGAACCCAGCACCAGGAAAGAGCAGAGGAAATTGCACCCGCACCCAGTACAGCCAATGAAGACAGGGCTGGATGATGATGTGATCTGGATGTCAGCGCAGATTGGTTAGCTGGACCTTTGGACCGGCAGCAGTGTCAGTGGAGCTGATCCTTCACACTTTACTTTTTAGAGACCCTCAGTTATTGTCCCTCTGCCTGAAGACAGCAGTCATCTCTCAGCTAGGTAACAGTGTGAGTGGAGCTGATCTTTCACACTTTGCATTTAGAGACCCTCAGTTATTGTCCTTCTGCCTGAAGACAGCAGTCATCTCTCAGCTAGGTAACAGTGTCAGTGGAGCTGATCCTTCACATTCTGCTCTTCAGAGACCCTCAGTTATTGTTCCTCTGCATGAAGCCAGCAGTCATCTCTCAGCTAAAAGTAAAGATCTTTAGTCACAGTATGAGGGACACCCTCCCTTTCTGACTCTCAACTGGGCAGCGCGTTAATCCGTGATCAAAGAATATGCTGAGATTTTCGCCCGAGCTTCATATTTAATGGGATGGATTAGAGCAGAGAGATAGCAGATAGTGTGAAAATAAAGGGCGATTACCTGACGGGTCAGCCTTACTGTTCCCAGGTCTGCCTGAAATGAGAAGTTAACAGTTAGAGTTTACGAGGGAAAGAAATGAATGAAACTGTCAGAAAGAAAAAAGCACAAGTACAACTAACTGCAGGGTCATTATTCCCGTGCCTTGCAGAATAAATTATATCGGGATCTGTGATTTCATTCCTTAAAACAGAAAATACAGTTTCTGCAACACATTAATATTCATAATGGGATAAAATATATCCAGAATTGTTTTCACATAAACACACACTGACATCCGGATACACTCTCTCCTTGTGCTGATGGTGGGTGGGCTGCATGTATTACCAGTGTGAAGATGCCTGAGAAGGCGATGGTGATGGTCCTCTCCCTTACAGAATCTAACAATGAAACAGCACAGAGGGACGCCATTCGGCCCATCGTGCCTCTTCGTAAGAGCTGTCTAATTAGTGCCACTCCCATTCCCAATCGCCCTGCAAATTTGTGCTGATGGTGCTCTGATCATTGATGACCCGTTTGTAGATGCCCTGAGAAGAGGGTGGTGATGGACACGCTTTAAAACCCGCTGGTGATGGCACTCTCAGTGAATTCAGCTTTCCGATCTAAAGTTCGAGAAGGGATGGCAACACAAATTAAAGATTTTCCGATCCTGTGGTAGATTTCAATGCCTTTCAATTTACTGCAAATTCTTCCACCTGCAACTTTCAAAGTTTCTGGAAACGTGTAATTGGGCTATTCTGCCGTTCAATAAATTATATAGCTTCCTCAAACGAAACAAAACAAGATTAACGGTCTGTCGGCCTCCTAACTCCGTGCTGATTGTTTCTTACTAAGCTCCTGCAGTCCTGATTCTCTTGTAACCTGCCCTCGCCGACGTGCCCTGTTCTTTTACCCATTAATGATGTTCGATGAATGGTCCTCCCGTTTACTGGTTAAGCGTTTCCGCTTTTCAAACATTCAGTCACTCGGTTGACCTGTACCCAATCCCCCTGATCACAATGTGTCTCACAGATCTCCAGGTGTTTTTCTATTCTCAACATAATATACTACAGACGGTGTGTTGACCTGATCCCAATCCCCCTGATCACAATGTGTCTCACAGATCTCCAGGCGTTTTTCTATTCGCAACATGGGGTGGCACAGTGGCGCAGTGGTTTGCACCGCAGCCTCACAGCTCCAGCAACCCGGGTTCAATTCTGGGTACTGCCTGTGTGGCGTTTGCAAGTTCTCCCTGTGTCTGTGTGGGTTTTCTCCGAGTGCTCCGGTTTCCTGCCAAAAGACTTGCAGGTTGGTAGGTAAATTGACCATTATAAACTGCCCCTAGTATAAGTAGGTGGTAGGGGAATATAGGGATAGGTGAGGATGTGGTAGGAATATGGGATTAGTGTTCGGATTAGTATAAATGGGTGGTTGACGGTCGGCACAGACTCGGTGGGCCGAAGGGCCTGTTTCAGTGCTGTATCTCTAAACTAAACATTATATGCTACAGACGGTGTGTTGACCTGCTCCCCAACTCCCTGGTGAAATTATATCTCCCATGCACTATTGTCTCTTTGTATACTCTTGTGATATATTATCGACAACGGGACACCGATTCCTGTCCTCAGCTGTGCTTCCCGAGTAATTTTGAATGCGTTACTGTTTCCCAACTATATCTCACTGGTCTCTTAATGATCCCAATGCTGGAATGTAAAGAGTGTGTGACTTCCTCCCAGTCCTGGAGCCTTCGCATTCCTACTAACTTTCCCTGATAATAGTCAGTTCTCACAAATTCCCCTTTTCCAGTGACCCAATGACAGACGCGGGGGGGGGGGGTGCAATAATCTTTCAGTATTTACTGAAAAACGGTTCCAGTCTCAGTGTTTCTGTAGAGTCCGTGAATCGTCTTCAATCCACTCATTCATTTCCCCTACTCTTCATGCATTTATCATTTCAGCCTGTAACCATCCATGTCACGTGGGATTTTTTCTCCAGATAATCCAGTGGTTCAAGGAGAAAGCCCACGAACACCCTCTTACGGAAACTAGGGATAGACAATACATGGGTGGAGGACAACGTCGCCAACATGACGACAGTGGTTCAAGAAAACACCCCGTCATCCTGTCTGGCTAAGTCGGGTTGTTCAGTAAATTCTGCCTGGCCAGTGAACTCATATCCCGAAAATGATTTTAAACAATTATAACCGAGATATCCATACTTGCCTATTCGGCCTGTTTATCTCTTACTGTCTCAGAGAAATGTTCAGTCAATCCCTTTTCTCAATCATTACTATTTTTCCATTTATCTGCACTGCTCCTCATTTCTGCTGATTCCTCCATTTTGCTCTCATATCCTTCCTCGCAGTTTCTAACTGCTCTCATTATTGTTCTTGAAAAAGTTTGAATGCATTTCTGTGTACCGTTTTTCAAATCTCCGGTATATGCAGAGGATATACTCACTATTCCAACACTCTTCTGGTCGGCCTCCTACCCTAGGTAAACTTCAGCTGATTTAAAACTCTGCTGCTGTTATCCTGGCATGAACAGTCCCGCTGTCACTGACTCCCGGATCCCAACGCATGAGATTTCAGTGTTCACACCGTTACCTTCCTGATGTTTAGACTAATGGGTTTGGTGCAAAACTGTTAAGTTATTTTAACAATTTATTCATATGTTAAATTACTATGGTACCGTATTACTACAAACAGTAATATAGAAATATTAATTATAAATAACAATTAGCTCAAAGGAGGTGAACAGAAATGGGACAAACGTGGGATATTCAAAGCCCAAAATTTAAACTCTTGAATGAGTTACAAAACCAGGGACAGCGGTGGTTTAGGGGATACAAAATATAGTCAATGCAGAGAGTTTATGAGTACATGCTTCGAACGGCAGATTATTAGATGGGTCAAGAATCAAAATAATTATATTATATCAAACTATTTTAGGTGCAATTTGAACTACTTCCACAATTAATTGAGGTCTTGTGGATTTCAGAAGCAAATTAATTGATAGAATTACAGTTATTGTAGCTTACACTCACAAGCAAAGCACTGGACAGAAGGAACTCATATCAAACAATCCGGATTCAGTGTGTCAATACTATTATCAGTAACGTTTAGCAATCTATCTCCATAACACATCAACGAGTGTCTGAAGAAACGTTACCACGGTTCGAAATAACCAAACACGCATCGAACATTTACAGTACCGAGACAAATTGTTCTGTGCACTCTCTGTTGAATTTCTATATGCAAACAAATTCAGGATTTGTTCCACAAGGTGACCAGAGTATGGCACATGTAGAAGGACATTAAATAATTTAATAGGAGTAGGATTAGGCCATACTGCCTACCCAGACTACTCCGCCATTCACTAAGATCATGGATGATCTACTGCCCCAGATCAACTTTCCCACCTTTTCCCAGAGATTGGGAAACAACTCTGGATCTTTCATTGAACACTGTATCGCACCATATATAAAGTATGGGATATGTGGAAAGAGATTCAGAAATACGTCAGGATATTAAATACTACATCAAATGTATGAATCATGTAGAAAGAGACTGAGAAACACTAATTATTACACAACACCGTGCATATAAATGTATGAAATAGAAATCATGATTTAATGTCAAAAGACATAGTTCTGAAGATTGTGGGTGACGAAATAAAATTGTTCATCCGCCAAATCCCCTGAAAACAGTAGCATAATTTCTGGAGGATATAATCGATAACACTATTAATAATCAGTTGAAATGAAGCAATATGGATTCCACCTCCAGCTAATATATTAAACAATATTTATTGTCCTTTCTGAATATTCCAAATGCTGTACAAACTATTTAATCGAATTCTCTCCAGCGCATGGCACTTCACTGAGAAATTCCGGGGACAGAAATCTCAATGTGCGATGAGTCGACTGGATGCAGATCCCGATATTCTACAGTTCTGACTCCCATACACTCGATTGCAACACTGAATACTTTCTACTTCCAGAAGTCTCCGTTTTAAACGTCTGATTAGAATTTTAACTCCAGTCTGCTGCGTCCATACGAGAGCCATAGGAAACAATATAAAACCGACTCTTGCCGCATTTCTGTTCGATTTTGGTAATAAAACTAAATGTAACTCATATTTCCTCTGGAAATGCAATTAAATATTAATCAGATGACAAATATTAGATTCGTTTTTGCTTTTCGCGACAAAAATGGATAACAGTTCCTTATTTGAATTTGATGAACTTAAAATCAAACAGGACAGAATGTATTCAATGACAAATTTATAAATTAAGGAAAATGTTTCAATATTCACTTGTACGATTTCAATAAATGACAAATCAAAATAAATATGCACATTCGCTAGAAATTGATTTTGATCTGGGGCCAGTAGCTAAAAAAAAGATTCAGGAAGTCAGATAAATTTCATACTTTCTCTCTGTTCTATGGCTTGCAGAAAATATTCTTAAATTACCCTCAGAATCAGAATTTTAGAATACAATCCCTTTTAAAAAACCAAAAGAAAATTAATCATGGAAGTCTGTAATAACATTAAGGGAGAGTTTCCCTGTCGTGAATCAGCATTTGCTGTCGATAGACATTAACAAATGTAACCAAACCCGCACTGGAAACAGCGAGAAACTGAATCGAATCATCGACCGAAAAACTGCACAAAAATATCGAGCAGGTGGAAGGAGACTATTCATGATATCTCATTAAATACTTCACGATGCTTTACATCAAAGGAGCATGTGGAAGGAGACTTTGTCACATTAATTATTACTTGACGCTGTACATACGAATATGTGAAATAAGTTGAGAGTTTAGAATACAAAGTTCTAAAGTTCAAGGTCATCATTAAGTAAACAATAACAAATGGAAAATCGTCCGGAGATTTTGGAATATTCATTAACATTATCTTTGGGAATGGCACTTCACAATGACAGTAATAACTAATGATAATTGAAATAATATTGGTTCTGCCGACAGTTAATATATTATACAATATTTATAGATTATGTACAACACTCGAACGTGGAACAAACTATTTAAATCATTTCAGTTCCACTCACTAGATCACACAGTGTCAGACAGCACTTCTACTGTGAAATAACTGGGACAGAAATGCCCGTCTGGCTTCAGTCAGCAGTAGATTTAGCTTTCACTGCTGTTCTATAATCCCTGCATTACCATCGAACCCAAACCCCGAGACCTTCTATTCTCACTGTGATCGCTTTCTACTGCTGGATTGCTGTGTTTAAATAATCTGCTTAGAATTTCAACTTCAGTCAGTTGTGTTGGTACAAGAGCCGCAGAGGACCAAATAAAACAACTTGCCACAGTACTTGTTTTCAATTTTGCATTTAAATCGAAGTTTTGCACATGTCCCACCTGGCAATTTAGAAGACGTGTTAATAAGATGCAAGATATTATAAAAACAATGTTTTCTGAGGACGAAAGAATGGATAATTGTTCCCTGAAGGTTGCTGCCCAGGTTAATAGGGCTGTTAAGAAGGCATATGGTGTGTTAGCTCTTATTAGTAGGGGGATCGAGTTTCGGAGCCAAGAGGTCATGCTGCAGCTGTACAAAACTCTGGTGAGACCGCACCTGGAGTATTGCGTGCAGTTCTGGTCACCGCATTATAGGAAGGATGTGGAAGCTATGGAAAGGGTGCAGAGGAGATTTACTAGGATGTTGCCTGGTATGGAGGGAAGGTCTTGCGAGGAAAGGCTGAGGGACTTGAGGTTGTTTTCGTTGGAGAGAAGGAGGAGGAGAGGTGACTTAATAGAGACATATAAGATAATCAGAGGGTTGGATAAGGTGGATAGTGAGAGTCTTTTTCCTCGGATGGCGATGGCAAACACGAGGGGACATAGCTTTAAGTTGAGGGGTGATAGACATCGGACAGATGTCAGAGGTAGTTTCTTGACTCAGAGAGTAGTAGTGGCGTGGAACGCTCTGCCTGCAACAGTAGTAGACTCGCCAACTTTAAGGGCATTTAAGTGGTCATTGGATAGACATATGGATGAAAATGGAATAGTGTAGGTCAGATGGTTTCACAGGTCGGCGCAACATCGAGGGCCGAAGGGCCTGTACTGCGCTGTAATGTTCTAATTCTAATTCTAATTTAACATTGATGGAATGTAAAATCAAACCAACAGCCCAAGATTCGTATTCAACGTGAATTCTACAAATGAGATAAACTATTTCAATATTCGCTTCATATGATAGCAATGAATCACAGTGTTTTTTGTCATAAAGCATGCCTGCTTTTCAAAAATGATTCTGAGCAATCAGCGATTGGAGAAAAGGATACAGGGAGTCATGTGCAATTCATTGTTTATCTTTTCGGTGGCTTGAATACAATTTTCTTTAAATAATTCACAAAACAGGCTTTTACGATCTAATTAGTTAATATTCACGGAAATACAATTCGTTAAACAAATAAAGTATCTGATAACACTGGGACTAAGCTGGCCTGTCAGTAAACCAATAAAGTTTGTAACAGACAGAGATTAATAAATGTAACCAAACACACACGGGAAATAGTGAGAAACAGAATGGAATCATCAATGGAATAAAACAACAAATATTGAGCCGTTGGAACAATCATAAAGAACAATATCGCTAACTCTTTACACACAACATGACACTGTGTGAAAATATGTGATTGGGAAAACGTAACTATCTTTTGGCACTGTACAAAAAAATGGAGGCAATAGAATAATTAATTTAATATAAAAGATACTAATTTTGAAGATCATCACTAACTGATCAATAATACAGAGCAAATTCCCCAACGATTTAGGAACTTTTAGTAACATAATTTTTTGCAGAGTGCTCTTGATAATTATACTAATCATGAAAACGAATTGAAAAATATTGGTTCCACCTCCAGTTGAGTGGTTATTATAGATTGAAGGTAACACTTCAACATTGAACAAATTATTTTAAAATATTTAGTTTCATGAACTGTATCACTAGGAGAGCAGACAACACTTGTGTTGAGAAACATGTGACAGAAATGTGTGTGGCGGTTCATGTCCACAGCAGATGTAGTTTTGACTGGTGTTCTACACTCAGTGAGATAAATTACACCCAGACTCTGATACACTCTATTCAAACAAAGACGGCGCTCTACCTCTATCAGGTTCGCTTTAAATAATCAGATTAGAATTTCAATTCCAGCTGGCTGTATCAGTATAAGAAACACAAGGGGAAATATAAAACAAACTCCCGCAGTCTTTGTGTTCGATACAAATTCAACTGGGAATTTAAAATACCTGTTAATTATATGTGGAATATTCCAAACTCGTTTGCTGTAACCAAAACAATATTACTGTTAGCAATAGCTCAATTGCTAGCACTCTCGCCTCTGAGTCAGGAGAGGGTGGGTTCAAGTCCAATTCCAGAGACTTGAGCACAGAATCTAGGCTGCCACTCCAATGCAGTACTGAGGGTGTGCTGCACTGTCCAAATGCTTTCCATCGGAGGAGAAGTTAAACCGAGGCTCCGTCGGCCCTTTCAGGTACACTATTTGGAGGAAGGGCAGGGGAATTATCCCCAGTGGTCTGGCGAATGTTGATCCCTCAATCAACATCACACAGACAAAAAAGTATTCTGGTCATTATCACATTGCTGTTTGTCGGCGCTTGCTGTGTATAAATTCGCAGCCACGTTTCCTATATTACAGTATGGACAACACTACAAAACAATATCGAATTGACAGCAAAGCCCTTTGGGACGTCCTGACGTCGTAAAATGCGCAACATAAGCGCAAGGCATTTTTATATAAATGGAGGTTTATTCCTATTTGTAGTTGAAAGAACTTAAAATTGAAACATTCAATCCAAAATTTGTAGTAAATGAAACTACTACAAATTTTATTACACAGTATCCATTTCATACCATCCCAATGAATGACAACTGTAAACAAAATAGATCCGTTTTCCGTAAATTGATCCCAGACACTGACATATTCTATTCTAACAGCGAAGTGTCTCTTTTTCTAACAGACCCTGCTTAAATCGACCCATGAGATTTTCAACGCCTGTCTGCTCTGTACGAGCGGCTGGTAGAAGGCAATAAACAAGTGCCGATATTTCATTAAACTCTACACAAGAAAATTAAAATGTATAAAGCATTATTTACTTTCTACATCTCCTGAATTTGTTCTGTATTAAAGATGATAATTAGATTAATAATATACATCTTGTAATAATAATCAGTGTGTCAGTAAATAACATAATGCATTCAATAATCTGTAACTTACAGTTCAAAAGCTGCAGTAGAGACAGGGTCAGGACGTACCGCAGCATCGTTCTGGCGCTGGGTACAGCGATGTGAACAAAACATTAACCGAACGCTGTTGTCAGACACGAAGAGCTCCTTCCAGCAGCTTCTGAAACTCTGGCTGTTGTGGAAATTAATTCTTTGACAGAAGGTTCTGCAGAAACCAATGTTTCCTTCCAAATAACCAATAGATTTTGACTTGTGTGAACCGTGAATTACAGGATGGTAAAATACACCAATGAGAAGAAATGTGACCATTTATGGATAAAATGAACCCAAGGTCCAACTACCAGCCTATCCTGCGAGGACAATGACGTGTAACAGTGTGAAAAGTAAATGAATCACTGATCTGGCGTCCAGATCATAGATTCAGAGATGCACAGGAAAGGCCATTCGGCTTCTTTAGTCAGAGTCGTCCCTTTGAAAGAGCTGTCTAATTTGTTGTCACATATGTAGCTTTTTCTCATAACCCTGCAAATTATTCCCTTTCAAGCACTTGTTTAATTGTCTTCATAAATTCCTCTGGAATCTGATTTCATCACTCTTTCGGGTCTTGCTTTCCAGATCTAAACAAGCCTCAGTGTGAAGAAATGTCTGTTCACTCCCTTTCTAGTTATTCTGCCGGTTCTACAGAAGGTGTCGGACCCAGGCCCATCTCTGGAACTGCAGAGAAGAGGTAGGTGAGGTAGGGTCACCAGAGCAAGTACGCAAGGCCCCGGTGAGAGGGCCTGGGTGGTTTTCTTGTGGTGCAGGAGGAGGGAGGTCCCGGGGAATGAACTGGTTCCTGGTGGGGGTGCTTTGTGCGTCACAAATTGGTCATGAAGGAGGCAACGCCCCATACCACCCGCAAGGCCACAGGAAGAATGCTTCGTTTTACAAGGTGTCCTCTCCATATGGTGGAGGACATCGCTGCTGGTAAGATCCCAGCGGCGGTGGAATGATCCCATTATTGTCCCTTAATAGGCCACTTAAGATCCTCAATCTGCCATTGGGCGAGAAGGCTGTTGTCGGCCTATCCTACCTCCGGGATCACTGGACGATGGGAGGGCACTGGGATCCCCATCCTGCCAAGTCCCTTGCCACAGACCGCTTTTCCCTGTGTCCCCACCCCACCCCTCCTGGCTTCCAATCACGCCTCTGGGGGCCAGTAATATCCTGACCATGATCTCTGATGACAAACGTAGTCATGAGGGGAAATAATATCCGCATTCTTACTGTACCATGGCCCCTCATTATTTTGAACTCTGTTAGATCTGGGATGGCGGGACTGACGTATGAGGAGAGATTGAGTCGGTTAGGATTATATTCGCCGGAGTTCAGAAGAGTGAGGGGGGATCTCATGGACGCCTACAAAATTCTAACAGGACTCGACAGGGTAGATGCAGGAAGGATGTTCCCGATGTTGGGGGATTCCAGAACAAGGGGTCACAGTCTAAGGATGCAGGTAAGCCTTTCAAGACAGAGTTAAGGAGAAATGTCTTCACCCAGAGAGTGATGAGCCTGTGGAATTTGCTAGCAGAGAAAGCAGTTGTGACCAAAACATTGTATGTTTTCAAGAAGGAGTGAGATACAGCTCTTGGGTCTAAAGGGTTCAAAGGGAATGGGACGAAAGCGGGAACAGGTTACTGAGTTGGATGATCAGCCATGATCACAATGAATGGCGGAATAAGTTCGAAGGGCCGAATGGCCTACTCCTGCTCCTATTTTCTATGTTTCTATCCCACTGAACTTTCCCTGCTCCAGTAAGAAAAATCCAAGCTCCTGAATTTTCTCCATGCAAATGAATTCCCTCACCCGTGGTGCCTTCTTGATAATCCTCATTTGTACGTTTTGCAGGGCCTTGAAGTTCTTCCAAGGTATTCATGCCTGGAATTGCACAGAGGACGCCAGCTGATTCATAACAATTGATCTGTAAAGTAGTAGCTTGATGCCTGTTATGTTTGAATTCAATAACCCCATTTTCAAAGCAAATATCTCGTACACTTTCTCAATCAGCTTCTCTACTTGCCCTGCAATCCTTAAAGATTTATGAACATGCATTCCCCTGTCCCTCTGTTCTTGCACCTCCTGAAAATGGTACTATTTATGTTATTTTGACATGATGTTTTCACAATGAACATCACTTCTGACTTGACCACAATAAGTTGCATCTACCGTTGATCTGCCCATTTCAGCAGACTGTCTACCCTGATGTCTGCTATTATAATATTCCCGATTTAATGCAGAGCCATGTTTTTCACCATCCACAAATGTAAAAATTATACATTCTAAACCCAAGTCTATGTAATTTGCATGTCGAAGGAAAAACCAGCAGTCTTAAAACCAACCCCCGGGCAACAGCCACTCTCGCCTGTCAGAAGAGCATCCATTCACCACTGTTCTCTACCTCCTATCTCTTACCCAATCGACTATTCGAGCTGACATCGTCCCTTTAATAATATGCATTCCCATTTTCTGAATAAGTCTGTTATGAGGTACTTCGTCAGCATTGGATGCCCAAATACACAAGGCCGACTTCAGTCTCTTACTTGATTAAAGAACTCAATCAGTTCAGTTACACGCGATTGGCCTTTTATAAATCCGAGATGTTTTTCTCATCTTACCTCATGCTTCTGCAAGTGAGAATTAATTTTGTCCTTGATGAAGGCCTCTAGTAGATCTCTCAACTTTCACTGTGGTCAGACAGATTATCGTGTAGTCACATGGTTTACCCTCTCCTCTCGTTTTGAAAAGGAGTCTAACGTTTGCCAAATTCCAGTCCTTTGGCCCCAGTGCGATATACAAGGAGGATTGAAACATTGTGGTCAGGGCTGATCTTATCTCTACCCAGCTTCCTTTATCTCCCAGAATGCTTCCCATCTGGACCAGGGGTGTTGTCGACATTTACTGACAAACTGTTTAGCAACGCGTTCCCATCTATTTTATCCTATGCAGGATATCTGCATCCCTCTCCTCGATTGGGACATTAATTTCAGTCTCTTCTTTTTTGAAGGCAGTTGCAAATTACTCATTCTGTACCTCCGTCACGCCCTCTGCCTCGACAGGAATATTTATTTGCTTCTCCATAATCAGCTGCACCGTTCCTTTATTATTACCTGTATATGTTTTACAAGATTTCTGATCCCCTTTACTGTTAGCTGCTAATCTTTTCTATGCTTTCCCTTTATCCTTCTTGTATTCTTTTCCAATTCTCCCTGTACACTCTGCTTCCTATTTGGTTTGAGATTATCTTCTTGATTTGGAATTTGTAATGAATCTCTTCTTTCTCTTTTCCTTTAACTGACAAATCATTTTTCATCCAGAGAGTGCAGCATTTAATTCCCCATCTTCACCTCCAGATTTGAGCATTCCAATGCATTCCTGGCCAACCTCCCTGTTTGCATCCTCAGTCATCCTGAGGACATCCAAACCTCTGCTGCCTATATACAACTCTTGCAAGGAGACGTCCATCCATCACCTCTGCACTCGCATTAGCTTCTGGTCACACACCTAAACAATATTGAAAATCCCACGTTTATTTTATAATCTCCCCATGAGCTCTTCTCTCCCTATCTCTGTAATCTCTTTCAGCCCGATAAGATATTTGTCCTCCTTCAATTCCGGATACCTGAGCATTCCCAAATTTAATCGCTCCACCGCTGGTGGTCTTATTTTCATCTGCCAAGATCCAAAATTCTGGAATTCTCTCCATAAACCTCTGCCTCTCTACATCTTTTTCCTCCTTTAAGATGCTGCTTAAAACTTACCACCTTGATGAAGCATTTGGTCATCTGACATAATATCTGTTAACGCTGCTCGCTATCAAATTGTGTTTGATAATATGACTTGGAAATTTTAACTATGTAAGGACACCTCATCAATAAGAAGTTGTTGATCTTGTTTTCCACCTTCTCCTTTACTCTTCTCCAGTTAGAAGTGTGCTTTAGAATGAAGTGTATTTAGCTCTCGGTGGCTGAAAGGGCCTTTGAACCTCTCCATTCCAGTTCCACTATTATTCCTTCCATCCTTCCTTCACCACAATGAACTTGCCCTTACCCTCAACTTTCACTCCACCAGACTCTACATTCAATGAAATATCCACCATCACTTCTGCTAACTTCACCACAATGCTACCACCAGACATCCTCTACTCTATTTTCAGCATTCTGAAGGTACAGCTTGACCCACTCTTCCTTCACTCAAAACACCCACTACTCTTCCAATGTCACCTCCCCAGGCAAGTGTTGGTGATGCATGACTTGCCCTTTCACCTTCTCTCCTTCAACTGTCAGGACCACAAACAGTGATTTATTTGTATTTTGGTTTTTGTTTAATCAATGCATTAATTCTTAACAATTGTCCTCGACACCGTGGAGATGAAGCATACCTTCTGCAATTGCTTTGCTGAGTTCTTCCATTATGTCCCTTAGATTCCATTCACTTGCCATTATAATTCGCTGTCCCACTCACAGCTGACCTCTCTGTACTCTGCCTCCTTCATTGTTTCAATTCTTCTGACTCAGCATCAACTTCAAAAATAAAAACACGTGGGAACTACTGCCACCATTTGTTTTTGACAGCAGGTTCTGGTAATGATTCTGTTCTTCATTTAATCACGACTGCCTTCCACCCCATCACAGTTTCTCTCTTTATCTCCTTCCTCTGTTCCCATTTTTCCAGCCTCTGTCCTTACTGAAACACTGTTGCAGCACAAACCTTTCCTGTTCTGACGAAAATTCTCTTTCTCAAAATGCTGCCTCGCCTACTAAGTAATTCCAACATTTTCAGTTCTTGATTTAGATTTCCAGCATCTGCAGTATTTTGACTTTTTAAAGCAGTTGATGCCAGAGAGAAATGTGGTGAGGTTGCAATTGAATGTAAATACATAAACACAATAGATAAATAACTTCGGAGAGAGTGGCAAATGGGAATATGATGGGATCAGGAAAGTAATCTTCTTGGGCACACACTTGGTCAAATGTTGACTTGTTGCCGAGGACAGTCACCTCGATTGCCATTACCACCATTACCACCAATACAGCAATCACTGTTTTTCTGCTCCGTTTTGCTGCATTTTCCCACTGTAGAACAGCAGAGTGTATCTGAGACATTCCTCTCAAACCTGCTGCACTCCATATAAGGACTTTGTAGCTTTATTGGGAAAACTGCCAAATATTTGAGGAAATGTGATCTCCAATTGAGACTGTCGAGAGACGCAGAACACACTGAGACACTGAATGGTCGTCACAAATTGTGAATATTCACCATCATTGAACTATACAGGGAGGGATGTGATGTGTTTCCTCTAAAACAAAGGAATCTGTTTTCTGGAAGGTGATCACTTGGAGTCAAGAACGGCTTTCCAATACCGAAATATGTGAAAAGCAGCTCACAGTCTGAAGAGCCTCAGAACAGCCACTGCGTGTTTTTTCTGTTCTGTTGAACTGAGAGGAAGCACCTGGCATTGTGGTGATTTCTCTGCTTCCGTTTTTCTTGCCTGCTGCTCTGCAATGTCAAGAAACTGCAGCAGCATATTAAAACTCGGAATTTGAAATTAAGTTGTTTAAAATCCAGGAGGCCAAAGTATCGGGGGAAGCATTTCTGGGCAATGTCATTAATTCATTGGAAATATTTGACAGCTTAGTGTCTGCAAATAGACGTTTCTGTTATCACAAAAACTGAATCACAGCACAGAATATCTGTAATCGGTGTACAATTTCCAAATGTATAACACACAATGTCAACAGGCCATGATAAATCACTCTGAGTCCAAATCAATCAGCAAAGTCAGATACACCAATGCATCAATTCTCGCTGTGGTTTTAATTTAAAATAGAATAACCCTTTTTCAGTGCAGCAGCTTTTTCGGGAGCAGAGTGTGAGCGAGTGAGCAGCTGGGAAAGTCAGTTTGAAAGTAAATTTAATTTCCTTTTGTTTTTCGGCGGAGGCCAGGGGGCTGCTGGGTAAGTAAAACACTATATATTTGGACGGTTTAAAATAACTTTCCTTTCAGTGCCGCAGCTTTTTCGGGAGCAGAGTGTGAGCGAGTGAGCAGCTGGGAAAGTCAGTTTGAAAGTAAATTTAATTTCCTTTTGTTATTCGGCGGAGGCCAGGGGGCTGCTGGGTAAGTAAAACACTATATATTTGGGCGGTTTAAAATAACTTTCCTTTCAGTGCAGCAGCTTTTTCGGGAGCAGAGGGTGAGCGAGTGAGCAGCTGGGAAAGTCAGTTTGAAAGTAAATTTAATTTCCTTTTGTTTTTCGGCGGAGGCCAGGGGGCTGCTGGGTAAGTAAAACACTATATATTTGGGCGGTTTAAAATAACTTTCCTTTCAGTGCAGCAGCTTTTTCGGGAGCAGAGGGTGAGCGAGTGAGCAGCTGGGAAAGTCAGTTTGAAAGTAAATTTAATTTCCTTTTGTTTTTCGGCGGAGGCCAGGGGGCTGCTGGGTAAGTAAAACACTATATATTTGGGCGGTTTAAAATAACTTTCCTTTCAGTGCAGCAGCTTTTTCGGGAGCAGAGGGTGAGCGAGTGAGCAGCTGGGAAAGTCAGTTTGAAAGTAAATTTAATTTCCTTTTGTTTTTCGGCGGAGGCCAGGGGGCTGCTGGGTAAGTAAAACACTATATATTTGGGCGGTTTCTGAACTCGAGACACCACACTTGTAGTGTCTCCCACCCGCCCTCCTCCTCTAACCAAAAAAAAAGGACTCGGTGGTGTGTTTATAAGGTAAGGCTTTTTCGATTTCTCTGGTTTTATTGTGATTGGTAAAAACTTTTCGTTCCTTTTTCATTTAACTAAGTTTAAACTTAAGATTAAAAATGGCAGGAGATCTCAGACCCGTATCATGCTCCTCTTGCTCAATGTGGGAGCTCAGGGACATGGCTGATGACCCTGACTCCTTCACGTGCAGGAAGAGTGTCCAGCTGCAGCTCTTGTTAGACCGCATGACGGCTCTCGAGCTGCGGATGGACTCACTTTGGAGCATGCGCGATGCTGAGGAGGTCGTGGATAGCACGTTTAGTGAATTGGTCACACCGCAGATTAGGATTGCTGAGGGAGAAAGGGAATGGGTGACCAAAAGGCAGAGAAAGAGCAGGAAGGCAGCGCAGGAGTCCCCTGCGGTCATCTCCCTCCAAAACAAGTATACCGTTTTGGATACTGTTGTGGGAGATGGCTCACCAGGGGAAGGCAGCAGTAGCCAGGTCCATGGCACCGTGGCTGGCTCTGCTGTTCAGAAGGGCGGGAAAAAGAGTGGAAGGGCTATAGTCGTAGGGGATTCGATTGTAAGGGGAGTAGATAGGCGGTTCTGTGGTCGGAAACGAGGCTCCCGAATGGTATGTTGCCTCCCAGGTGCACGGGTCAGGGACGTCTCAGATCGGCTGCGGAACATTCTAACGGGGGAGGGTGAACAGCCAGTTGTCATTGTGCACATAGGCACTAATGATATAGGTAAAAAACGGGATGAGGTCCTACAAGCAGAGTTTAGGGAGTTAGGAGCCAAGTTAAAAAGTAGGACCTCAGAGGTAGTAATCTCAGGATTACTACCAGTGCCACGTGATAGTCAGAGTAAAAATGAAAGAATAGTCAGGATGAATGCGTGGCTTGAGAGATGGTGCAGGAAGGAGGGGTTCAGATTTTTGGGACATTGGGACCGGTTCTGTGGGAGGTGGGACTATTACAAATTGGACGGTCTACACCTGGGCCGGACTGGAACCAATGTCCTTGGAGGTGCTTTTGCTAACGCTGTTGGGGAGGGTTTAAACTAATGTGGCAGGGGGATGGGAACCAATTGAGGTCAGTTGACAGTAAGGAGGTAGTAACAAAAGCCTGTAAGGAACTAGATAATGAAGTCAGTGTGACGAAGGGAAAGAGCAGGCAGGGAGCAGATGATGAATATAAAGGGACTGGTGGTCTGAGGTGCATTTGTTTTAATGCAAGAAGTGTAGTAGGTAAGGCAGATGAACTTAGGGCTTGGATTAGTACCTGGGAGTATGATGTTATTGCTATTTCTGAGACTTGGTTGAGGGAAGGGCATGATTGGCAACTAAATATCCCAGGATATCGATGCTTCAGGCGGGATAGAGAGGGAGGTAAAAGGGATGGAGGAGTTGCATTTCTGGTCAAAGAGGATATCACAGCTGTGCTGAAGGAGGGCACTATGGAGGACTCGAGCAGTGAGGCAATATGGACAGAACTCAGAAATAGGAAGGGTGCGGTAACAATGTTGGGGCTGTACTACAGGCCTCCCAACAGCGAGCGTGAGATAGAGGTACAAATATGTAAACAGATTATGGAAAGATGTAGGAGCAACAGGGTGGTGGTGATAGGAGATTTTAATTTTCCCAACATTGACTGGGATTCGCTTTGTGTTAGAGGTCCAGATGGAGCAGAATTTGTAAGGAGCATCCAGGAGGGTTTTCTAGAGCAGTATGTAAATAGTCCAACTCGGGAAGGGGCCATACTGGACCTGGTGTTGGGGAATGAGCCCGGCCAGGTTTGTTGAAGTTTCAGTAGGGGACTACTTTAGGAATAGTGATCACAATTCCGTAAGCTTTAAAATACTCATGGACAAAGATGAGAGTGGTCCTAAAGGAAGAGTGCTAAATTGGGAGAAGGCCAACTATACCAAAATTCGGCAGGAGCTGGGAAATGTAGATTGGGAGCAGCTTTTTGAAGGTAAATCCACATGTGATATGTGGGAGGCTTTTAAAGAGAGGTTGATTAGCGCGCAGGAGAGACATGTTCCTGTGAAAATGAGGGATAGAAATGGCAAGATTAAGGAACCATGGATGACAGGTGAAATTGTGAGACTAGCTAAGAGGAAAAAGGAAGCATCCATAAGGTCCAGGCGGCTGATGAAAGACGAAGCTTTGAAAGAATATCGGGAATGTAGGACCAATCTGAAACGAGGAATTAAGAGGGCTAAAAGGGGTCATGAAATATCTTTAGCAAACAGGGTTAAGGAAAATCCCAAAGCCTTTTATTCATATATAAGGAGAAAGAGGGTAACTAGAGAAAGGATTGGCCCACTAAAGGACAAAGGAGGAATGTTATGCTTGGACTCAGAGAAAATGGGTGAGATTCTAAACGAGTACTTTGCATCGGTATTCACCGAGGAGAGGGACATGACGGATGTTGAGGTTAGGAACAGATGTTTGATTACTCTAGGTCAAGTGGGCATAAGGAGGGAGGAAGTGTTGGGTATTCTAAAGGGCCCCAGGTCCGGATGGGATCTATCCCAGGTTACTGAGGGAAGCGAGAGAGGAAATAGCTGGGGCCTTAACAGATATCTTTGCAGCATCCTTAAACACGGGTGAGGTCCCGGAGGACTGGAAAATTGCTAATGTTGTCCCCTTGTTTAAGAAGGGTAGCAGGGATAATCCAGGTAATTATAGACCGGTGAGCCTGACGTCAGTGGTAGGGAAGCTGCTGGAGAAGATACTGAGGGATAGGATCTATTCCCATTTGGAAGAAAATGGGCTCATCAGTGATAGGCAACATGGTTTTGTGCAGGGAAGGTCATGTCTTACCAACTTAATAGAATTCTTTGAGGAAGTGACAAAGTTGATTGATGAGGGAAGGGCTGTCGATGTCATATACATGGACTTCAGTAAGGCGTTTGATAAGGTTCCCCATGGCAGGCTGATGGAGAAAGTGAAGGCGCTTGGGGTCCAAGGTGTACTAGCTAGATGGATAAAGAACTGGCTGGGCAACAGGAGACAGAGAGTAGCAGTAGAAGGGAGTTTCTCAAAATGGAGACGTGTGACCAGTGGTGTTCCACAGGGATCCGTGCTGGGACCACTGTTGTTTGTGATATACATCAATGATTTGGAGGAAAGTATAGGTGGACTGATTAGCAAGTTTGCAGACGACACTAAGATTGGTGGAGTAGCAGATAGTGAAGGGGACTGTCAGCGAATACAGCAGAATATAAATAGGCTGGAGAGTTGGGCAGAGAAATGGCAGATGGAGTTCAATCAGGGAAAATGCGAGGTGATGCATTTTGGAAGATCCAATTCAAGAGTGAACTATACAGTAAATGGAAAAGTCCTGGGGAAAATTGATGTCCAGAGAGATTTGGGTGTTCAGGTCCACTGTTCCCTGAAGGTGGCAACGCAGGTAAATAGAGTGGTCAAAAAGGCATACGGCATGCTTTCCTTCATCGGACGGGGCATTGAGTACAAGAGTTGGCAGGTCATGTTACAGTTGTATAGGACTTTGGTTCGGCCACATTTGGAATACTGCGTACAGTTCTGGTCGCCACATTATCAAAAGGATGTGGATGCTTTGGAGAGGGTGCAGAGGAGGTTTACCAGGATGTTGCCTGGTATGGAGGGCGCTAGCTATGAAGACAGGTTGAGCAGATTAGGATTATTTTCATTAGAAAGACGGAGGTTGAGGGGGGACCTGATTGAGGTGTACAAAATCATGAGAGGTATAGACAGGGTGGATAGCAAGAGGCTTTTTCCCAGAGTGGGGGTTTCAATTACTAGAGGACACGAGTTCAAAGTGAAAGGGGAAAAGTTTAGGGTGGATATGCGTGGAAAGTTCTTTACGCAGAGGGTGGTGGGCACCTGGAACGCATTGCCAGCGGAGGTGGTAGATGCGGGCACGATGGAGTCTTTTAAGATGTATCTAGACAGATACATGAATGGGCAGGAAGAAAAGAAGTACAGAACCTTAGAAAATAGGCGACATGTTTCGAGAGAGGATCTGGATCGGCGCAGGCTTGGAGGGCCGAAGGGCCTGTTCCTGTGCTGTAATTATCTTTGTTCTTTGTTCTTTAACCCATGAGATGTTGAGGCTGTTTCCTGTATACGTGAATGAAGCAGTAATACAGTTAAGAATCAAATACAATCAGGAGGATTGAGCCTGTTTTAATGTAAAGTGTTCACTCGCTGTGATACGATCACTGGAAATGCAGCCTGTGTCAATGTCAGTAGTTAACTTGCTGCGATTCAATTCAAAGAGGGTATCTGAAGGTAGCCAGTTGCTTCAATAACTTGTCCACTGTGCCCCAATAAATAACATTTAATGTCAGCCTGATTTCTCTTGGAATGAAAGTAAATCTGGGTAATGAAAAGAGTCTGAAGAACTAAAACAGATCAATAAATGAACACAGCTGAGCAGCCACTGTAAAGTTATCACAGGTAGAAAATGTTCAAATGATTAATTCCTCTAGATCTCATATAGAATGAAACAAAAACTCCCCAGAAATGGACATTTAATAAAAGAATTCCACAAACTGCATTGTCAATCTAGACAAAAATGATTTGAAACGAGGTAAATCCCCCATAACACTGCCACACACTCATTGGTTTCTGAGGATGTGTCCGGTACTTTCCCAATCTGATAGACCTGTCCCCCTGAGGTGTGTTTTGCAGATATCACAGACTGACAATTTCAGTATGAGCCAAGGGTGTTGACAGCAACTGGTTGTCAGAGAAACTTGAAACACACGCACAGAATGGTGGGGATTGAATATATTTGCGTCAATCTTTTGTATCTGTGAGGAGCTAATCGATCCTGAAAACAGTGGCACTTCCACATGAACATACTGAGAAATGGTAGCACTAACCAAGGAAATTGCAGTAAGCACTGATACTCAGCAAAGAACCTCGATAAATTACGTTACACATGCAAGATCTCCTCAGACTTTTTCAAATACTTAAGAGAATGCAGTATGAAAGTAGCGATCTGAGGATCTCTCTGCCAACACTGTCATTTTCTGGGGTCCCTATTAATAATGTGACACGCAGGCAACTTAATAAACACTGACCTTAAATCAGAAAGTGCTGGAAATACTCAGCAGATCTGACAGCATCTGTGGAGACAGAGTTAGCATTTCAGGTCTGTGAACTTTCATCAGAACTGGAAAAGGTTAGAAATGTGATAGTTTTTTTTCCAAAGTGAAAAGGAGGCGGCAAGCAGAAATAAAATTAAGATGTGTGATAGCACGGAGGGCAGGAGAGATTTTTTGTTTTTGTTGTTATTCATTCATGGGGAGTGGGCGTCCCTGGCGAGACCAGCATTTATTGACCATCCTTGATTGCCTTTGCGATGGTGTGAGTCGCCTTCTTTAATTGCTGCAGTCCTTGGGGCGTAGGTACACCCAACAGTGCTGTGAGGAAGGGAGTGCCAGAATTTTAATCCAGCGACAGTGAAGGAACGACGGTCTTGTTCTTAGTCAGGATGGTGAATGGCTTGGAGGGGAATATTAAGGTGGTGGTGTTCATCTGCATCTGCTGCCCTTGTTCTTCTAGGTAATATGGGTAGCGGCTTTGGTAGGTGCTTGGTGTGTTGCCACAGTGTACATTGTTCTTGATATACGCTGCTTCCACTGTGTGTCTGTGGTGGAGGGAATGAATGCTGGAGGTTGTGAATAGGGTGTCAATCAACAGGACTGCTTTCCTGGATGGTGTCGAGCTTCTTGTGTGTTGTTGGAAGAGCACCCATTCAGGCAAGTGTAGAGTATTCCATCATACTCCTGACATGTGCCTTGTAGATGGTGGACAGGCACTGGGGAGACAGGATATGAGTTACTTGCGGCAGAATTCCTAACATCTGACTTGTGTCTGTAGCCACAGTGTTTACCTGGCTGGTCCAGTTCAGTTTCTGGTCAACGGTTATGTACTGGGTATTTATAGTGGGGGATCAACATTTCTAATACCAGTGAACATCAAGGGGAAATGGTTAGATTACCTCTTGTTTGAGATGGTCACTGACGAGCACTTGTCTGGTGCGAATGTCACTTGCAACTCATTAGCACAAGGCTTGATGTTGTCCATGTCTTGCTGCATATGAACACAGGCTGCTTTAGTATATTATGAGTCACAAATGGGGTTGAACATTGGACAATCATCAGAAAATATCCCCACTTCTGGCCGTATAATGGAGGGAAGCTCATTGATGAAGCAGCTGAAGATGGTTGAGCTGAGCACACTGCCCTGAGGAACTCCTGCACTGATGTCCTGGTGCTGAGATAATTGACCTCCAACAACCACAACCAACTTCCTTTGTGCTAGATACTACTCTAACCAGTGGAGAGCGTTCCCTCTGATGTCCTTTGGTTCCAGTTTTGCTGTGGCTTCTTAATGCCATGCTCAGTCAAATGTTGCCGTGATGTCAAGAGCAGTCACGCTCCCCTCACATCTAGCATTCAGCTCTTTTGCCCATGTTTGGACCAAGGCTATGATGAGATTAGGAGCTGAGTGGCCCTGGCGGGAACTAAACTGAGTGACAGTGAGCATATTATTGCTGATCAAGTGCCGCTTGAAAACACGATTGATCACCCCTCCCATCACTTTGCTGATGATCGAGAGTAGTCTGATAAGGCCAGTTTGGATTTGTCCTGCTTTTTGTGCACCGGACATACCAGGGCAACTTTCCACATCGCCAGCTAGATGTCAATGTTGTAACCGTAATGCAACAGCCTGGTTCGGCGTATGGCTAGCTCTGGAACACAAGTTATCAGTACTATTGCCAGAATATTGTCAGGGCCCAGAGCATTTGCAGTATCCGGTGCCTTCACTATTTCTTGATATGAGGTGGAGTAAATAAGATTGGCTGAAGACTGGCATCTGTGATGCTGGCGACCTCAGCATGAGGCAGAGATGGATCATCTACTCTGCATTTCTGGCTGAAGATGGATGTAAATATTGCAGACTTGTCTTTTGCACTGATGTGCTGGGCTCCACTATCAGTGAGGATGTGGATATTTGTGGAACCTCTCCCTCCTGTTAGTTGATCATTTGTCCATCAGCATTCGCGACTGGATGTGGCAGGACTGCAGATCTGTTTCAGTGTCATTGGACCTGCACTCATCCAGGCAAGTGAGTGGGGACAGTATCAAGAATGATTTTTTAACTGTTAGCTTGTAGGTTGAAGAGCGTCCACAAAGCTTGTGGGAGGGGGGGTGGAGGTGGTGAGGAGTTTTATATGAACTGTGGGAAAAATGGAGTTCATCGACCAAAGGACTTACCTGTTTTCTCTACAAGTTAATTTATCTGGTGTGTCATGTGGCTGGAAGCCTTGCCTGATTCAACAGGCTAAATTTTTAAAGCCTTTTGGAGACAGCCTGGGAGTCAGGATGGCTGGCAATACTCGTGGGGAAGGCATCGGGTTGGGAGCTGATCTGTGTGTTGTGGAATTGTTTAACTCTGTCTATCACATGTTGCTTCCTCTGCTGGGCATGCAAGTAGTTCTGTGTTGTAGCTTCACCAGGCTGACACCTCATTTTTAGGTATGCTTGGTGCTGCTTCTGGGAAGCCCTCCTACACTCTCATTGAACCAGGGTTGATCCTGCGGCTTGGTGGTAATGGTAGAGTGGGGGATGTGCCGTGCCATGAAGTTACACATTGTGGTTGAATATAATTCTGCTGTTGCTTATGGCACAAAGCGCCTCATGGATACCCAGTTTTGAGTTGCGACATTAGTTTGCAATCTATGCCATCTAGCATGGTGGCAGTGCCAGACAGCACAATGGTGGGTATACCTCAATGTAATGACAGGACTTTGTCTCCAGTGGGACTGTGCGGTGGTCAATCATAGAGTCATAGAGTTATACAGCACAGAAACAGGTCCTTCGGCCCAACGTGTCTGTGCCAGCCATCAAGCACCTAACTATTCTAATTCCATTTTCCAGCACTTGGCCCGGACCATTGTATGCTATGGCGTTTCAAATGCTCATCTACATAATTCTTAAATGTCGTGAGGGTTCCTGCCTCCGCCACATCTTCAGACAGTGCGTTCCAGACTCCAACGAGTTCAAATTCGTTCCCTCAAATCCCCTCTAAACTCCCTGCCCCTTACTTTAAATCTATGCCCCCTGGTTATTGATCCCTCAGCTAAAGGAATAAGTTTCTTCCCATTTAACCTATAAATGCCCTCAGAATATTGTATACCTCAATCACGTCCCCCACAGCCTTCTCTGCTCCATGGAAAACAACCCTAGCCTTTTCAGTCTCTCTTCATATCTGAAATGCTCCAGCACAGGCAACATCCTGGTGAATCCCCTCTGCAATCTCTCCAGTGCAATCACATCCTTCCGATAGTGTGGAGACTAGAACTGTACACAGCACCCTAACTGTGGCCGAATTTACATTTTATACAGCTCCATCATAACCTCCCTGCTCTTATATTCTATGCTTCAGCTAAAAAAAGCAAGTATCCCATGTGCCTTCCGAACCACCTTATCTACCTTTGCTGCTGCCTTCAGTGATCGATGGACAAGTACACCAAGGTCCCTCTGATCATCTATTTCTTAGGGTCCTACCATCCATTTTATAGTTCCTTGCCTTGTTAGCCCTCCCATGCATCACCTTTTCAGGATTAAACTCCATTTGCCACTGCTCCGTCCACCTCACCAGCACATCTATATCGTCCTGTAATCTAAGGCTTTCCTCTTTCATTATTTACAATGTCATCAATTTTAGTGCCATTTGCAAGCTTACTAATCATATTTCCTATATTCACGTCTGAATCATTAATGTACACTACAAACAACAAGGGTACCAGCACCAATCCCTGCGGTACAACACTGGTCTCACGCCTGCACTCCCAAAAACAACCCTCGGCCATAAGCCTCTGCCTCCTGCCACTAAGCCAAATTTGGATCAAATTTGCCAAATTACCCTGGAACCCATGGGCTCTTACCTTCTTCACCAATCTCCTATGCGGGATCTTATCAAAAGCCTTACTGAAGTTCATGTAGACTACATAATCTGCTGGACCCTCATCTACACATCAAGTCACCTCCTCAAAAAATTTCAATCAAGTTTGTTGGACAGGAAAATCCTCTGACAAAGCCATGCTATCTATCGCTGATTAATCTCTGCCTCTCCAAGTGAAGATTAATCCTGTCCCTCAGAATTTTTTCCCAATAGTTTCCATGCTACTGATGTAATTATCTGTTAGATCCCTGAGCCCCTTCTTGAATAATGGTACCACATTCAGTGGCCTCCTGGCAACCCTCCTGTTTCCAGAGAGAATTTTAAAATTTGTGTCAGGGCATCTGCTATCTCCTCCCTTGCCTTACATAACAGCCTGGGATGCATCTCGTCTGGGCCTGGGGATTTATCCACGTTAAATCCCACTAAAACAGCTAATACTTCCTCCGTTACAATGCTAATATGTACAAGTATATCACAATCCCCTCCCTGATCTCTATGCCTACATCCTCCTTCTCCATAGTCAAAACAGATGAAAAGTAATCATTTAAAACCATACCTATGTCCTCCGGCTCTACACACAGAGTGACACTTTGGTCCCTAATGGGCCTAATCTTTCCCTAGTTATCCTCTCGCTCTGAATATCCTTAAAAAACGCCTTGGGGCTTTCCTTTATCTTGCCCAGCAGTGTTTTTTACGTCCCCTCTTCGCTCTCCCAATTATTTTTTTAAGTACACCCCCCTACACATTCTACAGGCTCGAGGGGCCGAATGGCCTACTCCTGTTCCTATTTTCTATGTTTCTATTCTCCTCTATGGCTTCCACTGTTTTCAGCGCTCGAAATATGCCACAAGACCCCTTTCTTCCTCATCCAATCCTTGAGATACTTTGACATCCAGAGTTCCCTGGACTTGTTAGACCTACCCTTCATCTTTACGGGTACGTGCTGGCTCTGAACTCTCACTATTTCCTCCCTGAATGACTCCCAATGGCCTGATGCAGACTTACCTTCAAGTAGGTGCTCCCAGTCCACTTTAGCCAGATCCTGTTTTTCATATTGATATTTGCCTTCCCCCATTCGGTACTTTTATTTCCAGTCCCTCCTGACCTTTTTCCATAGCTACCTTAAATCTTACAGAGTTATGACCACTAAGCCCGAAATGCTCCCCCACTGATACTTCTATTACTTGTCCTGCTTCATTCCCTTGGATTAGGTCCAGTACTGCCCTTTGTCATGTCGGACGTTCTACATACTGGCTCAAAAAATTCTCCTATATGCATTTTTAAGAATTCTGCCCCCATTAAGCCTTTTGCACAAAGAATATCCCAGCTAATATTGGGGGAACATGAACTCCCGTACTATAGCCCAATCAGTGTTACACCTGCCTCAGATGTGCCTACGTATCTGCTCTCTATCTCTCTCTGACTGTTTGGAGGCCTGTAGTACACTCCCAGCCAAGTGATTCCCCTTTTTCTGCTTTGAATTTCTACCCATATGCCCTCATTTGAGGATCCCTCTGAGATATCATCGCTCCTTGCTGCAGTAATTGACTCTTTGATCAACAGTGCCTCCTCTTTTACCCCCTCTTCTGTCTCACCTGAAGATTCTATACCCTTGAATACTGAACTGCCAGTCCTGCCCTTCCCACAAATATGTTTCTGTGATTGCATTAATATCATAATCCCATGTGTTAATTAACGCCCTCAAATCATCTGCCTTGCTAGAAAGACTCCTCGCATTAAAAAGATGATTGCAATCCATCCTTGCATTATTCGCTCGTGCCTTAACAGGTCTGTATTTGCTCTGCCTTCCAAACTGACTTAGATTTTCTTCTTTATTTGACTGTGCATCACCCCGACTGTACCTCCAGTCTTATACCATTGCGCTGCCAAATTAGTTTAACCCCAACAGCCCCCCTCCCACCACAACAGCACTAGCAAATCTACCAGCAAGGATGTTGATAAAACACACACACAGGCAAACACACACTGATCAGACCCCAGGCACTGAGCGAGACAGATATACAACCAAATACACAGACTGACAAAGAGAATCACACACACATACACCGATCATACCCCAGATTCTGAGCCAGTCAGATATACACACACACACACACACACACGGAGGGAGGGGAACTTTTGCAAAGAGTCAGAGGAGGGATGATCAAAGACAAGGACAAAAGACAGTAAGGGGGATAGGAAAAATGAAAGGCAGAGAATTCAAGGTCCAGAATCAAACAAGGCCGCAGTGAAAAATAGTGGAAAGGGGCAAAATAATGTTAAAAAGACAAGCCTTAAGGCTGTGTGCCTTAACGCATGGAATATTCAAAATATAGTGGATGAATGAATCGCGCAAATAGATATAAACGAGTATGATACAGTCGGGATTATGGAGACATGGCTGCAAGGTGATCAGGGATGGGAAATGAACATCCAAGGGTATTCAGTATTTTGAAAGGACAGACAAAAAGCAAAAGGCTTTCGAGTTGCATTGCTGGTTAAAGAGGTTTTTAATGCAATAATGAGGAAGGATATTAGCTCTGACGATATGGAATGTGTATGGGTAGAGCTGAGAAAATCGAAGGAGCAGAAAAGGTTAGTGGGGGTTGTATATGGATCCCCAAACTGTAGTGGTGATGTTCGGATTGGCATTAAATAGGAAATTAGAGACGCATGCAATACAGGAACATTTGTATTTTCGGGTGTCTTTAATCAGCCTATAGAGTGGGCAAATCAAATTTGTCACAATACCGTAGAGGAGGAATTCTTGGAGTATATACGGAATGGTTTTCTGGACCAATACGTTGAGGAACCAACTGGAGAAGAGGCCATCCTAGACTAGGTATTGTGTAATGACAGAGGAATAATTGACAATCTGGTTGTGCGAGACCCCATGGGGAAGAACGACCATAATATGATGGAATTCTTCATCAAGATGGGAAGTGACATAGTTGACTCTGAGACTAGGGCCCTGAATCTTAGTAAAGGAAACTATGAAGGTATGAGGTGTGAGTTGGCTATGATGGATTGGGAAACGTTACGTAAAGGGATGATGGTGGAAAGGCAAAGGCAAACATTAAAAGTGCGCATGGATGGACTGCAACAATTGTTTATTTCTGTCTGGTGCAAAAGTAAAACGGGAAAGGTAGCCAATCAATGGCTTGCAAGGGAAATTAGAGAAAGCATTAGATCTACGGAAGATGCAGATATATTCGCTGGAAAAAACAACAAACCTTAGGATTGGGAGCAGTTTAGAATTCAGCAAAGGAGGATCAAGGGATTGATTAAGAAGGGGAAAATAGAGTACGAGAGCAAGCTTGTGGGGAACATAAAAACTGACTGTAAAGGTTTCTATAGGTATGTGAAGATAAAAGGATTAGTGAAGACAAATATAGGTCCCTTACAGTCAGAACCAGGTAATCTATGATGGGGAACAAAGAAATGGCTGACGAACTAAATGTATACTTTGGTTCTGTCTTCACAAAGGAGGACACTAATATCGTACCAGAAATGTTAGGGAACACAGGGCTTAGTGGAAGATGGGAACTGAAGGAAATCGGTATTAGTAGAGAAATGGTGTTGGGAAATTGGTGGGATTGAAGGCTGATACATTCCCAGGGCGTGATGGTCTGAATCCCAGAGTACTTAAGGAAGTGCCTAGACATGGTGGATGCATTGGAGGTCATCTTCCAAGATTCTGTAGATTTGGGAGCAGTTCCTACAGATTGGAGGGTAGCTAATGGAACTCCACTATTGAAAAAGGGAGGTCTGGAGAAAGCAGGGTATTATAGACCAGTCAGCCTGACATCGGTAGTGGGGAAAATTCTAGATTCCATTATTGAAGATTTTATAGCAGAGCACTTGGAGAACAGTGGTAGAATCGGCCAGAGTCAGCATGGATTTACGAAAGGGAAATCATGCTTGACAAATCTACTAGAATTCCCCAAGGATATAACTAGTAGAGATGATGAGGGGGAGCCAGTGTATGTGGTTTATTTGGACTTTCAGAAGACATTTGACAAAGTCCCACATAAAAGATTAGCAAGTAAAATTAAAGCGCATGTGATTGGGGTATTGTGTTGCGATGGGTAGAAAATTGGTTGGCAGACAGCAAAAAAGGAGTAGGGATAAATGGGTCTTTTTCCGAGTGGCAGGCAGTGACTAGTGGGGTACCTCAGGGATCGGTACGAGGACCCCAGCTATTCACAATATATATTTATGATTTAGATGAGGGAACTAAATGTAATATCTCCAAATTTGCAGATGACACAAAACTGGGTGAGAGTTGATTGAGTGGGCAAATGCATGGTGGATGCAGTATAATGTGGATAAATGTGAGGTTATCCACTTTGGCAGCAAAAACAGGAAGGCAGATTATTATCTGAATGGCTATAAACTGAGAGAGGGGATTATGAAATGAGTCCTGTGTGTTCTCGTACATCAGTCGCTGAAGGCAAGCATGCAGGTCCAACAGGTGACAAAAACTGCAAATTGTATGTTGGCTTTCATAGCGAGAGGATTCCAGTACAGGAGCAGGGATGTCTTGCTGCAATTATACAGGGGCTTGGTGAGACCACACCAGGAATATTGTGTGCTGTTTTGGTCTTCCTTTCTGAGGAAGAATGTTCTTGCTATCGAGGGAGTGCAGCAAAAGTTTACCAGATTGATTCCTGGGATGGCGGGACTGACGTATGAGGAGAGATTGAGTGGGTTAAGATTATATTCGCTGGAGTTCAGAAGATTGAGGGGGGATTTCATAGAAACCAATAAAATTCTAACAGCGCTTGACAAGGTAGATATTGGAATGATCTTCCCGATGGTGGGGGAGTCCAGAACCAGGGGTCATCGTCTAAGTATACGGGGTTAACCTTTCAGGACTGAAAGGAGGAGAATTTTCTTCACCCAGAGAGTGGTGAGCCTGTGGAATTCTCTACCACAGAAAGCAGTATGTTTTCAAGAAGGAATTAGATAGAGCTCTTGGGTTTAAGGGTTTCAAAGGATATGGTGCAAAAGCGGGAACAGACTACTGAGTTAGGTGATCAGCCAAGTTCATATTGAATGGCGGAGCAGGCTCGAAGGGCCGAATGGCCTACTCCTGCTTCTACACACATACACACACCGATCACACCACAAGCACTGAGCCAGACAGATATACACACACACACACATTCACTGATCAGACTCCAGGCACTGAGCTAGAGCGATATCCAAACACACACTCACAAAGAGAGACAGACTGACACAAACACACAGCATACACACACATACACTAACAAACACACGCACATGCACACATCGATCAGACCACAAGCACTGAGCCAGACAGGTGTACACACGCACACACGCACACACAAACACACACAAGCAAACACACACAAGCACTGATCAGACTCCAGGCACTGAGCTGGAGCGATAGACAAATAAATGCACACAAACTGAGACAGACACCTCACACCCACAGACACACAACAATCAGACCCCCAGCACTGAGGCAGACAGTTATCCAAACACTTAGACACAAACAGAGAAAGACACAAACATACACACACCGATCACACCACAAGCACTGAGCCAGACGGATATATACACACACACATGCACTGATCAGACTCCAGGCACTGAGCTAGAGCGATATGCAAACACACACTCACAAAGAGATGGACAGACACAAACACACAGCACACAGACATACATCAACACACACACACACGCACAGGCACACACCGATCAGACCACAAGCACTGAGCCAGACAGGTGTGCATACACACACACAAACAGACACAAGCACTGATCAGACCCCAGGCACTGAGCTGGAGCGATATACAAATAAATGCACACAAAGAGAGAAAGACACTACACACCCACAGACACACACCAATCAGACCCCCGGCACTGAGGCAGACAGATATGCAAACAGACACACGCAAACATACGCACACACACACGCACGCATACACACACACACACACACACACACACACACACAAACATAGACAGACAGCCAAATACTCACCATACACACACCAATCAGACCCTAGGCACTGAGCCAGACAGATATGGAAACAGATCCACATAAACACAGACACACATATACTCAAACGCACACACACACACTCTTATCAGACTCCAGGCACTGAGCCAGACAGATATACAACCACATAAACATAGACACACAGAGAGACACACACACCGAACAGACCCCCAGCTATGAGCCAGACAGATATACAAATATACATATGTAAACAGAGATAGACAGATGCAAACAACACACACACACAGACAAGCGCAAACACACACACACGCACACACGCACACGCACACACACACACAATCCCACCAATCAGAACCCAGGCTCTGAGCCAGACGGATCTGCAAGCACACAGAAACAAACAGAGACAGACTCACACACAAACACGCACACACGCACACCGATCAGAACTCAGGCAATGAGCCAGACATATATACCAACACATAGGGCCTGTACTGCGCTGTAATGTTCTATGTTCGATAGTGTAAGTCAGATGGTTTCACAGGTCGGCGCAACATCGAGGGCCGGAGGGCCTGTACTGCGTTGTAATGTTCTATGTTCATACATACAGACACACAAACACACACACACACACACACACACACACACACACACACACACACACACACACACACACACACACACACACACACACACACACACACATACAACAATCAGAACCCAGGCACTGAGCCAGACAGATATACAAACACACACACACGCACACACACAATCATGCACCAACCCACACAGGCCAGACTTGATTAAAGCCTAAACTGCTGCTGTTGGGCCATTGATTTCTACAATCCCTTCCAGCCTCGAAAAGTAGAGAGGCAGCATTGACAGATTTAGTGGTTCGAATGGAGAGGAGCTTTGGTCGGATCAATGATGTCCTTTAGTTTTCTGTCATGCTGATCAGTGAGAAATAATGTACAGCCCCATGGGTGCAGACTTGTGCTATGGGAGCTGCAGACGGTGTCCTCTTTCAAGAGGGAAGTGCATCTACGCCCTTGACAGACCCTCGTTTGATGCCCATGCAGGCACCACCAAGTTAGTCGAGATGCACCAACCTGCATTCAGACGCCACTCTCGGTCGCACTGCCGAAAATGCAGGTTGTAAGTATCTGCAGTGCCATTTTTACAACTGCAGCAAGCGTCCACCACGCTAAAGTCAAAGGGGCAGCTCTAGAATTAAAAAAAAACACAAAGCCTTCAAGGAAACACTGTTGGGTGGCACATGAATGAATATTCATTTGAGTGCTATTTGTTAACATCTATTAGTCAAATGTTTATCCATGTCAATTTGTGCTGATTGTTTTGTTAATATCTTTAGGGCCATCACAGCATGTGAAGGATTGTCTCTGTCCAAGTACAGTGGAGATCTGAGTTAAATATAAGAGAAAAATGATGTTCGTGGATCACTGGGTGCAAGGATCAGAGGAAGGAGTGTGGGTAACATTTCAATACATCCGATGTTTAATCACTTGTTCTCAGACATCTCTTGTTACTCGCTGTATCACTGTGCAATGCCAGGCACCACATGGTCAGCTCTCGGTGTGGTCTCCAATTCGGCCTGCACGATGACAGTGCAGTGACTGGCCCGACAGAGCTATTCCCTCAGTGTGGTCTCCAGGTCTGGCTGCTGACACAGGGCAGCAGGATGGAAATATGAAATATCTGTCAAAGAGGAGAAGTGCTCTTGTCGTTCCCCACTGTGGTCGGAAAGAGGAAGGTTGATCCCAGGGTAACAGCTCCTGTTGTGTGTCGATAAGGTGTCCCCACACCGAGCATGAACCCCCACCTCCTGCAATTCACCTTGCGCATCCATTACCAATACCCGCTATTCAAAAACACAGGAGCGCTTTTCAGGCTGAAAGTGCCAATAGAAAGTTGACGTGTTCATTGACGCCTCAACCAATCTACTACCTATCCTCAGTTTGGTCTCTGCAAAGCAGACTGTACTGTGAGTAACCAATACCATGTACTCAGTTGGAAGAAGTACAATTATATACCTGTTTCATCAAGAAGGAATGTTTGGGACACTCTCTGAGAAAAGGGAGGAGAGGAAAGTATGTGGCTTCATTCGACACTTGCATGAGATGTTTTTGTGGGAACAGGAGTGATTCTGGGATTGACAGAAGATTAAACTAGAGCTTCACAGAGGGAATAGTGACTTTGGATTGTTGAAAGGGGAGGGGAGGGAAGTTTGCATTTGATGGTCACAAGGCGCTGAAGGTGGCAGAAATTGCAGGAAACTGTTGAATGTGTAGGTGTTGCTGTGGCAATTGAGGACAAGGCGAACCGGATCATGGCTCTGGTGGTGGCGAGGAGGGATGAGGGTGGAATTGCAGGTTATGTGCCTAAAGAAGGGAACTCTTCAGTTGAACAAAGACAGAAGCCAATTCGGAAACAATGACGTGGAAGGTGACATCGTTGGTACTGATTTAACAGAGACGTAGATGCCTGGAGAACAAATTATTGACCTGGCACGAAGCAGGATGTGGGAGGTCGGGGAGCATATCAAGGGAGGTCTCTGAGTTGGTGGCTATAAATAGACATTGTGAGCTACCTACCTGTCCTCAGTTATGGCGATAGGAATTCGAGGAATCGAATTGGAGATGGGTCGTGTAAAGGTACGGTAGTGCTGGCAGATAGAAGCAAAGTTAATTACTTTCAGTTGAGAACGAGGTCAGGAAACTATACTGAAACAGTCATTAGTGTAGCTAAACAAGATGCCATGGGCTGGTGAGAGATAAATGTGTCAAAGGAATGGATGGCGAGGCGAGGGATAGCGAAGCAGAGAGGCTGCACGTCCTGGTAAGAGGTACAGGTGTAGGTGGAAGACATATCCTGGTGAAAGATGAACTGTAAAGCGACTGGACATCCCGGTGTGCGATGGAAAGTAGAGACCTGAATATTTTGAATGGGTTAAGTTGTCGATGGTTTGAACATCCTGGTAAGAGATGGAAGTGTTGAGGGACTGGCCATCCTGATTAGGGATAGAGTTGTCGGGACCCGAATTTCTTGAATGGATTGAGTTTTAAAAGGATTGATTGTCCTGGTGAGAGATAGAGTTTTAGCAGAATTACATGTTCCGGAGAGAGAGAGAGAAGTTTACAGGGAATGGACATCTTGGTTATAGATGTAAATGTAGAGTGTTTCTTTTGATTTAGAGATACAGGACTGAAACAGGCCCTTCGGCCCACCGGGTCTGTGCCGACCATTAACCACCCATTTACCCTAATCCTACACTAATCCCATATTTCTACCACATCCTCACCTGTCCCTATATTTCCCTACCACCTACCGATTCTAGAGACAATTTATAATGGCCAATTTACCAATCAGCCTGCAAGTCTTTTGGCTGTGGGCAGTAACCGGAGCACCAGAAGGAAACCCACGCAGACACAGGAAGAATTTGCAAACTCCACACAGGCAGTATCCAGAATTGAACCCAGGTCGCTGGAGCTGTGCTAACCACTGCGCCACTGTGCCGCCCTGTGGAGCTGTAGGAGTCTAAGTGTCCTGTTTATAGTGTTGGACTGGTTGCCAATGGCGAAAAGGAGACTGTTCTGAACAGGAAAACAGAATAGCTAAAATCGTCGATGGCAACAGAAGAAGAAAAGCGGAGAAAGTAGTGTTGTGATAGCAAGAATTAAGATCCATCGGAAAGGAACAGGTTGAAATGTTAAGTCCATTGAGGTAGCCTTGTTAGTTGATGTTCGGAAAGATTTAGAGGGGGCTGTGTGAGGTTGGTAGACAGTGCGGTTACAGGCTGTGAGGTGAAGATCTCAAGAGGAGATAAGTTCAATGATAATATGGGAAAGGATGACATGATGTTCGGTGGTGGGGTCATGATCCAGAGGGAGGTGGGATGATATGTCAGAGAGTTAGTGTTTAGGCTTCCCAAGGTATTGGTCTTTTCAGCAAATAACAGCAGCGATTCCATTGTCAGTAGGTTGAATGACATTGTCAGGGTTGAGAGATTGAAGTGCTGTAGATCACAGGGGCATAGATAAGAGAGATATTGAGGGTGGGGTTCATTTAATGACACATGCCTCCATCTTAACACAAACCTTAACTATTTCATTCTCTCCATACCCCCCTTTCCCTGGTTCTGTATTTTCTAAAAGTAGTTTATCTCTAATATTATGTATTTCTGAAGAAATCGCTAGTTCTATGTCTCTCTCCACAGATGATACCTGACCTGTTAAGTGTATCCAGCATTATCTGTTTTCAACTCTAATAATGGTCGCCCTCTGCTGGTGGATACAGATATTTCAGTAAGCCTACCAATCACAAAAATCACAATCTGCTGGAGAGTAATGCACGGAACTCCATAATATCATTAGTAGCATCCCAACACCGGACACCTATTCCTGCTGGGGAACTTTAATGCCATGTTTGGGGCCAACCATGACCCATGGCCTTCCTGCCTTGGGCGAAATGGCATTGGAAGGATGAATGAGAATGGACAGAGACTGCTTGAGTTGTGTACCTATCATAACCTCTGCATCACCAACTCATTCCTTCACACTGAACCCTGTCACCAGGTTTCTTGGAGGCACCCAAGACCACGTCGTTGGCACCAGCTGCACCTCATCGTCAGAAGGCGAACCTCTTTAAACAGTGTTCAAATCACACGCAGCTTCCAAAGTGCGGACTGCGACACCGACCACTCCCTGGTGTGCAGCAAGGATATACTCAAACCAAAGAAGCTGCATCACTCCAAGCAGAAGGGCTACCCACGCATCACCACTAGCAGAATTTCACATCCACAGCTGTTACACAAGTTTCTAAATTCACTTGAAAATTCTCTCCACAACACTCCCATAGGGGATGCAGGTACCATTGGGCCCACATCAGAGACGCCATCTATGATTCAGCAATGACCACCTATGGCAACTGTGTGAAGTGGAATGCAGACTGGTTTCAATCTCACATTGAAGAGCTGGAACCTGTCATAGCCGCTAAGCACATAGCACTGATGAATTACAAGAAAGCCCCCAGCGAGGTAACATCCATAGCATTACTGCTGCCAGAAGCGCTGCACAAAGAACAGCCAGGCGCTGCGCAAATGACTACTGGCAACACCTATGCAGTCATATTCAGCTGGCCTCTGACACAGGGAATATCAAATGGCATTAAGAGAGCTGTTGGGCCAACCGTCAAGAAGATTGCCCCCCTCAAATCTGGATCAGGGGACACAATCACTGACCAACGCATGCAAATGGAACAGTGGGTGGAACACTACGTAGAACTGTACTCCAGGGAAAATGCTGTCACTGAGACCGCCCTCAATGCAGCCCTGACTTTGCCAGTCATGGATGAGCTGGACGTACAGCCAACACAATCGGAACTCAGTGATGCCATTGATTCTCTAGCCAGTGGAAAAGCCCCTGGGAAGGACGGCACTAAGCCTGAAATAATCAAGAGTGCCAAGCCTGCTATACTTGCAGTGCTCTACGAACTGCTTTGCCTGTGCTGGGATGAGGGAGCAGTACCACAGGACATGCGCGATGCCAATATCATCACCCTCTATAAGAACAAGGGTGAATGCAACAACTACCGTGGAATCTCCCTGCTCAGTATAGTGGGGAAAGTCTTCGCTCGTGTCGCTTTAAACATGCTCCAGAAGCTGGCTGAGCGTGTCTATCCTGAAGCACAGTGTGGCTTTCGAGCAGAGAGATCCACATGCTGTTCTCCCTTCGCCAGCTACAGGAGAAATGCCATGAACAACAGATGCCCCTCTACATTGCTTTCATTGATCTCACCAAAGCTTTTGACCTCGTCAGCAGAAGTGGTCTCTTCAGACTACTAGAAAAGATTGGATGCCCACCAAAGCAGCTGAGTATCATCACTTCATTCCTTGACAATATGAAAGGCACAATTCAGCATAGCGGCACCTCATCAGACCCCTTTCCAATCCTGAGTGCCGTGAAACAGGGCTGTGTTCCCGCAGCTACACTGTTTGGGATCTTCTTCTCCCTGCTGCTCCCACATGCATTCAAGTTCTCAGAAGAAGGAATTTTCCTCCGCACACAATCAGGTGGCAGGTTATTCAACGTTGCCCGTCTAAGAGCGAAGACAAAAGTACAGAAACTCCTCATTTGGGAACTCCTCTTTGCTGAAGATGCTGCATTAACATCTCACAATGAAGAGTGCCAGCAGAGACTCATCGACAGGTTTGAGGCTGCCTGCAATGAATTTGGCCGAACCATCAGCCTCAAGAAAACGAACATCATGGGACAGGACATCAGAAATGCTCCATCTATCAATGTCGGCGACCACACTCTGGAAGTGGTTCAAGAGTTCACCTACCTGCCTCTCGATGCAGAATTAAACAAGAGCATGGGAAAGGCTTCCTCTGCTATGTCCTGACTGGCCAAGAGTGTGTGGGAAAATGGCGCACTGACACAGAACACAAAAGTCCAAGTGTATCAAGCCTGTGTCCTCAGTACCTTGCTCTATGGCAGCGAGGCCTGGACAACGTATGTCATCCAAGAGCGACGTGTCAATTCATTCCATCTGCGCTAAATCCGGAGAATCCTTGGCATTAGATGGCAGGAGCATCTCTCCAACACAGAAGTCCTCGAGGTGGCCAACATCCCCAACATATACCCCCTACTAAGCCAGCGGCGCTTGAGATGGCTTGGCCATGTGAGCCGCATGGAAGGTGGCAGGATCCCCAAGGACACATTTTGCAGCGAGATCGTCACTGGTACCAGACCCACCGGCCGTCCATGGCTCCGCTTTAAAGACATCTGCAAACGCGACATGAAGTCCTGTGATAAAAGCAAAATACTGCGGATGCTGGAAATCTGAAGCAAAAACAAGAAATGCTGGATTCACTCAGCAGGTCTGGCAGCATCTGTGGAAAGAGAAGCAGAGTTAACGTTTCGGTCAGTGACCCTTCTTCGGAACTGACAAATATTAGAGAAGTGCTTTTCTAACATGAAGTCCTGTGACATTGATCACAAGTCGTGGCAGTCAGTTGCCAGCGATCGCCAGAGCTGGCGGGCAGCCATAAAGGCGAGGCTAAAGCGTGGCGAGTCGAAGAGACTTAGCAGTTGGCAGGAAAAAAGACAGAAGCGCAAGGAGAGAGCCAACTGTGTAACAGCCCCGACAGCCAATTTTATCTGTAGCACCTGTGGAAGAGTCTGTCACTCTAGAATTGGCCTTTATAGCCACTCCAGGCGATGCTGCACACACCACTGACCATCTCCAGGCACTTACCCATTTTCTCTCGAGACAAGGAGGCCAAATAAGAAGAAGATTCACTGTGCAGCTTCCCCCGGGCCCTGTGTTTAATCTTGTGAGTATTCACTGTGCAGCATTCCCCCTCGCCCTGTGTTTAATCTTGTGAGTATTCACTGTGCAGCTTCCCCCTCGCCCTGTGTTTAATCTTGTGAGTATTCACTGTGCAGCTTCCCCCGGGCCCTGTGTTTAATCTTGTGAGTATTCACTCTGCAGCATTCCCCCTCGCCCTGTGTTTAATCTTGTGAGTATTCACTGTGCAGGATTCCTCCAGGCCCTGTGTTTAAACTTGTGAGTATTCACTGAGCAGCGTTCCCCCGTGCCCTGTGTTTAATCTTGTGAGTATTCACTCTGCAGCATTCCCCCTCGCCCTGTGTTTAATCTTGTGAGTATTCACTGTGCAGCTTCCCCCGGCCCTGTGTTTAATCTTGTGAGTATTCACTGTGCAGCATTCCCCCTCGCCCTGTATTTAATCTTGTGAGTATTCACTGTGCAGCTTCCCCCGGGCCCTGTGTTTAATCTTGTGAGTATTCACTCTGCAGCATTCCCCCTCGCCCTGTGTTTAATCTTGTGAGTATTCACTGTGCAGCTTCCCCCGGGCCCTGTGTTTAATCTTGTGAGTATTCACTGTGCAGCTTCCCCCTGGCCCTGTGTTTAATCTTGTGAGTATTCACTGTGCAGCATTCCCCCTCGCCCTGTATTTAATCTTGTGAGTATTCACTGTGCAGCTTCCCCCGTCCCTGTGTTTAATCTTGTGAGTATTCACTCTGCAGCATTCCCCCTCGCCCTGTGTTTAATCTTGTGAGTATTCACTGTGCAGCTTCCCCCGGGCCCTGTGTTTAATCTTGTGAGTATTCACTGTGCAGCTTCCCCCTGGCCCTGTGTTTAATCTTGTGAGTATTCACTGTGCAGCATTCCCCCTCTCCCTGTGTTTAATCTTGTGACTATTCACTGTGCAGCATTCCCCCTCGCCCTGTATTTAATCTTGTGAGTATTCACTATGCAGGATACCTCCGGGCCCTGTGTTTAAACTTGACATGACTGACTGTGCAAGATCCCCCCGGCCTTGTGTTTACATTTGTGACTATGAATTGTGCAGCTTCCCCAGGGCCCTGTGTTTAATCTTGTGACTATTCACTGTGCGGCTTCACCCCGCGCCCTGTGTTGAATCTTGTGAGTATTCACAGTGCAGCATTCCCCCTCGCCCTGTGTTTAATCTTGTGACTATTCACTGTGCAGGATACCCCAGGCCCGGTTTTTAAACTTGTGAAATTCACCGTGCACGTTCTTCCCGGGCCCTGTGTTTCAACTTGTGAATATTTCCTATGCCGTATCCCCTTGGACCCGTGTCCAATCATGCGACTATTCACCTTGCAGGTTCTCCCTGGGCCCTGTGTTTAAACTAGTGACTTTTCACTGAGCAGGATCTCCCGGGCCCTGTGTTTCAACTTGCGACCATTCACTGTGCAGATTCCCCCCGGACCCTGTGTTTAAACTTGTGACTATTCACTGTGCAGGATCCCCCGGGCCCTGTGTTTAAACATGTGACTATTCATTGTGCAGGATTCCCCAGGCCCTGTGTTTAAACTTGTGATCATTCACTGTGCAGAATTCCCAGGGCCCTGTGTTTAAACTTGTGACCATTCATGGTGCAGGATCCCCCTGGCCCTGTTTTAAACATGTGTCTATTTATTGTGGACGTTGCTTCTGAGCCCTCTGCTTAAGCTTGTATCTATTGTGTTCAGATTCCCCTAGGCCCTGTTTTTAAACTTCTGACTATTCATTGTGCAGATTTCCCCCACGGTGCCGTGTTTAAACTTGTGGTAATTCACTCTGCAGGTTGTTCCGGGCCCTGTTTTAAAAATGTGTCTATTCACTGTGGGCGTTGGTCCCGAGACCTTCTCTTTAAACTTATAACTTTTCACTGTGCAGATTGCCCTAGGCCTTGTTTTTAAACGTGTTCATATTCAATGTGCAGACATCCGTATTTTTTGCAACCATATTTTTTGCAACCTTGGTCATTTGGTTGACCTCGGGATGAGCTTACAACCACAAGCCTGCGCCATCTCAATGACCCATTCCTCGTCCCCCGTTTCACCTCAAATGCCGCTGAAAACTCATCAGTGTATTTGCCAGCTCCAGATTTGAATGTTCAAACACACTCCTGGCCGACCTCTCACATTCTACACTCGTATTGTTTCCTCTATTTATTTGGAGGTATCATACTCACTGTGTCCGCTGTCAGAACCAGCTGCTGCCCACGTTCACTAAAGCTCATGAATGCTAACCAGGGAGGAAATCTGATCACAAAGCCAGGATACAATCAAACAGCAGCCAGCACAAGTTACCCCAACTTCCAGTAAGTCAGGGTCACATGACCAGGCTCTGCTCCTGGTCAATCCCACCATCCCTGTCTCCGACTCCAGTTTTTGTCTATCCACGACCAAATCAGGAGCACAGCCTAAACAACAGGTATCCCGAATGCCACAGCTCAAATCCTGACCAGGAATAAGACCCCAATCCCTGTCCAGTACCGTTCCACTAAATTCCCCTTGTCCTCATTGCTACACTGAAATAATTTGAAGAATAGTGAACGACCATATCAATCCTGTTGTAGATGACACCCTGTCAATCACAACAATCTGCCAAGATATAAATCCTTGTGAACTTACTCCACTCCTCCCTTGTCATCTGTTGTCAAACAGTATTTGTTATGCACCACTGTTTCTGCTGCGCCATCACCAAGTGTTTCCCAATAAACTGTACCCAGGGCATCGGAAATTCCAGCACACCATCATTTCAACTCTCTTCTTGTCTTCAAAACTCGCCTGGAAGTCGATATCTCTCACTACGTGCTCAACAATTTCGCACTCTCTCTATTTTTCCACTTGCTCTTGATGTGAAGCTGTTTTAACCTGCTCTATTCTGTCTTCTGAGATTTCTATTTGGATGTGTGTAGCACTTTGTTAATGTAAATTGTAATGGTTGTGGTCGGCGACCATTTCGCTGCAGGTCACCAGCACCCCATACTGTTCGGTCTGGGTTCACCCACTTCTTTCCTCATTGCAGTGGAATGCATGCTGCAAAGTGCATCCGTAAAGGAGGAGAGAAACCATCACAAGTCGAGTGATACTGGTGAGCTGTCCTATAACTGCAGGAGCCTGTTGAGATTGGAGGATCTGTGCAATGGGATTTGTGTCTCTTTTTTTTCAATATATTTTAGCACTAATATCATTTGACACAATTACTTTAATATTATTGCCATGCCCAGTAGAGCCATGTCAAACTCATATCTTTTAAAATAGAATTTCACTGAGTGTGTAGCATTTTGTAACTGACCTTCCTTTTAAAGTGGACCAAACGAGCCGCAAATGATGGCCACCAAAGGTCATCTGACCTGATCAGTGAATTTTTAAATAGCCATACTGTCTCGCAAGGACAAGATGATGCATCCCAGATTAAGAAGTGGCGACTCCACGTATCCTGAGACAATCCAAAAGGCAATCCTGAACTGAATGGGTCTTTCTGAAACAAAGACCGTAATCAAGCAATAAGCCAGATAATAAATAATATGCCTAATTCCAACATCATGTTTGGGAAAGGGAAATGTGATAATGCACATAGTAAGGTAGCCATATTGGTTTCTTCTTATTCTTTAAATGCTGTCTGAAGAAAGACACGACAGCAACAGCAGAAAGGGCAGCAAAATTTATGCCTTAATAATTGGAGACTGTAACATGGTGAGGATTCCAAGCCTGTTCCATTTCGAGTCCACAAGTACTGTAAACTGACCACGTGGTAACGAGACGACAAGCAACCAAGTTTGTGGCCTGCAGAAATTCTATCCCTTTAATAGAATCCTTAAAGCCACTTCAGCACCTGACTCTGGCTGTTGAACTTAGCGAAGCTACACTTCAGGAATGAAGAC
The DNA here is from genome assembly GCF_036365525.1 of Heterodontus francisci. NCBI lineage: Eukaryota > Metazoa > Chordata > Chondrichthyes > Heterodontiformes > Heterodontidae > Heterodontus > Heterodontus francisci. The sequence continues at coordinate 789,016 of NW_027141742.1, read as the reverse complement.
GTATTTTTCATAAGGTCTGCAACGTGTCTTTTCGAGAATGAGCCATGTGAATTATGAAGTATTATTTTGCTTCTAAGCTGTAAAAGTTCACTATTCTTTTCAACTGTACTTTCCTTAAGTGTGTTTCTGTGTGTCGCTGTGTGTGAGTGAGTGCCGCAGCGTTAGATGTCGGGGTGAGAGTTGAATCAACAGTTCAGAGGTTGTGCATTCATGCAATGCGGGACATGTGAAGAGCAGTTCTGTTCTTCAAACGGAGCTGAAACGCTCACATGTGGCTTGTATATTCGAACAGGAATCACAAGAAAAATAATAATGTACAATGGACACATTGATGGACTGCTAACAAAATGCTGCGAATGAGACAATGTTGCAAATGATTTGTCAATTGAGTATGCTCTAACTGTGATTAAGAGCAGCTGATACTAATTGTGGAAAGATCAGAGTACACACGGAGCACTGTGAATAAACCTATGTGGAAGAAAGACCAGCTCCTGCTTCGTCCTTTGGCAGATGCATGTTTACCAAATTAACAGAATGGTCCTGCATTTTGCGCCTTCCCAGGATCTGATCTTGTAATTGGGATGTTTTATGCTCCTTCGTTGATCTCTGTCAGGGCGTGGGATTTGCCTGGTTTCAGGCCTGTGCAGGGCAGGTGAACGAAATATTCTATGAGGCTGTCATTCACGCCCTCAGGGTAATTCAAACCAACACGGAACTTCCTCACCACAAAGTCAAAATCTGCAATAATTGCAATTTATGTGAAGGAGAGGCAGAAGGAGGTGGACATGCTTTCGTTGGTAGATTTGCCTTGTAGATTTTTGGGGGTTTGTTGAATGTCAAGTTAGTAAGTGTAGAACTGATCCATCCTGATATTGTGAGAAATGGAACATGCAATCACGTAAATATTTGGGAACAAAATGTAAAATTAGGATGTCAGGGAGAAATGGATCTTCCCAAGAATGGAAACGAAATTATTGAAACAGGCAAATGTTTGTATTTACAAAGGATTGAATCTGATTTACCAGAGAGTTCGTGTGTTTGATTTCTGCTTGACATGAATGTGAAATCTGTGGCAGCTTTGCCTTTATGGACAACTGGAATAGACCTCGGGATTAAAGGTTTCTTGTTCCTGTGTTTAGCTAACCCAGAAGATACAATGACTTCCTAGGGCTGGAGTTGTATTACTTACTTTCCGTGGAACTCCTTCAGCCTGTTGTCAATCACATTCAGAACTCTGAGCCAGAGCTGTGCTGTTAGCATCTTCCTCCATCACCTCCCAACTGGACCCTCAAGCTCCAGATCCATATACAAGAAGGTAACGATAGGCCTCCCATTACCCCGACCCTGCACCACCGCATTTTCCCCTGTTACTACGACGTCCCGCCATGTAGTGGGAAGAGACGGTCCATCTAATACCCCAAAGTAAGGTTTGCAAGCCCAATGGTTCGATGGATAGCAGCATAGCTCTCCATATTGTGTACTCCCCTTGACAACATGTAACGAAGCATTAACGGGGAATAAAAGAGCTTGTATCAGATCCAATGACCCCTCCGCCTGTCCATATATGATACAACCCTGCGAATTGTCCTCGTTTTTAGTTTAGTTTTAGCTTAGTTTAGAGATACAGCACAGAAACAGGCCCTTCAGCCCACTGAGTCTGTGCCGACCATCAACCACCCATTTATACTAATCCTACTCTACTTCCATATCCCTGCCACATCCCCACCTGTCCCTATACTTCCCTACCACCTACCTATACTGGGGGCAATTGCTAATGGCCAAGTTTCCGATCAACCTGCAAGTCTTTGGCATGGGGGAGGAAACCAGAGCACCCGGAGGAAATCCACGCAGACACAGGTAGAACTTGCAAACTCCACACAGGCAGTACACAGGATTGAACCCGGGTCACTGGAGCAGTGAGGCTGCGGTGCTAACCACTGCACCACTGTGCCGCCCACCTGATTATCACAATGTATCTATTCGAAATTAGCAAAGCCAATCAAGAAGCTCGTGCTTACTTCAACAAATAAATCAACGACAGTTTATACTTCCTCCATCTACCCTATAATTTGCCTCTTGCAATTATTCGGTCAAACACTGAGGCCAAGATGAGATGAAGTCTACTCTGGTTGAATGGTGGACAAATTGAACCTTTCTTCCTTCACTCACGCAAAAACACATCACAGTTTTTGCATTGTTTGCATCCGGCCTGTGCTGAGTAAAGGAAGCAAAAAATAGCATCTCACATTTTCCAGGAAATGGCCATGTCCAACAAGAGAGAATATAACCACCACCCCTTGATATTCATCATCGTGGTCACTCCCCAGTTACCACATTATCAATATCATAGGCGTTACCATTGATCATAACTGGGCCAGACAAATAAATGCTGTTGCTCCAAGAGAAGGTCAGACGCTGGGATTTATGCAGCAAATAACTCATCCACTGACATTTACATCGCAATCTACAAGGCATAAGTCAGGAATAATGGAATGCACTCCACTTTACTGGATCTGTGCCACCACCAAAAAAACTCAAGCGCCTCAGCAAGATCCAAGCAAATGAGTTTGCATGATGTACATCTGATGCACCATACTAACACTTAACTGCTTCCACCACCAGCACACAGTGGCTGCTGTGTATACCATATACAATATCACACCGCAGGAAGTTACTAAAATGTCTTTTACAGCTCCTTTCAAGCATGAGACCTCTAACACCTAAAAGGATAAAGGAGGCAGATGCATGGAAACATGAACACCTGAAGGTTCCCTCCATGCCACAGACATCCTGAGTCGGAACGACATCGCCATTTCGTCATTGTCTTCATTTTCTTCAGTATGGGTCAAAATCCTGTAACTTCCTTTTTAATAGCACTGCGGGTGTACCTAAAGCTGATGGAGTTCAGCGTTTCAAGAAAGCGGCTCTCCACCTCGTTTCCAAGGAAAACAAAAGATGGATAACAAATCCCAGCCTCGCCAGCAATACCCACATCCAAGGAGCAAGAAGGAACACTCTTCACCTTGCTAACTCAGTCTAATGTACCGTTGTGGTACATTGGTGCGTTGCCCGACCCTGAGCTCAGCACATTCTCCACCATTTATGAATAAGCGGTCTCCCAATTAAAATCGTGATGAGGAGGAATTTCTTCTCTTGAAAGCTCCATTGCATTTGAAATTCAAATACCCAGAGGTCAGTGGAGTCTGGGTCATTGAATATATTCAAGGCTGGTTTAGACTGACTTTTCATTTGCGAGGGAGTGAAGATTTACTGTTCTCTGGCGGGAAATTGGAATTACAACCATGGTCAGGTCAGCCATTATGGTATTGAATGCAGAACATGATCTACGGGCTGAATGGCCTACTCCCACTTTTATTCCTAGAGACTGTATCATCATAGGTGAAAGGTAAACTGTTGCATCTCTTGCACTTGCATAAAAAGGAGCTGCAGGCAAGCATACCACATCTTGGGTGTGATTGAAGAGTGAATACAGATATTTTGTTCGCGATTTTAGTTGGACATGGTGGAAATGGAGGGGGATGATGTGTTGAAGGTGGAGGAATTTGGAATGGAAAGTGAGAAGAAGTGAATTAATATCATGGTTCTAGAAGGTAGGGAAGCGGTGAGGACAGTCACTCGGGTGATGGAACAGATACAGCTGAGGCCTCTGCAAAATTAATGTGAGGAATGCATGGTTAATTTGAAATGAAGAGACTACAGAAGCTCTGATATGGAAGATGGCATCGTTGGGATAAACAGAAGGATGAGGAAACTGAGAGAATGGAAGCTATTATTTATGCAAAGTGGAGTTGGAGGAAGTGTGGTCAAGATAACTGTGGAAGTTGGCGGATTATACTAAATATTTATGCAGTATCCGTCCACTTAAAATGAGAGAGGGAATTCGTGGAAGAGAAGTGAACTGTCACAGGTGGACCGTTTTCAGGCGAAAGAGGTACAGATTTAAATTCCATTATGATTAAAGTTTCGAACTCGATGTGAAAGAAGGGTTTGACACAAAAGCAATCATCGATGTATCAGATAAAGAGATTGAAAAGGGAAACAGAGTATCTTGGACTGTGTGAGGGACAGAACGATATTGACATTCCTACCATTGTGTCCCGTTCTCGGCACCGAACTTTGAGGAAAAATGTGTAGTCTTCACAGCGGGTGTAGAAAATGTTCAAGAGAAAATCCAAGGGCTAACAGATGTTTTATGCCGATAGATTAGAGAATCGGGGTTTTTCTCCTTAAAGAGGAAATTGAGAGACAGTTTGATAGAGTTTTTCCAAACCATGGCGGTTTAAACGGAGTAGACACAGAGAAATTGCTCTCATTGGCAGAAGTGCCGAAAACCAAAGGACACAGGTTGAACGGATTGACAATAGAATTCATGGCGACATGAGGGAAACTTATTTCTACACAGCACGTGTTTAGGATATGAAATGAACTGCCTGAGAGTATGGTGAAGACAGATTCAATCAGAAGCGAATTGAATAAACAACTGAAGTGAAAAACGATGCAGGTCAGTGATGAGCAGATGTGGGAGTGTGATTAGTTGAGCTGCCTGTGCAGAGAGCAGACACGGTCAAGACAGACTAAATGGCCAAGTGCTGTGTTGCAACCATTCTATGTTCCTTTTTGTTTGAATATATGAATTGTTGAACGGAATTGCACAGATAAAGAGAGCATCCATAGTATAGACGAACATCCCTCCGAAGCTTCTCTGACGTTAGGAACTTAATTTCTGAACAGTCATGCAGAGTGAAGGCCATCACTAAAACAACATGAGATCTAAAGATAGGGCTCAAGATTTATGTAGGACTTCCTTGATTTCTGTTTAACACAGCTTCCAGTTATGATTATTTGCTAATTGTGATCAGATTTGTCCAGTCTTGGGGATGTGGATGGGTCCAATTCAATTTTCGTGGAATATACATTCCATCAAGAGGGAATTCACCGAACTGTCGTCATCTGTTTGTTCAAGATTAAGAAAAACTGTTTGAACAATGTTGCAACCTCAGTATCCCCTTGGCGATCCGGGAGGATATAAAGTTAATGCACTGGGAATGTGTCAGCTCAGAATGTACTTCAAAGATATTACCTGCAGCACGAACAGACCGATCACTCCAAGCAGAAAATGCACAGATCAATGCAATGGGTGCCGAACATATTCTATGTGATCCTTGCTATAATTGGTGTTCCTGGTAAGGATCTATAACCAATGAAGTTTTGTAAATCTGCGTATGAGCTGGTTTCTCCCTTACCATGGGAATAATAATATTACAAGAGACCGAACGGTTACAGTTACACAGACACACATTCAATAATTTAATTGCATCATTTTCCTGAATTATCTGTGCAGTTTTAATCTGTTGTCTCAATTGTTTCTTGCTCAAGGCCCTGTGCATTGTAAAGTTATTGTATTGTGTGGAATGTTGTGTTCTGTAGAATCACAGCTCAAAGCAGGAAAATCTCAGAGGGAAGGAGTACAGCAGTTATCTGTTAATGTAGAACTATACTGTGTATGTGCACTAACTGGAGTGGAGCACCTGACAAATAACAAAGGACAAAGAACAAAGAAAATTACAGCACAGGTACAGGCCCTTCTGCCCTCCAAGCCTGCGCCGATCCAGATCCTCTATCTAAACATGTCGCCTATTTTCGAAGGGTCTGTATCTCTTTTCTTCCTGCCCATTCATGTATATGTCTAGCTACATCTTAAAAGACGCCATCGTGCCCGCATCTACCACCTCCGCTGGCAACGCGTTCCAGGCACCCACCACCCTCTGCGTAAAGAACTTTCCACGCATATCCCCCCTAAACTTTTCCTCAGCGATCATGTATAACTGGGAGTCTCTGTCACTCCAGAATTGCACTGATTGTGGCTGACTAAATGGTGTGGACCACGCAAAACTAGGGACCATGTATTTCCTGGAGTATCTGTCATTATATTCAATGCAGGTCCCTATCTTACTCTTACTCTAAGTAGAGTTGTTGCCAGCACTATCAGGTGCTGATTCATTTCCTTCCCGAGCACGGCCCTGAGAGGCCTTTGGTCATGAGTGACTGCAATAATAAATAATCCTCTTCAATATTACGAGAAACACTGATGGCTATGACTTGTTACTAAACATGTTACCGATTCTGCAGCACAGAAACTGGGCATTCGGCACAACTAGGTCACGACTATCTTCCTGCTCTGTATGAGCAAAGGTGGAAATATCAGATCTACGTTTTCCCTCTCTAACCCCTATATAATGTTGAAGGCCTCTGTTCGTTCAACACGCATCATTCTCGAAACGACAGAATAGAGCCACAGCACTTCCTAATAACTATAATCTCTCTGTTATGGTATTATTTTTGTGAAGAATATGTGAACCTGCTGGTTACCCTGGATATTTGTATCATGTGTAGTCCAGAAGAGTACACATTATTTTTGTGTTCAATAACCACCTTTATAATAGGTTAGAATAAAACTTTTCTTTTAATGATATTCCTGTAGAGATGAAAGCCCATGCTTTCATAAGGGTGGCACAGTGGCGCACTGGTTAGCACCGCCGCCTCACAGCTCCAGCGACCCGGGTTCAATTCTGGGTACTGCCTGTGTGGAGTTTGCAAGTTCTCCCTGTGTCTGCGTGGATTTCATCTGGGTGTTCATGTTTCCTCCCACATGCCAAAGACTTGCAGGTTGATCGGAAACTTGGCCATTATAAACTGCTCCTAGTATAGGTAGGTGGCAGGGAAATATAGGGACAGGTGGGGATGTGGTAGGAATGTAGGATGAGTATAAATGGGTGGTTGAAGGTCGGCACAGACTCGGTGGAACGAAGGGCCTGTTTCAGTGCTCTTTCTCTAAACTCTAAACTAAACTAAACTGCGATCACATTTGCATTGACTCAGTAAATTCACTTTTCAATATAACTCATTTATACATCAGAGGGAGTGGTACAAGACATATGTGTGCCTCCAATCCGAGGGACTGGTTCGAGTCAGGGAGGAATTTCTTCGACCCCAGAGAGTGATTCTAGTCCGGCATGGGTTCTACAGTGGCAGTGGTTGGAGACCGTGCGCAGGTCTCCAATCTACCCTTTTTAGCTCCTCATTGCGATGGTTAACTTGCTGGCCAGCGTTCGCTCAGCGGGGTGCCGGACGTCCCCGTCCCGGATTTGTTAAATCTGGAAGTGCTGAGGTTGGAGGAAGGTTGGAGTCATGGACCCGATCCCAATCCACACGGTTGTGGTGCTGAGATCCTTTCTGGGTTCAGAAGCAGAGAATATTTTTCAGTAATTTACAACCACTTTTCCCTTCTCTCCTTCACAGTTAATTTAGTGTCAATTGTGATCCTGTCCAAGGGAAATTGTGGACTCTCCAGCTGCACCACCTGCTACCTGGTGGCCATGTCAACGGCAGATCTACTGGTTATTATCACTGAGATCATACTCCGGAGAATCAATAATCTTTATTTCCCATTAAATTTCCTGGACCTCACCTCTGTGTGTCGCTCTCGCTATGTCCTGACCCGTGCAGCCATCGACTGTTCTGTCTGGTTCACCATCGCTTTCACATTTGATCGATTTGTCGCCATTTGTTGCCAGAAGCTGAAATCAAAATATTGCACGAAGAAAACTGCGAATGTGGTTCTATCAACAACCAGCATTCTGCTCTGTCTAAAAAATATTCCCACCTACTTAAGATATAAACCGAGACGGGTAATGATTAGATTAGATTAGAGATACAGCACTGAAACAGGCCCTTCGGCCCACCGAGTCTGTGCCGAACATCAACCACCCATTTATACTAATCCTACACTAATCCCATGTTCCTACCAAACATCCCCACCTGTCCCTATATTTCCCTACCACCTACCTATACTAGTGACAATTTATAATGGCCAATTTACCTATCAACCTGCAAGTCTTTTGGCTTGTGGGAGGAAACCGGAGCACCCGGAGAAAACCCACGCAGACACAGGGAGAACTTGCAAACTCCACACAGGCAGTACCCGGAATCGAACCCGGGTCCCTGGAGCTGTGAGGCAGCGGTGCTAACCACTGCGCCACTATGCCGCCCTATGTCGAATGGCACTGCTCGAATAAGCCAAGCTATTTTACTGACCCTCGATGGATTGGATTTAGAATGTTTGAAAAAGCTTTAACACCATTATTGCCATTCATTTTAATTCTCTTGCTGAACGCTCTGACGGTCAGACACATTTTAGTGACCAGTCGAGTTCGTCAGAGACAGAGGGGTCAGAGCAAGAAAGATCATCACAGTGACTCTGAAATGGAGAGAAGAAGGAATTCTATGATATTACTCTTCACCATATCTGGCAGTTTCATATTTCTGTGGTTGCTTTATATGTTGTATATTTTTGGTATTGGTGATTTCTTGGATTATGATTCTTACGATATTTTTGCAAAGGTTGCATATATGCTGCGGAATTTAAATTGCTGTACAAACACATTTATTTATGTGGTCACTCAGTCCGAGTTCAGAGAGCAGTTAAAGAGTGTGGTGAAATATGCAGTTACATCAATTATTAAATTAATTAATAAACAAAGGAACTGAGACCATCTTAAAGATCCAGTGGTTACTGGACAAGAGGTAACTGCTGGAGATCCAGAAGAAAATGGCCTGTAGGAGTAAAGACAAACAATAGAGCTGTCAGTGACGGGAAGAGGAGGGTCGAGACCAAGAGGATCGGATGTAAATTAGCAGAAATCAAAAAAGATAATGAGCAGTGAGCAAAGGGAAAGAGAGGACCTTCGTTAAGGGGTCAGACGGAGAGTGATTGCGCTCCCTAAAGGAACTGCTGTGAAAGAGGCTTGAAATGGATATGATACCTATCATTAAACAAGAACCATGTAGTTTTAATAAGTATGCTGACTGACTTGAACAATTAAATATATCTGCAGAAGAAAACATTTATATTTAAAAACAAAATTTTACCTGATATTTCACGAGACACATTTATTCTTAATTGCTTTGGCACCCTGGGAATTTTGAGGTGAATTGTTTATGATAGTTGACATTGTTGATGAGAAGATGAAACGTTGCTTGTACAACTGCTTTGTATCTACAAGGATGTAATATTTGTTCACACAATGAAATGTTAACTCTATGAGCCTAGGAAATAAGAGATGGACATGCTTTTAGCGTACACCACTCTAATTACAGAGGTGCAGTAACAGCAGATGAAACTCACGTTAAATTAATGGAAGAGGTAATTCAAAGGATTTCATAATAAGGAATCGGAATCCCAAAAGTTGGAAACTCAGAGTTTTTGCACTCACAGTTTACAATGGTGTCTGTGGTGCAATTATTCTGAAACACAGCTCAACGTAATGTCAATTCAGAGACAGGAGAACACCTGTGCTGACAACATTCAAGGAATCCTGGCCTTGAAGGATAAGAAACTTCCATGTTGTCTTCAGTGCTTTTTTTGTTAAGTATTTATAACATCTTGTTTCATAAATTATACTGGACTCATAAGTAGCCGTTATTTGTAACTTGTTAGGTCAGGCACAACTGAGGACCCGGTTGTAATAAATTGAAAATTCAGAACTGAGAATTTTTCAGTAAAAGCGTTTGAAGCCTCAAAACCTCAAATCATGCAACAGTGTAACTTGGGGCCTGACGTTGATAAAGGCTAAAACGAAATGATTGGTTGTGAAGTTGAGTGGAATCTTGCTCTGATTAGTCTGACCAACTTTTTTTTCATTCAAGGAAGGGAATTCCTAAGGAGAACAACCGGACATAGATCTGCAAGACCTGTGAATGAAATGTCATTTGAATTACGATGTAAAAGATTGGTCAAAAACTAGAACGAATATCAGCAGAAAAGACGAATAATTTATTATTTTAAACTTCAAAGAACCATAGAATCGTAGAAACATAAAGTGTTTAAGGCACAGAAAGAGGCTGCTTTGACCCATCGTGTCTATGCCAGCCAAAAAAGGATCCACCTATTCCAATCCCACCTTCCAACATTTAGTTCTTAGCCCTGCAGATTATGGTAGCTGAGGTGCATATCCAGACTCCTTTTCAGTGAGTTGAGCGACTCTACCTCAACTACCCTTTCAGGCAGTGAGGTCCAGATCCCTACCACCCTCTGGGTGAAAGGATTTTTTCCTCATCTCCCCTCTATTTTTCTAGCAAACATTTTAAAGCTATACCCCCTCGTCACTGACCTCTCTGCGATGGTGAATAAATCCTTCACCTCCGCTCTATCCAGGCTCCTGAAGATTTTTAACATTTTAATCAGATCTCCTCTCAGCCTTCTCTGTTCCAAGGAGAATAACCACAGTCTATCCAATCTTTCCTCCAACCTGCATTTTTCCAGTCCTGGCAACATCCTCGTAAATCTCCTTTGTACCCTCTCGAGTGCAATTACATCCTTTCTGTAATGATTAGAGATACAGCACTGAAACAGGCCCTTCGGCCCACCGAGTCTGTGCCGACCATCAACCACCCATTTATACTCATCCTACACTAATCCCATATTCCTACCAAACATCCCCATCTGTCCCTATATTTCCCTACCACCTACCTATACTAGTGACAATTTATAATTGCCAATTTACCTACCAACCTGCAAGTCTTTTGGCTTGTGGGAGGAAACCGGAGCACCCGGAGAAAACCCACGCAGACCCCACGCAGACACAGGGGGAACTTGCAAACTCCACACAGGCAGTGCCCAGAATAGAACCCGGGTCCCTGGAGCTGTGAGGCTGCAGTGCTAACCACTGCACCACTGTGCCGCCCCAATGAAGTGACTGGAACTGCACACAGTTACTCAAGTTGTGGCTTAACCAATGAGTTATACAGTTCCAGGATAACCTCCCTGCTCTTATATTCTACACCACAGCTAATCAAGGAAAGGATTCCATATGCCTTCTGAACCACCTCATTGATCTGTCCTGCTACCTTCAGGGATCTGTGGACATTGACTCCAAGGTCCCACAGTTCCTCTACACTTCTCAGTATTTTCTCATTAATCATCTATTCCTTTGCCTTGTTTGACCACACTAAATACATCACCTCACACTTCTCCAAGTTGAATTCCATTTGCCACTTTTTCTGCCCATCTGAGCAGACCATCAATATCTTCCTGCAGCCTAAAGTTACTCACCTCGCTATCTAACACAGGGCGAATCTTCATGTCGTCCGCAAACTTATTGATCATGATCCGTACATTAACGTCCAAATCATTAATACACACCACAAAAAGAAGGGGACCCAGTACTGAGCTCTGCGGGACGCCACTGGAAAGAGCCTTCCTGTCGCTTAAACACCCGTCAACAATTACCCTTTGTTTCCTGCCACTGAACCAATTTTGTATCCACCTTGCTGCATTTCCCTGAATCTCATGTGGATTTTTATTTTTTTAAACCAGTCTGCCGTGTGCTACCTTGTCAACAGACTTGCTAAATTCTATGTTGACCACATCAGCTGCTCTACCCTTGTTACTGAACAAAGAACAAACAAGAACAAAGAACAGTGCAGCACAGGAAGAGGCCATTCGGCCCTCCAAGCGTGCGCCGATCTTGATGCCCGCCTAAATTAACAGCTTCTGCACTTCCGGGGCCCATATCCCTCTATTCCCTTCTTGCTGCTTCAAAAAATGTGATCAAGTTGGTCAAGCAAGATCTTCGCTTAACTAATCCATACTGAATATCCTTGATTAACCTGTGCCGATCTGAGTGACAGTTTATCCTGTCTCTCTGAAGAGCTTCCAATATTTTGCCCCCGACTGAGGTTAGGCTGACTATCCTGTGATTATTAAGTCTATCCTTTGCTCCCATGTTAATCAGAGGTACAACGTTGGTAATTCTCCAATCCTTAAGCACCGCACCCCTGTATCCAGTGAAGACCATGGTGCTGAGGACGCTGAGGATAGCATGTTTAGCGAGGTGGTTACACCGCAGGTCATGGCTGCACAGGCAGAAGAGGAATGGCTGTCCACCAGGAGGAGTCGTAGGCGCAGGCAGGTTGCACAGGAGTCCCCTGTGGCCATCCCCTGTCAAACTGATATACCACTTTGGATACTGTTGGGGGGATGGTTTCTCAGGGGAAAGCAGCAACAACTAAGTTCGTGGCACCATGGATGGCTCTGCTGTACAGCAGGGCAGGAAAAAGTATGGGAGGTCCATAGTGATAGGAGATTCAATTGTAAGGGGAGCAGACAGGCATTTATGTGGCCGCAAACGAGGCTCCAGGATTGTGTGTTGCCTCCGTGGTGCTGGGGTCAAGGATGTCTCAGAGCAGCTTTTTCAAGGAAAAAGCATGTTGTCCTTTAAGGATTCTCCCTCGTTAAAAAGTGGATAGAAGTGGTTTGAATATGTGTTTCTTTGTCCTTTGCTTTTTAAAATAGAGGTGGGATGTCATTACATCCAGAGAACTTTTGCTTCACCATTTTAAAACTCGTAGAGTTAACCCTTTCCGCTAGCAACTACACAATTTGCTGAAAGGCATTTTTTGTGAAATATAAATAGGATTTTGTGATAATTACTGTTTCTAAATTTCCACAGATATCTGGATTGAATGAAGTCTAGTACTGTTCGGGAGGGTTTAAACTAGTTTGGGAGGGGGATGGGAACCGGACTTGTAATCCAGGGACCAGTGGGTCCACTCAGAAAGACAAAGAGTGTAGTGAGGTATTGGGGAAGGTAGCACTGTCGCAGAGGACAGATGGGCACGGAGAAGGGTTAAAGTGCGTATACTTCAACGCAAGAAGCATCAGGAATAAGGTGAGTGAATTGAAGGCGTGGATGGGCACTTGGGACTACGATGTTGTGGCCATCACTGAAACGTGGATAGGTGAGGGGGAGGAATGGTTTTTGGAGGTACCTGGTTATAGATGTTTTCATAAGATTAGGAATGGTGGTAAAAGAGGTGGGGGGGTGGCATTGTTAGTTAGAAATAGTGTAACAACTGCTGAAAGAATTTTCGAGGAGGATCTGCCGACTGAGGCACTGTGGGTTGAGGTCAGGAACAGGAAAGGAGCAGTCACCTTGATGGGAGTTTTCTATAGGCCCCCCAATAGCAGCAGGGAGGTGGAAGAGCAGATTGGGAAACAGATTTTGGAAAGGAGCAGAAGTCACAGGGTAGTAATTATGGGGGATTTCAACTTCCCAAATATTGATTGGCAACTCTTTAGATCGAATAGTTTGGATGGGGTAGTGTTTGTGCAGTATGTCCAGGAAGCTTTTCTGACTCAGTATGTAGACTGCCCGACCAGAGGGGAGGCAATATTGGATTTGGTACTAGGTAATGAACCAGGGCAAGTGATAGAGCTGTTGGTGGGCGAGCACTTTGGAGATAGTGATCACAATTCTGTAGCATTCACTGTGGTAATGGAGAGGGATAGGTATGTGCAACAGGGCAAGGTTTACAATTGGGGGAAGGGTAGATATGATGCTGTCAGGCAGGAACTGAGGAGCATAAGTTGGGAGCATATGCTGGCAGGGAAGGGCACGGTCGAAATGTGGAACTTTTTCAAGGAGCAGATAGTAGGGGCCATTGATAAGCATGTCCCTGTCAGACAGGGAAGGGATGGTCATGTGAGGGAACCGTGGTTGACAAGAGAGGTTGAGAGTCTTGTTAGGAAGAAGAAGGATGCGTATATCAAGTTGAGGAAAAAAGGCACAGGCATAGCTCTGGAGGGATACAAGATGGCCAGGAAGGATCTGAAGAAAGGGATTAGGAGAGCTAAGAGAGGGCATGAAAAATGCTTGGCGGGTAGGATAAAAGAAAACCCCAAGGCCTTTTACGCGTATGTCAGAAATATGAGGATGACTAGGGGGACCGTAGGTCCGGTCAAGGACAATAGCGGGAGACTGTGTGTTGAGCCGGAAGAGATAAGTGAGGTTTTGAATGAGTACTTCTCTTCGGTATTTACGAATGAGAAGGGGTGTATTACTGAAGAGGACGGTGGGAAGCAGACTGGTAAGCTCGAGGAAGTGCTCGTTAGGAGGGAAGATGTGTTGGGGTTTTTGAATAACTTGAAGATAGACAAGTCTCCCGGGCCTGACGGGGTATATCCAAGGATGTTATGGGAAGCAAGGGATGAAATTGCAGAGCCGCTGGCAATGATCTTTTCATCTTCTCTGCTGACGGGGGTGGTACCAGGTGATTGGAGGGTGGCAAATGTTGTGCCCCTGTTCAAGAAAGGGAATAGGAACAACCCTGGGAATTACAGGCCAGTTAGTCTTACTTCGGTGGCAGGCAAGTTGATGGAAAAGGTGCTGAGGGATAGGATTTCTGAGCATCTGGAAAGACACTGCTTGATTCGGGACAGTCAGCACGGTTTTGTGAGGGGTAGGTCTTGCCTCACAAGCCTGATTGAATTCTTTGAGCAGGTGACCAAGCAAGTGGATGAGGGTAAACCAGTGGATGTGGTGTACATGGATTTTAGTAAGGCATTTGATAAGGTCCCCCATGGTAGACTTATGGAGAAAGTCAGGAGGCATGGGATAGTGGGGAATGTGGCCAGTTGGATTAAGAATTGGCTAACTGATAGAAGGCAGAGAGTGGTCTTAGATGGTAAATACTCAGCCTGGAGCCCAGTTACCAGTGGCGTGCCGCAGGGATCAGTTCTGGGTCCTCTCCTGTTTGTGATTTTTATTAACGACTTGGATGAGGAAGTCGAAGGGTGGGTCAGTAAATTTGCAGATGATACAAAGGTTGGTGGAGTTGTGGATACCGAGGAGGGCTATTGTCGTCTGCAAAGGGACTTGGATAGGTTGCAGTGCTGGGCTGAAAAGTGGCAGATGGAGTTTAACCCTGAAAAGTGTGAGGTCGTCCATTTTGGAAGGACAAACATGAATGCAAAATACTGGGTTAACGGTAGGGTTCTTGGGCATGTGGAGGAGCAGAGAGACCTTGGGGTCTATGTGCATAGATCATTGAAAGTTGCAACTCAAGTGGATAGGGCTGTGAAGAAGGCATATGGGGTGTTAGCGTTCATTAGCAGAGGGATTGAATTTAAGAGCCGTGAGGTGATGATGCAGCTGTACAGGACCTTGGTAAGGCCTCATTTGGAGTACTGTGTGCAGTTCTGGTCGCCTCATTTTAGGAAGGATGTGGAAGCCTTGGAGAGGGTGCAGAGGAGATTTACCAGGATGTTGCCTGGAATGGAGAATAAGTCTTACGAGGAAAGGCTGAACATTCTAGGCCTCTTCTCATTAGAAAGGAGAAGGATGAGGGGTGACATGATAGAGGTTTATAAGATGATCAGGGGAATAGATAGGGTAGACAGTCAGAAACTTTTTCCCCGGGTGGAGCAAAGCGTTACAAGGGGTCATAAATTTAAGGTGAAGGGTGGGAGATATAAGGGGGATGTCAGGGGAAGGTTCTTTACCCAGAGAGTGGTCGAGGCATGGAATGCCTTGCCCGGGGAAGTTGTTGAGTCAGAAACTTTAGGGACTTTCAAAAGGCTTTTGGATAGGTATATGGATAAAGGAGAATGATGGGGTATAGATTAAATTGTCCTTGACAGAGGACAAAGGATCGGCACAACATTGTGGGCCGAAGGGCCTGTTCTGTGCTGTATGTTCTATGTTCTATGTTCTATATATTTGTTTCTATTTATTGTCTTTCGAGAGAAAGTCTTTGTAATTATTTGCAGACATTTCCATAACAACTGCAGACATTCGTGTCTCTGATGAATTCATCTGAAGCCACGAAACATGGAAATAATTGTTTATGTCCTTTAAATCAATAATAAATAAATTAATATGAGTTGTTATTCCAAGTACTCAAAAGTAAATCTATTTGAGTTTAAATGGATGTAAACATACATAATTTTCAAAAAAGCTAATGGAAATACCGTCTAGGCTGTTGTTGAATATTAAGGAAAAACCGTTTTTTAAGATAAATAAATGGACGATATTGTCAAGTGACGGCACCATTGTTTGAATTTGGGAAACTTAGATTTGATAAAAATCAGTATAATTCGGTGCGTTTCCTATCAACAGTAAAGGGGTTTCTGAGGGAAATAATGAGCCTGCGTGCAGAATCTGTTGTTTTAATTGTATGTATTTACATGATAAGAGTTTAGGAATTAACAACACTCCTGTGAAAGGATAATAACTGTCATCGAGTGAGGGGATCAGCAGGTGGGAAGACAGTCTTCAATCTGAGGAGTGTCAATGAAGTTTTAACAGATAATAACATTCTTCATCATCAGTAGTCATTTGGGGTTATCAAATTTTAGAAGGTAAGAAAATGTAAAATTTGTGCAGATCACACCACTCGAGCTCGAGAATAGAAAGAGTGGTCAATAACAATAATTAGATTAAGGAGGAGGAGGAGGATTTTGTCCTGTGGGGAATTGGATGTCATTGGAGCGTGTTTTAAAATGACTAACGTTACTTAATCCTCATAATAATTAATAAGTGGACTCATTAAGAAAGGAATTAGTCAATGTCATACCTTGTGAATGATAACATGATTAGTAAATGGCTTGTAACGTTTCCTTGGACTCATAATTAAACATCCATCTGCAATATAAATGTGCGAAGTTGGGGTAAAATCAGTTGAGCTGCAGTAATCTTTAAATAGGCAACTGTTGTGTCGCAACCAGCAATAATTCATTTGAGTTACAAGAGAATCCAGTTACTGTTTTAATCTGACTTATATCAAGCAAATAGGAGAGAAAGTATTTGAGTATGACCACGGGGATTTAAAAGTACAGCAACAGCTGAGACAAAGGCAGAGGAATGATAAGAACATAGAACATAGAACACTAAAGCGCAGTACAGGCCCTTCAGCCGTCGATGTTGCGCCGACCTGTGAAACCATCTGACCGACACTATTCCATTTTCATCCATATGTCTATCCAATGACTACTTAAATGCCCTTAAAGTTGGCGAGTCTACCACTGTTGCAGGCAGGGCGTTCCACGCCCATACTACTCTCTGTGTAAAGAAACTACCTCTGACGTCTGTCCTATATCTATCACCCCTCAACTTAAAGCTATGTCCCCTCGTGTTTGCCATCACCATCCGAGGAAAAAGGCTCTCACTATCCACCCTGTCCAACCCTCTGATTATCTTATCTGTCTCCATGAAGTCACCTCTTCTCCTCCTTCTCTCTAACGAAAACAACCTCAAGTCCCTCAGCCTTTCCTCGTAAGACCTTCCCTCCATATCAGGCAACATCCTAGTAAATCTCCTCTGCACCTTTTCCAAAGCTTCCACATCCTTCCTAAAATGCGGTGACCAGAACTGCACGCAATACTCCAGGTGCGGCCGCACCAGAGTTCTATACAGCTGCAGCATGACCTCGTGGCTCCTAAACTCGATCCCCCTACTAATAAAAGCTAACACACCATATGCCTTCTTAACAGCTCTATTAACCTGGGTGGCAACTTTCAAGGATTTATGTACCTGGACACCAAGATCTCTCTGCTCATCTACACTATCAAGAATCTTCCCATTAGACCAGTATTCTGCAATCCTGTTACTCATTCCGAAGTGAATCACCTCACACTTTTCCGCATTAAACTCCATTTGCCATCTCTCAGCCCACCTCTGCAGCCTATATATGTCCCTCTGTAACCTACAACATCCTTCGGCACTATCCACAACTCCAGCGAACTTCGTGTCATCCGCAAATTTACTAACCCACCCTTCTACACCCTCATCCAGGTCATTTATAAAAATGACAAACAGCAGTGGCCCCAAAACAGATCCTTGCGGTACACCACTGGAAACTATACTCCAGGATGAACATTTACCATCAACCACCACCCTCTGTCTTCTTTCAGCTAGCCAATTTCTGATCCAAAGCACTAATTCACCTTCAATCCCATACTTCTGTATTTTCTGCAATAGCCTACCGTGGGGAACTTTATCAAACGCCTTACTGAAATCCATATTGACCACATCCACGGCTTTACCCTCATCCACCTGTTTGGTCACCTTGTCAAATAACTCAATAAGGTTTGTGAGGCACGATCCACCCTTCACAAAACCGTGCTGACTATCTCTAATGAACTTATTCTTTTCAAGATGATGATAAATCCTATCTCTTATAACCTTTTCCAACATTTTACCCACAACCGAAGTAAGGCTCACAGGTCAATAATTACCAGGGCTGCCTCTGCTCCGCTTCTTGAACAAGGGGACAACATTTGCTTTCCTCCAGTCTTCCGGCACTATTCCTGTCGACAATGACGACATACAAATCAAGGACAAAGGCTCTGCAATCTCCTCCCTAGCTTCCCAGAGAATCCTAGGATAAATCCCATTTGGCCCAGGGGACTTACCTATTTTCACACTTTCCAAAATTGCTAACACCTCCTCCTTGTGAACCTCAATCCCACCTAGCGTAGTAGTCTTTATCTCAGTATTCTCCTCGACAACATTTTCTTTCTCCACTGTAAATACTGACGAAAAAATATTCTTTAACGCTTCCCCTATCTCCTCTGATTCCACACACAACTTCCCACTACTATCCTTGATTGGTCCTAATCTAACTCGACTCATTCTTTTATTCCTGATATACCTATAGAAAGCCTTAGGGTTTTCCCTGATCCTATCCGCCAATGACTTCTATTGTCCTCTCCTTTCTCTTCTTAGCTCGCCCTTTAGATCCTTCCTGGCTAGCTTGGAACTCTCAAGCGCCCTAACTGAGCCTGCACGTCTCATCCTAACATAAGCCTTCTTCTTCCTCTTGACAAGCGCTTCAACTTCTTTAGTAAACCACGGCTCCCTCGCTCGACAACTTCCTCCCTGCCTGGCAGGTACATACTTCTCAAGGACACGCAGTAGCTGCTCCTTGAATCGGCTCCACATTTCGATTGTGCCCATCCCCTGCAGCTTCCTTCCCCATCCTACGCATCCGAAATCTTGCCTAATCGCATCATAATTTCCTTCCCCCAGCTATAATTCTTGCCCTGCTGTATATGCCTGTCCCTGCCCATCGCTAAGGTAAACCTAACCGAATTGTGATCACTATCACCAAAGTGCTCACCAACTTCTAAATCTAACACCTGGCCGGGTAAATTACCCAGTACCAAATCCAATGTGGCATCGCCCCAGGTTAGCCTGTCTACATACTGTGTCAGAAAACCCTCCTGCACACACTGGACAAAAACTGACCCATCTAAAGTACTCGAACTATAGTATTTCCAGTCAATATTTGGAAAGTTAAAGTCCCCCATAATAACTACCCTGTTACTCACGCCCCTGTCAATAATCATCTTCGCTATCCTTTCCTCTACATCTCTGGAACTATTCGGATTTCTATAAAAGACTCCCAACAGGGTGACCTCACCTCTCCTGTTTCTAACCTCGGCCCATACTACCTCATAGACGAGTCCTCAAATGTCCTTTCTGTCGCTGTAGTAATCTCCTTGATTAACATTGCCACCCCCGCTCCCCCCCTCTTTTACCATCTTCTCTGTTCTTACTGAAACATCTAAATCCCGGAACCTGCAACATCCATTCCTGCCCCTGCTCTGCCCATGTCTCCGAAATGGCCACTACATCGAGATCCCAGGTACCAACGCATGCTGCAAGCTCACCCACCTTATTCCGGATGCTCCTGGCGTTGAAGTAGACGCAGTTTAAACCAGGTTTTGCTTGCCAGTGCCCTCTTGCGTCCTTGTCACCTTATCCCTGTCCTCACTACTCTCCACATCCTGTACAATTGCACTACAATTTAGGTTCCCATTCCCCTGCTGAATTAGTTTAAACCCCCACCGAAGAGCACTAGCAAATCTCCCCCCCCCCCCAGGATATTGGTACCCCTCCTCCCTCCTACCCATGAATTAGTTTGTTGAGTCTGCGTTGTACTCCCTCTATGGCAAGTATATCTTTCCATTGGTAAGGAAAAAAAACTGTACATAAAGTAACAGGTGTGGCCTGACCAAGGCTCCATATAACTGCAGTAAGTCATGTTTTGCTCTCTACCCAAATCCTGTTGTACGAAATGCAATGTTCCTTCTTAAATGCTTGCTGTACGTGTATGCTGACTTTCAGTGATTCATGAACAATGACACCAAAGTCCCTTTGAAGTTCACCACTTCCCAGCCACTCACCATTTAAGAAATATACCGTATTCCTGTTTTTTTTCCTATCAAAGTGTACCTCACATTTCTCTCCATTGTATTCCATCTGCTAAACTTTTAACCACTCACTCAGTCTCTGTAAAATCCATTGAAGCATCTTTTCCTCCTCCTCGCAGCTCGCACTTGCGCCTAGTATTGTGTCAGCTGCAAACTGAGAAATGTGACATTTAATCAACACATCCTATTCATTAATGTAGATTGTGAATGTCTGGGACCCAAGCACCGATCCTTACCGTTACCCAGTAGTCAAATTCTGCCTATCCTACTCTCAGTTTACTGTCCGTTAAACGTTCTCAATCCATACCGATGTATAGCCCCAATCGCTTCTGTTGCAATTGTATTTACAAATCTCTTGTGTCTGACCATATCAAACGTTATCTGGAAATCTAAATGTAACACATCCACTGGTTTCCTCCTTATATCTTCTGTGAGTTACATCCTCAAAAGACCAACTGTTTTGTTAAACATTGATTTCTCTTTCATACATCCATGTTGACGATGCCCAATTGTGCCATTATTTTCCAAGTGTCATGTTATGACATCACAAGTGCACAAAAGGACAAGGAATAGTAGCAGACGCAGACGGTATGGACCATCGTGGCTGCTCCGCCATTCAATACGATCATGGCCGATCATGGGTTTCAATTCCACTTTCCTGCCCACTCCCAAATTCTTTGATTCCCTGCGAGATCAAAAATCTATCCATGACAGCCTTAAATGTTTTCAACATCGGAGCATCCACAACCCTGTGGGGTAGAGCAATCCAAAAATTCACAAAACTTTGGCTGAAGTAATTTCTCCACATCTCAGTCCTCAATGATTGGCCCCTTATCCTGAGACTACCCCTGCATTCTAGATTCCACGACCAGTGGATCAATCTCTCAGATTCTACCCTCTCGAGCCTTTTCAGCATCTTGTATCTGTCCATGAGATCCCCTCTCATTCTTCTAAACTCCACAGAATATAGACCCAATATACTCGACCTCACATGATAGGACAGCCCCCTCGTCCCAGGAACCAATTTAGTAAATCGTAGCTGAACGCCTCCAGTGCAAGTATATCGTTTGTTCAATGTGGAGACCAAAACTGCACACAGTATTCCAGGTGCGGTCTCACCAATGCATTGTACAATTTTAGCAAGTTTTCAAAATTACTTACTCCAATCCCCTTATAATTAAGGCCAACAAGACATTTGCCTGCTGCACTGCACTTGCATGTTAACTGTGTGTGTTCCCTCTACAAGTGTCCTCATGCCTCTCTGAGCATCAACACTTACCAGTTTCACACATCACAAAATAAAAATCTGATTTTCTATTTTACAACAAAGTGAACAACTTCACACTTCCCTACATTATAACTGTATCCTTTAGTTTAGATTCTCTCTCCTCCTTCTTCCTATCTGTGGAGGTGGGTCTTGGGTGCATGGTTCTTAATGAATACTTTATGTCTGTTTTCATAAACTAATGATGTAAAATTGTAGTTAAAGAGGAGAGTGTGAAATATTGGATGGGATAAACAGAGTGAGAGGGAAATATTAAGGTGTTTGGCAGTTTTGAAAGTGAATAATTGGTCAGGCTTGGATGCATTGGAATCATTTCAGAGAATGTTCACTGGACTTATTCCTGGGGTGAAAGGGTTGTCCAGTGAGGAATGGTGGAACAGGTTGGGCCTGTACACATTGGAGTTTAGAAGAATGAGAGGTGATCATATTGAAACAGACAAGATTCTGAGGGTACTTTTCAGGGCGGTTGCTGGGAGGATATTCCCCTTGTGGGGGAGTTTAGAACGAGGGGGCACAGTCTCAAAATAGAAGGTCTCCCATTTATGACAAAAATGAGGAGGATTTTCTTTCTCTCAGCGGTTGGTTTGACTCTGGAATTCTCTTCCCCAGAGAACAGTGGAGGTTGGGTCATTGAATATATTCAAGGCTCAGTTCGATAGTTATAAGCAGTTAAAAGCAACAAGGTAGTCAATGATTATGGCGGGGGGGGGGTGTGGGGGGAGGATGGTGGTGGAGGTCAGGCAGGAAAGTTGAGTTAAGGCCGCTATCGGATAAGTCATGATTCTATTGAATGGCACAGCAGGCCCAAGGGGCTGAATGGCCTACTCCTACTCCTATTTCTTATGATCTGGTGTATAAAATGGAGGGTGTTCTCGCCAGATGCGTAGAATGGAGGGCGGGCCCACATGCACCTCATTCAATTGAAACCAATTTTTGTAGCAGAGTCAAGGCCATGTGTGAGATAGGGTCTAGTGCAGTCCTAACTAGTGCATTGATAACTCAGCCCAGTGTAAAAGGCAACGAGGGTTCAGATTTCTTCAAAGCATTCAGGGAAACTTTTTTCGGCCAGTATGTAGCAAGGCCAACAAGCACTGTGTCAGTTCCACACTTAGTTTTCGGGAATGAAGCTGGGCCGGTGGAAGGCGATTTAGAAAAAGT
This sequence comes from Heterodontus francisci, assembly GCF_036365525.1. NCBI lineage: Eukaryota > Metazoa > Chordata > Chondrichthyes > Heterodontiformes > Heterodontidae > Heterodontus > Heterodontus francisci. The sequence goes on along the minus strand of NW_027141742.1, from coordinate 766,499 downwards.
GGACTGGAAAAAGCTACTTGAACATAAATAAGTGTCAGAGCAGTGAGAGGGAATGATTTCATCTTGGAGGATTTATTATTCCAAATCTATTTTTTATTTTCAGAGAAATTCAGGTTCACAAAAGACATTCACCTTCCGACTGTTGCTTGACTGTCTCAGCTTTTGTATATTGTTCCCAATCTTTTTCTTCCATGTGTCTATTGTTAATCAGACATTGGTCAACCACTTCAGTCTCTCAGGACATCTACTGTAAATACCTTCAGTTGTGTGTATCTGGGAGGGACACAATCCACAATCGAATGCACAGCATATTTAATCAACCAAAATTTTCAACTTCATTCAAACACCTCGATATCCTGCCTCTGCACAGATAACTGACAGTGCCACAGTGCAGGAATATTCGAATTGAAAGAAAGAAATGCCAGCTGTTATTTTAAATTTTGAGGCTGAAATATTTCAGGGTCCTACTCAACAAGAAAGTACTCAGAGAAAAGTCAGGATAGGTATTGAAAGAGAAAGAGAGTGAATTAAATGAAAAGACAGACAGAGAGAGAGAGAGAGAGACCATCTGCTCCGGTATGTGTAAAGGACTGTGGGTAGAACGTCAGGTCTCTCTGTTCCTGCACCCGTTTTAACATTATACCATTTAGTTTATATTGCCTCTCCCAACGTCTTCCTTCGAAAATCCATCACTTCACTTTAATCAACATTGAAGTCAACCTGCCATGTGTCTGTCCAATTCACCAGCCTGCCAATCGCTTCTTTAACTCTGCTACTATTCTCTTCTCTCTTTACTACATTTCCAAAAAATTGTGTCACAGAAACATGCAAAAATAGGGGCAGGAGTAGGCCATTTGACCCTTCGAGCCTGCTCTGCCATTCAATATCATCATGGCTTATCAACCAAACCTTTTCCCACTTTCTCCCCGTATCCCTTGATCCTATTAGCCCTAAGAAACATATCTAACTTTTTATTGAATATTTGGCCTCAACTGCTTTCCTTGCTCGAGAATTCTACAGGTTCACCACTCTCTGGGTGAAGAAACCTAACTGCATCTCAGTCCGAAATGGCTTATCCCTTATCCTTAGCCTGTAACCCCTGGTCATGTGCTCCCCCGCCATAGGGAACATCCTTCCTGCATATCGTCTGTACAGTCCTATTAGGATTTTGCAGGTTTCTATGAGATCCCCTCTCATTCTTTTAAACATGAGTGAATACAAGCCTAATCAACCCAATCTCTCTTCATATGTCAGACCCAGTATTCAGTCTGGTAAACCTTATTTTCACTCCCTCCATTGCAAGCACATCCTTCTTCAGATAAGGGTACCAAAACGGCACACAATAATCCAGTTGTGGCCTCAAGAAGGCCTTGTATAATTGCAGCAAGACATCCTTGCACCTGTACTCGAATCCTCTCGCGATGAAGGCCAACGTACTATTTGGTTTCTTAGCTGCCTGCTGCACGTGCATGCTTACTTTCACGACTGATGCAGAGGGACACCCGGGTCTTGCTGCAACACCCCCCACCCCCCCACCCCACTTTCCCAATCTATCGCCGTTCAGATAATAATCTGCCTTTCTGTTTTTGCCACCCAAGTGTATAAGCTCACATTTACCCATACTATAATGCATCTGCCATGTATTTGCCCAGTCAGTCAACCTGTCCAAATCACACTGCAGCTTCTCTGCATCCATCTCACAGCTGACACTCCTTTGATGTTCTGCCCTGTAATCCCAAGTCTGGTCATTAATATATATCAACAAGAGCAGTGGTCCCATATGGACCTCTGGGGGACATCACTCTATGCCTGCTTCAGTTTGAAACAACCATTCACCATTGTCGTCTGTCTCTTGGTCAATGTTAGATACATAAGTGAGGGAGGCACAGAGAGAGAGAGACAGAGAGAGGGAGGGAAAGAGAGATATAGATGGAGATTGGGAGACAGAGAGAGATTTTTAGAATTAGAATTAGAACATTACAGCGAAGTACAGGCCCTACAGCCCTCGATGTTGCGACAACCTGTGAAACCATCTGACCTACACTATTCCATTTTCATCCATATGTCTATCCAATGACCACTTAAATGCCCTTAAAGCTGGCGAATCTACTACTGCTGCAGGCAGGGCGTTCCACGCCCTTACTACTCTCTGAGTAAAGAAACTACCTCTCACATCTGTCCTATATCTATTACCCCTCAACTTGAAGCTATGTCCCCTCGTGTTTGCCATCACCATCCGAGGAAAAAGACGCTCACTATCCACCCTATCTAACCCTCTGATTATCTTATATGTCTCTATTAAGTCCCTCTCCTCCTCCTTCTCTCCAAAAAAAACAACCTCAAGTCCCTCAGCCTTTCCTCGAAAGACCTTCCCTCCAGACCAGGCAACATCCTAGTAAATCTCCTCTGCACCCTTTCCATAGCTTGCACATCCTTCCTATAATGCGATGACCAGAACTGCACGCAATACTCCAGGTGCGGTCTCACCAGAGTTTTGGACAGCTGCAGCATGACCTCGTGGCTCCGAAACGTGACCCCCCTACTAATAAAAGCTAACACACCATATGCCTTCTTAACAGCCCTATTAACCTGGTTAGCAACCTTCAGGGATTTATGCACCTGGACACCAAGATCTCTCTGTTCATCTACACTACCAAGAATCTTCCCATTAGCCCAGTACTCTGCATTCCTGTTACTCCTTCCAAAGTGAATCACCTCACACTTTTCCGCATTAAACTTCATTTGCCATCTCTCAGCCCAGCTCTGCAGCCTATCTATGACCCTCTGTACCCTACAACATCCTTCGGCACTATCCACAACTCCACCAACCTTAGTGTAATCTGCAAATTTACTAACCCACCCTTCTACACCCTCTTCCAGGTCATTTATAAAAATGACAAACAGCAGTGGCCCCAAAACAGATCCTTGCGGTACACCACTAGTAACTAAACTCCAGGATGAACATTTGCCATCAACCACCACCCTCTGTCTTCTTTCAGCTAGCCAATTTCTGATCCAAAGCTCTAAATCACCTTCAACCCCATACTTCTGTATTTTCTGCAATCGCCTACCGTGGGGAACCTTATCAAACGCCTAACTGAAATCCATATACACCACATCCACTGCTTTACCCTCATCCACCTGTTTGGTCACCTTCTCGAAAAACTCCATAAGGTTTGTGAGGCACGACCTACCCGTCGCAAAACCGTGCTGACTATCTCTAATGAACTTATTCTTTTCAAGATGATTATAAATCCTGTCTCTTATAACCTTTTCCAACATTTTACCCACAACCGAAGTAAGGCTCACAGGTCTATAATTACCAGGGCTGTCTCTACTCCCCTTCTTGAACAAGGGGACAACATTTGCTATCCTCCAGTCTTCCGGCACTATTCCTGTCGACAATGACGACATAAAGATCAAGGACAAAGGCTCTGCAATCTCCTCCCTAGCTTCCCAGAGAATCCTTGGATAAATCCCATCTGGCCCAGGGGACTTATCTATTTTCACACTTTCCAAAATTGCTAACACCTCCTTTTTGTGAACCTCAATCCCATCTAGCCTCGTAGCCTGAATCTCAGTATTCTCAACAACATTTTCTTTCTCTACTGTAAATACTGACGCAAAATATTCATTTAACACTTCCCCTATCTCCTCTGGTTCCACACACAACTTCCCACTACTATCCTTGATTGGCCCTAATCTAACTCTAGTCATTCTTTTATTCCTGATATACCTTTAGAAAGCCTTCGGGTTTTCCCTGATCCGATCCACCAATGACTTCTCGTGTCCTCTCCTTGCTCTTCTGAGCTCTCCCTTTAGATCCTTCCTGTCTAGCTTGTAGCTCTCATGCGCCCGAACTGAGCCTTCACGTCTCATCCAAACATAAGCCTTCTTCTTCCTCTTGACAAGCGCTTCAACCTCTTTAGTAAACCACGGCTCCCTCGCACGACAGAGAGAGAGACAGAGAGAGGGAGGGTGAGAAAGATAAAATGGGAGGGAGGGAGGGAGAGACGAAGAGAAAGAAACAGAGAGACAGAGAGAGGGAGGGAGAGAGAGACATAGAGGGAGGCAAAGAGAGACAGAGCGGGAAGGAGAGAGAGACGGAGACAGACAGAGACAGAGAGAAGGAGGGAATGGGAGAGAGAGAAACGAAGTGAGGGAGGCATAGAGTGACAGAGAGGGAGACAGAGAGAGGAATAGTGAGAGAGAGAGAGAGAGACATAGAGGGAGTCATATAGAGACAGAGAGAGAGGGATAGAGAGAGAGACATAGCGAGAAGCATAGAGAGACAGAGAGGGAGGGAGCTAGACAGACATAGAGGTAGGCATAGAGAGACAGAGAGAGGGAGGAAATGGGAGAGAGAGAAATGAAGTAAGGGAGGCATAGAGAGACAGAGAGGGAGGGGGAGAGAGAGAGACATAGAGAGTGGCATAGAGAGACAGCGAGGGAGGGGGAGAGAGAGAGACATAAAGAGGGAAGGAGAGAAAGAGAGATGGAGAGAGTGAGGAAGGACGAGAGCGAGAGAGAGGTAGGCATAGAGAGAGAGAGAGAGAGAGAGAGAGAGAGAGACGGAGGGGGAGAGAGACAGAGACGGGTTAGCGGGAGACGACGTGAGGGAGGCATAGGGAGACAGAGGGAGGGAGAGACAGACAGACAGAGAGAGGGAGCAAGTTCGAGGGAGGGAGAGACATATGGGGAGGGAGAAAGGGAGACATATTGGGAAATGAGTGAAAGGATGGCAGAGAGGGAGAAGAGAGCCAGACAAAGAGAGAGTGAGAGAGATACAGTGCATGGGAGACGGAGAGAGTAGGAGAGGGCAGATCGAGGCATGGACTGAGGGAGTGACAGAAGCAGAGAGAGGGATGGAGAGAGAGAGGGAGAGAGAGATGGAGAGAGAGAGAAAGAGTAAGTGAGAGAGACAGAAAGATGGTTTCCAGATTTTCAACATCCACAGAATTTTGCCTCAGATAAAGGGACCCGGCACTGCTAGAACTGTCCCAACCTTTTAACCTGTCTGGACCTCTCATGACTTTGAACACAGAACACAGAACAAACTGAAAATGGCTGAATGATGTTTGGTTTTCTATGTTCTGAGAGAGGGGAGTGAGACAGGCAGAAAGAGAGAAAACACAGACCGAGAAGGTAACTGATACACACACAGTGATAGCAGTCAATTTGTCACAGAAGATAGGAAGAGAAGGAGGCCATTTAGCCCTTCAACCCTGTTCTGTCATTCAGTGAGCTCATGGCTGATCTGTGATCTCAGGCCATATACCCGTCTTGGCCCCTTATCACTTAATACCTTTGGTTATCAATAATCTATCAAACTCAGATTTAAAAATGAACAAGTGGCTCAGCATCAATTGCTGTTTGTGGAAGAGAGTTCCCCTTACTCCGGTTCAGTTTGAGATTTAAAAAAGCCTCCTTCCCCGCAAATCCCCTTGCCTTTTGACTCTGCTCCTTCCAGACGGAATTGGCAACAAGACAGCAAGAAACAAACAGGAAGCAGGGATTTCAGGAGAGAAAGGTTTCACCTGATATTGTTGTCACAGGATTCTCTGTCATGGGAGAGGTCATCGCAGATCCTACAGATATGAACAACTCATTAATATCAGACAAAGGATTTGAGTAAAATAGAGAGAAGGTGGTTGAAAGCTTTCAGTCTGTCATAAAAAGTGAAATGGTCAAACAATGTTGTTATGGGAGAGGCCTGGCCTCCATTTGACTCCATTCAGATGGATGGATGGATGGTTAGTAATAGAAGTAAAGATATATATTTGTCTCGGTTGGAGATTAAATCATTTTTGGTCGTTCGAATGCCTTCAGTCTTGTTACTAGCTATCAGCAGCTGTGTACAATTTCTAATTGCTCTGGTTGATGTGGGTAATATTTATGTTTGAAAGGATGTGGTGAATCTTATAAAAATCTCCCAGTGATGAAGTGTGATTGACGGACTGGAGTAAAGGTCAGTAACAGTGCAATGCACTTTACACGACTGAGTAACAAACTCGGTTTCGTTAAAGTTTAATAAATCATACTTGTGTTGCACTGTGACAATTGTTAGCATTTTATTAACAACAGGGATTGTTTTCCTCGCAGGACTTTTGATTATATTTTCCTTCACTGGCCGATGTATGGAATATAAGAGCAGGGAGGTGATGCTCGAAATATGAAAAACACTAGTTAGACCACAGCTAGTGTACTGCATACAGTTCTGGTCAGCACATTACAGGAAGGATGTGATTGCAGGAGAGAGGATGCAGAGGAGATTTATAGAGGATGTTGTCAGGAATAGAGAATCTTAGCTATGAGGAATGATTGGATAGGCTAGAGTTATTTTTTGGGACAGAGGAGGCTGAGGGGAGATTTAAGAGAGGTGTATAAAATTTTGAGGAGGCCAGGCAGAGTGGATAGGAAGAACCTATGATGAACAACCCGAGCTCTCCAACCTACCCATATATTTGAAAGAACTGAAATAAAGAAAGAGAGAGAGAGAGAGCAAGAGAGATAGGGAGGGGCGGGAGAGCGAGAAAAAGAGAGAGAATGGGAGGGAGAGAGGGAGCGAAAGTGAGAGAATGAGAAGGAGGGAGAGAGAGACGGGGAGAGAGAGACTGGCAGAGAGAGAGAGAGAGAGAGAGAGAAAGAGAGAAATAGAGAGAGAGAGAGAGAGAGAGAGAGAGAGAACGAGATGTGGTGAGAGAGAGAGAGAGATAGAGAGAGACTGGCTGAGGGACCGAGAGAGACACACAGTAAGGAAGAGTGTGAGGAATAAAATGTCCCAAAGCGAAAGGATGGGATCGAGGGGCCGAACGGCTTCCTCCTCTCTTCCTAAGGGCTTTACTAATATTACATCCTGAACTAAACAAGGGTTGTGATGATAATGTTGAGCAAATGAAATGGAATTGATTAACAATAGTTTCTCCTTTAAAATTATTAATCTGAATACACCATTTTACGTGTGTGAATTTGGGCTGGACAGATAATTTGCTGTATAGAGATTATTTTTAGAGATTAGAGACACAGCACTGAAACAGGCCCTTCGGCCCACCGAGTCTGTGCCGAACATCAAGCACCCAATTTATACTAATCCTACACTAATCCCATATTCCTACCAAACATCCCCACCTGTCCCTATATTTCCCTACCACCTACCTATACTAGTGACAATTTATAATGGCCAATTTACCTATCAACCTGCAAGTCCTTTGGCTTGTGGGAGGAAACTGGAGCATCCGGAGAAAACCCATGCAGACACAGGGAGAACTTGCAAACTCCACACAGGCAGTACCCGGAATCGAACCCGGGTTCCTGGAGCTGTGAGGCTGCGGTGCGAAGAACTGCGCCACTGTGCCGCCCATTATTAACATCACTTAATAAATAAATATTGGAAGATTCAATGCCACTTTGTTCCCATCCTTCTTCAAGCACCTCCTGACTCACGCGAAGGTTTAATCCTGAGGAGCGGTTCTGGCGGTGCGGGGTCCCTTTACGAGGTTGGAACTAACCCTCTCCCTGTTGCCCACCCACCCCCACCCCCACCCCCCCCACCCCCCCCCCCCGACGTCCGTCGGGGTCAAAGTGCTGGGTCAGTGGTCGCAGACTGCACAGACCCTGGGATTGACCACTGACCCCTTGACCCCCAAAGGCAAGAAAAGGAAAGGAAAAATTCTCCTGTTGCCTGTGAAAGCAGATTGGCAATAAATTGGACCTCCTAGAGTGAAATATAAAAGGAGAAAAGAGTGATTTTGATGTTTGCAAAAACATTATTTACACGGAGGGAAGTGTTCCTGTTTCTCTGTCTAACTTGATCAGTGAATACATGTGGCTCTGTGTCGGTTTCTCTCTCTCTCTCTCTCGGTCAGCGGGAAAGAATGTGCCCGGCTGTGGATTTCTATGTGTTTGTGTGTGTGTGCGTGTGTTTATCTGGACATGTCAGTCTGCCTCTATTTACTTGACTATCTTTGTGTCTGTGTGTGCGTTTGGCTCTCGGTGCTTGTGATTCTAATGCTAAATGTGAGCGTGGGAGAGGACACCGAAGGACACTCTCTCATCCAGTGGATACTTTATGGGTGGAACTGAGAACAGAAAAGGATCTAATCCTGGAATAGGTTTTGTGCATAGACCAGTTCTGAGGTGTTAGATGGCATAAATGCACAAATGAGGCAAGTGTGTAACAAAGGCAAAGTAGTATTAATGGGGGATTTTAACTTACACATAGATTGGGAGAGGCAGACTAGCACCTGTCAGATTGGTAGTGCATTTCTGGAATGTGTCCGGGATAGTTTCCTCCAGCAATATGTCCTAGATGTAACAAGGAGACAGGCAATATTAGATTTAGTTATGAGTAGCGAGTCAAATTTAATTAGTAGCCTAACTGGGCATGAATATTTATCAAAAAGTGGTCACAACGTCATCGAATTCAAGGTAACGCTTGAAATTGAAAAGCACGAATCAGCTACTAGAATTTTAGACTTGGGTAAGTCTGACTTTACTGGGATGAGACAGAGACTGTCCACGGTAAACTGGGAAGCTCTGTTAATAGGTCAAACGACTGAAGAACAGTGGAGAATATTTAAAGAAATATTTAACGCAATACAGAGCGAGTATATACCCATGAGAGGAAAAATCTCCATTTCACACAAAAAATAGCCATGAAGAACCAAAGAGATTAGGGTCAGTCTGAAAGTAAAAGCAAGAGCTAACAAAAATGCAAAACGCAGCACAGATCCGGCCGAATGGGATCGATGTAAAGACCAGCAAAGGGTCACAAAGCAGCTTATAAGAGTTACTAAAAGAGATTATGAAAGGAAACATGCAAGGGACATCAAAATCAATAAGAAGAAATTTTATAGTTACATAAAGGGAAAGCGGGTGATCAATAGCAATGTAGGCCCACTAAAAGCTGAAAATGGAGATATTGCTATTGATAATGGGGAAATGGCAGACATGTTGAACAATTACTTTTCCTCGGTATTTACAATTGAAAAGGAAGGATAATTTACCGGCAGTCCCGAAAAATTAATAACCGATAGGGAACAGGGACTTCCTACTATTAACGTTAAGTAAATTATCAGTAACAAGGAAGCTAATGCAACTGAAGAATGAGAAATCCCCAGGACCTAACAGTTTCCGTGCGACGGTGTTAAAAGAAGTAGGGGAGCACATTATAGATTCCCTAACTACAGTTTTTCAGAGTTCCCTAGATTCAGGAGTGGTCCTTCTGGACTGGAAATTTGCACATGTCACTCCATTTTTGAAGAAGGGTGGAAGGGGGAACAAAGGAAATTACAGACCAGTTAGCCTGACATCTGTGGTGGGCAAATTGCTGGACTCAAAAATCAAGGATACGTTGACTGAACACCTGGAAACATTTCAGTTAATCAGGGACAGCCAGCATGGATTCATGACGTGAAGGTCATGCCTGACAAATCTTACTGAATTTTGTTTTGAGAGGTGACGAAGGTACTGGACAGGTGAATGTCATTGGATGTTATTTATATGGACTTCCAGAAGGCATTTGATAAAGTTCCACACAGGAAACTGTTAACTAAGGTAGAAGCCCACGGAGTTAAGGGCAAATTACTGACATGGGTAGGAAGTTGGTTGAGTAGTAGGCGACAGAGAGTGTGGATAATGGGTAAGAACTCTAATTGGCAGGATGTGACTAGTGGTGTCCCACAGGGATCTGTGTTGGGGCTTCAATTATTCACATTATTCATCAACGACTTGAATGATGGCATAGTGAGTCATGTATCCAAATTTGCTGATGATGCAAAGTTGGGTGGCATTGTAGACAGTCGACATGTTAGTATAAAGTTACAAAAAGATATTGACAGACTAGGTGAGTGGGCAAAACTGTTGCAGATGGATTTCAATGTGGGCAAGTGTGAGGTTCTCCATTTTGGACCAAAAATGGATAGAGCAGTCGACTTTCTAAATGGGAAGAGGTTAAGTAGAGTGGATGTCCAAAGAGACTTGGGGGTTCAGGTGCATAGATCTTTAAAATGCCATAAGCAAGTGCAGAAAATAATCAAAAAGGCTAATGGAATGCTGAAATTTACATCTCGAGGATTGGAGTATAAAGACACAGGGATTATGCTGCAGCTGTGCAAAAACCTGATTAGACCCCACTTGGAATACTGTGAGCAGTTCTGGGCACCACACCTTCGGAAGGATATATTGGCCTAGGAGGGAGTGCAACATAGGTTTGCAAGAATGACACCTGGACTACAGGGGTTAAGTTATGAGGACAGATTACACAAATTATTAATGTTTACGGAGCCGAGACAGCTTGATGTTGCAAGGGAACAAATCAGCCACGACCTGAGTGAATGGGTGTGACAAGCTGGATGGGGCCGAATGGCTTCCTTCTGTCTTCCTAAGGGTTTTATTGATATCACTGCCAATGTAATGTTGGCTTTCTGTTTCAAAAGAGCTGACCAGGTCGGGGTTCTCTGTGGTCTCCCAAAAACCTTCCCACCAGCCTTGGAATGACTCATTGATTCATGTCTCGGGGACCCGGTCAAGGGTCCTGGTCTATATTTGCTGAGCTTTCCAGTCTCACTCAGTTTCCCTTCCATATTTGACTGTACATCACCCCCCACTGTACCTACGCTCTGTATCCCATCCACCTGCCAAATTAGTTTTACCACACCGCAATTCCATCCCCAAACAGCACTAGCAAATCTCCCAGCAAGGATGTTGGTCCCATTCCGGTTCAGGTGTAAACCGTCCAACTTGTACAGGTCCCACCTTTGCCAGGAACAGACCCAGTGATCCAGGTGACTAAAGCGCTGCCTCCTGCCATGCAGTCATCTGCTCTACACTCTTATTCCTATACTCACTCGCCCGTGGTACTGGGAGTAATCCAGAGATTAGAACGTTTGAGTTCCTGCTTTTTAATCTGCTACCTAGCACCCTAAATACTTGTTGCATCACCTCATACCGTTGATAACAATGTGTACCGCAACCTCTGACTGTTCACTCTCCCCCTTCAGAATGACTTGCAGCCATTCCGTGACATCCTTGACCCTAGCTTCAGGCAAGCAACATCCATCCTGGAGTCACATTTGTGGACACATAAACGCCTGTCTGTACCCTTTACGATAGAATCCCCTACCTCTAATGTTCCCCCACTCTTATTTCCTCCCCTACTGTGCAGCTGAGGCACCAGTGGCGCCACTGACCGGGCACTTGCGGCGTTCCCCTGAGAAGCTATCTATCCCAACAGTATCCAAAGCGGAACATCTGTTAGATATGGAGATGGACCAAGGGGACTCCTGCACTTCCTGCCTAGTTCTTCTACTCTGCCTGTGGGGATCACACATTCCCTTTCTACATTAGCAATGATTACCTGCAGCATGACAATCTCCCTGTACGTGCTATCCACGATGATCCCAGCCACGCAGATGCTCCACAGTGTCCCCAACCGCCGCCCCAGATCCGAAACGAGGATTTAGAGTAGCTGCAGATGGAGACACTTCCTTCACACGTGTTCGCCCTGAACACTAGGTAGTCCCTGACTTCCCATATCGCTCAGGAGGAGCACTCCAAGGTTGTTGAGCAGCCCTGCCTTAATGTACCCTTAATTTATACCCTTAAATTACCCGACAATTAGATTATTTACACTAGGCAACTTGGTTCCCCCCAAAAAAAACTACCAACAATATTAGATAAAACTGTCGACCTTTCCCTTTGCCTTTACTTACCAACCCAGCTACTTGGAGTTGTTCTCTGACAACTGTTATGCACCAACAGTGGAGCGTTGAATAAACTTATTATCCAATACAATATTAAAAATTATTTTTTTTGTTTCAAGAATCGACATTCCATTTGATTCCAGGCCTTACCATGTTTTGTTTGTCTAATCATTTGATTCCTCCAGTAAACATTCCTTTGTCTTTGTCTCAGCTGTTGTTGCACTTCTAAATCCCAGTGGTCATACTCAAATATTTTCTCTCCTATTTGCTTGATGTAAGTTAGGCTAAAACAGAAACTGGATTCTCTTATAATTCAAATGACTTATTGCAAGTTGCTACAAAATAGTTGCCTATTTAAAGATAAATGCAGCTCAACTGATTTTACCCCACCTTAACACATTTATATTGTAGATGCATGTTTAACTGTGAATCCCAGGAAAAGTTACAAACTAGTTACTAATCAAGTTATCATTCACAAAGTATGAATTTGACTAATTCCTTTCTTAATGTGCCCACTCATTAATTATTATGAGGATTAAGTAACGTTAGTCATTTTAAAACACCATTCCAAGAGCCTCCAATTCCCCGCAGGACAGAATCTGCCTCCTCCTTAATCTCATTGTTGTTGTTGACCACTCTTTCTATTCTCTAGCTCATGAGTGGTGTGATCTGCACAAATTCTACAGGTTCTTACCTTCTTAAATATATTAACCCCAAATGACTACTGATGATGAAGAAAGTTATTATCTGTTCAAACTTCATTGACACTCCTCAGATTGAAGACTGCCACCCCACCTGCTGGTCACCTCACTTGATGACAGTCTTTATCCTTACACAGGAGTGCTGTTAATTCCTAAACTCCTATCATGTAGTACATTCCATTAAAGCAACAGATTACGCACGGTGGCATATTATTTTCCTCAGATATCCCTTGACTGTTGACAGGAGACACACCGAATCATGCTGATTTTTTTTCATCTAAGTTTCCCAAATTTATATCATGGTTTCGTCAGTTGATAATATTTATTTATCTTTAAAAAAAATCCTCAATAATCAGCAACCACATAGACGGCATTCCCATTAACTTTTTTGAAAGATTATGCATGTTTATGTCCCTTTAAACTGAGGTAGATTTCCTTTTGAGTGCTTGGAATGGCAAATATATTAATTTATTTATTATGATTTAAATGTCATAAACAATTGTTTCCATGTTTCGTGGTTTCAGATGAATTTATCAGAGACAGCAATGTCGACAGTTGTCTTGGAAGCTGACTACAAATATTTACAAAGACTTTCTCTGGAAAGATAACAAATACAAAACAAATATAGGAATGAATTAATGCCAAATACTGACTTTTTAAAAAAGAAGGCAAAGCCTTCAGATCAAAATATTACCATTGCTGTCATAAATGTTGCAAAAGTCTGAAGCTGCTGAAGTTGATTAATCTCTGTGACCATATGATCCTCCTGTTTAGAGAAACAAAGAAAACAAGGTCCATTCGGCTTGGAGCCAGATCAGTTCCTTCTGTCCAGATATATGCGGTAATGTAGAAAGAGTAATTATCAAAATTCCGAGGTGGATACAAAATTAACTTTGTGGCAGGAAACAAAGGGTAATTGTTGATGGGAGTCTTAATGACTGGAGGGCTGTTTCCAGTGGTATTCCGGGGGGCTCAGTACTGGGTCCATTGCTTTTTGTGGTATATCTTAACGATTTGGACATAAATGATGGGGGCATGATCAAGAAGTTTGCAGACCAGACGAAGATTGGCTGTTTGATGGGCATCACGGAGGATAGCTGTAGGCTGCAGGAAGATATTGATGGTCTGGTCAGATGGGGACAAAAGTGACAAAATGGAATTCCAGCCAGTGAAATGCCAGGTGAAGCATTTTGGAAGGTCAAACAATACAAAGGAGTACACGATGAATGAGAAAATACTGAGAAGTGTATTGGAAATGCGGGACCTTGGAGTCAATGTCACAGATCCCTGAAGGGAGCAGGACAGGTCGATAAGGTGGTTTCGAAGGCATATGGAATCCCTTCCATTATTAGCCGAGGTATAGAACATAAGAGCAGGGAGGTTGTGCTGGAACTATATAACTCATTGGTTTGGCCACAACTTGAGTACTGTGTGCAGTTCTGTTCACCTCATTACAGAAAGGATGTAATTGCACTAGATAGGGTACAGAGGAGATTTACAAGGATGTTGCCAGGACTTGAAAAATAAAGGTAGGAGGATAGATTGGATAGGCTGTGGTTATTTTCCTTGGAGCAGAGAAGGCTGAGAGGAGATCTGATTGAAATGTGCAAAATCTTGAGGAGCCCGGCTAGAGTGGAGGTAAAGGATTTATTCGCATTAGCACAGAGGTCAGTGACGAGTGGGCATAGCTTTAAGGTGATTGCTAGAAAATAGAAGGGAGATGAGAAAAACTTTTTTCACCCAGAGGGTGGTAGTGATCTGGACCTCACTGCCTGAAAGGGTAGCTGAGGCAGAGACTCTCAACTCATTGAAAAGTAGCCTGGATATGCACCTTAGCTACCATAATCTGCAGGCTTAAGAACTAATTGCTGGAAGGTGGGATTGGAATAGGTGGATCCTATTTCGGCTGGCACAGACATGATGGGTCAAAGTGTCCCCTTTCTGTGTCTTAAACATTTTATGTTTCTATGATTCTCTGGTTCTTGGAAGCTTAACAAACTAAATTATTCCTCCTTTCCACTGATATTCGTTCTATGCTTTTGATCAATCTTTTATATGATAATTCAAATGACATCTTATTCACTGGTCTTTCCGATCTATGTCTGGTTGTTCCCCTTATGTATTCGCTTCCTTGAACGAAAAAAAAACTTGGTCAAACTAATCAGAGCAAGATTCCACTCAACTCCACAACCAGTCATTTCGTTTTCGCCTTTTTCAACGTCTGGCCCCATTTAAAAATTCTCAGTTCTGAATTTTTAATTTATTACAATGGGGTTCTCAGTTGTGCCTGACCTAACAAGTTACAAATAACGGCTACATATTAATACAGTATAATGTATTATGGAAGATGTTATAAATATTATTTAATAAGCACAGAAGGCAACATGGAAGTTTCTTCTCCTTCAAGGCCAGGATTCCTTGAATGTTGCCAGCACAGGCGATGCTTTTTCTTCCCTCCTGTCTCTAAATTCACATTATATTGAACTGCGTTTCAGAGTAATGACAACAGACACCATTGCAAACTGCACCAGCAAAGACTCTCAGTTTCCAACTTTTGGGCTTCCGATTCCTTATTATTAAATGTTTTGAATTACCTCTTCCATTAGTTTAACGTGAGGTTCATCTGCTGTCACCGCACCTCTGTAATTTGGGTGGTGTACACTAAAAGCATGTCCATCGCTTATTTCCTAGGCTCCAAGAGTTAACATGTCACTGTGTGAACACATATCACATCCTTGTCGATAGAAAGCAGTTGTGCAAGCAACGTTTTATCTTCTTATCAACAATGTCAACTATCATAGACAATTCACCTCAACATTATCAGGGAGCCAAAGCAATTAAGAATAAATGTGTCTCGTGGAATATCAGGAAAGAATGTTGTTTTTAAAGATACATGTTTTCTTCTGCAGATATATTTAATTGAACAATTCAGTTTACACAGTTATTAAACTGCATGATTCTTGTTTAATGAAAGGTGTCATATCAAGTTCAAGCTTCTTTCACGTCAGTTCCTTGAGCGAGAGCAATCACTCTCCTCCTGACCTATTTACGAAGTTCATCTCTTCCCCTTTGCTCACAACTCATTATTTTTTTTGGTTCCTGTTAATTTACTTATGATCCTCAGCTCTCGAACCCCTCTTCCCGTCACTAACAGCTCTCGTGTTTGTCTTTACTCCAACAGGCTATATTCTTCTGGAGCTCCAGTGGTCACCTCTGGTCCATTAACCACTGGATCTTTAAGATGGTCTCAGTTCCTTTGTTTATTTATTAATTTAATAATTGATGTAACTGGATATTTCACCGCGCTCTTTAACTGCTCTCTGAACTCGGACTGAGTGGCCACATAAATAGATGTGTTTGTGCAGCAACTTAAATTCCGCAGCATATATGCGACATTTTCAAAGATATGAAAAGAATCATCATCGAAGAAATGACCAATACCAAAATATATAACACATACACCAACCACAGAATTATGAAGCTGCCCGATATGGTGAAGAGTAAAATCATAGACTTCCTTCTTCTCTCCATTTCAGAGTCACTGTGATTATCTTTCCTGCTCTGACCCCTCAGTCTCTGACGAACTCGACTGGTCACTAAAATGTGTCTGAACGTCAGAGCGTTCAGCAACAGAATTAAAATGAATGGCAACAATGGTGTTAAAGCTTTTTCAAACATTCTAAATCCAATCCATCGAGGATCAGTAAAATAACTTCGCTTATTAGAACAACGCCATTCGACATTGTTGATTACCCGTCAAGGTTGATATTGAAAGTAGGTGGGAATATTTTTTAGACAGAACAGAATGCCAGTTGTTGACAGAACCACTGTCGCAGTTTTCCTGGATCAATATTTCGATTTCAGCTTCTGGCAACAAATGGCGACAAATCGATCAAATGTGAAAGTGATGGTGAACCAGACGGAACAGTCGAGGGCTGCACGGATCAGGACGCAGAGAGGGCGACACACAGAGGTGAGATCCAGGAAATTTAACGGGAAGTAAAAATCATTGATTCTCCCGTGTATGATCTCAGTGATAATGACCAGTAGATCCACGGTTGTCATGGCCACCAGGTAGCAGGTGGTGCAGCTGGAGAGTCCGCCATTTCCCTTGGACAGGATCACAATTGAGACTAAATTAACTGTAAAGGAGAGAAGGGAAAAGTGGCTGTAAATTACAGAAAACATTCTCCGCTCCACAACCCTGGCAGGAAGGATTTTAGCACCAAAACTGTATGGATTGGAATCTGGTCAGATCGGGTCCATCACACTAACCTGCTTCCAACCCCAGCACTTCCAGATTTCACAAATCCTGGACGGGGAGGGACAGCAGCCCATTCACCGGACGCTGGTCAACTAGTTAAATGTAACATTGAGGAGCCCAAGAATGGGCAGAATGGAGAACTGCACCCGGTCTCCAACCGCTCCCAGTGCAGGAATCCATCCCGGACTCGAATCACCCCCTGGGGTCGCAGAAATTCCTCCCTGATTCGAACCACTCCCTCGGATCGGAGACACTAATACGTCTTTGACCAAGCCCTTTGATGTCTAAATGAGTTAAATTGAAAAGGGAATTTTCTGAGTCAATGCAATGTGATCAGAGCACAGGCTTTCATTTCTACTGGAATGTCATTAAAAGAAAAGTGTCATAATTATGTATTAGAAAGGTGGTGATTGAACACGTAAATAATGTGTACTCCTCTGGACTACGCATGATAAAAATATCCAGGGTAACCAGCAGGAGCACGTATTCTTCACAAAAATAATAATAGCAGGGAGATTATAGTTATTGGGATTTCTATTGTGGCTCCATTATGTCGATAAGAGAAGGATGAGTGTTGAACTAATAGAGGCCTTTGAAATTTAAAAAATGGTTAGAGAGGGAAAACGTGGACCTGATATTCCCACCTTTGCTGGTGACCAGTTCTGCATTTCCTCAAAATAAGATGGTCATCAATAAATACACGATGGAATTCAAGAGAGACCTATTTACTTGCACTGCTGAGAACGTGGAATTGAGACCTCTTGGAGTAGTTGCAATGGAAGAAAAAATAAGAAGAAGCGAGGTTAGTACATGATGGAGACAGGATTGCAATGACATGCTGATAGGATTAGATGAGCTGGAATGAAGAGAAGCTCGTGCAGAGCAGGAAGACAGTCCTAATCTAGTTGTGCCGAATGCTCAGTTTCTGTGCTGTAAAATCAGTAACTTGTCTATTAACATGTCATAGTCATCAGTGTTTTTGGTAATATTGAAGAGGATTATTTATTATTGCAGTGCACTTGTGACCAAAAGCTTCTCAGGACTGTGCTCGATAAGGAAATTAATCAGCACCTGATGGTGCTTTCAACAACTCTACTGAGAGTAAGAGTAAGATGGGGACCCGCACTGAATACAATGACAGATACTCCAGGAAATACATGGTCCCTCGTGTTACATTGTTCACACCAGTTAGTCAGCCACAATCAGGCAATTCCAGAGTGACAGAGATTCCCAGTTATACATGATCGCTGAGGTCAGGTGCTCCACTCCAGTTAGTGCACACACAGTATAATTCTACACTAACAGATAATTCCAGTAATCCTTCCCCTCTGAGATTTTCCTGCTTTGAGCTGTGATTCTACAGAACACAACATTCCACATAATTCAATAACTTTACAATGCAGAGTGTCTTGAGCTAGAAACAGTTGAGACAGCAGATTACAACTGCACAGATAATTCAGGAAATGATTGCAATTATATTATTGAGTGTGTGTCTGTGTAACTGTAACCATTCGATCGCATTTAATATTATTATTCACATGGTAATGGAAGAAACCAGCTCATACACAGATTTACAAAACCTCATTGGTTGCAGATACTTACCAGGAACGCCAATTACAGCAAGGATCACATAGAATATTTTCCTGACCCATTCAATTGGTCGGTGCATTTTTTGCTTGGAGTGATCGGTCTGTTCGTGCTGCAGATAATATCTCTGAAATAAATTCTGTGGTGACACATTCCCAGTGCATTAACTTTATACCCTCCCGGATCTATATGGGGATACTGAGGTTGCAAAATTGTTGAAACAGTTTTTCTTAATCTTTGAACAAACAGATTACGACAGCTGTGTTAATCCCCTGTTGATTGAATATATTTTCCACTCAAATTGAATTGGACCCATCCCCACCCCCACCCCCTAGGCTGGACAAATCTGATCACAATAAGCAACCAATCATTACTGGAAGCTGGGTTAAACAAAAATAAAGGAAGTCCAAGAAAAATCATGAGTCACATCTGTGGATGTCATGTTGTTTTAGTGGTGGTCTCCAGTCTGTATGACCATTCAGAAATTAAATTCCTAACGTCAGAGAAGCATATAACGTATGTTCGTCTATACTATTCTCTTTATCTGTGCAATTCCGTTCAAAAATTCGTATATTCAAATAAAAAGGAGTATAGAATGGTTGCAACAGAGCAGTTGGCCATTTGGTCTGTCTTGACCGTGACAGCTCTCTGCATAGGCAGCTCAGTTAATCTCACTCCCACATCTCCTCATCACTGACTTGCATTGTTTTTCTCTTCAGTTGTTTATTCAATTCGCTTCTGATTGATTCAGTCTTCACCACTGTCTCAGCCAGTTCATTTCATATCCTCAAAACGTGCTTTGGAAACATACGTTTTGCCTCATGTCGCCATTAATTCTATTGCCAATCCCTTAAACATGTGTCCTTTGGTTTTCGCTAGGTTTGCCAATGACAGCAATTTTTCTCTATCTCCTCTGTTTAAACAACCCATGGTTTGGAACAACTCTATCAAACTCTCTCACAACTTCCTCTTTAAGGAGAACAACCCCGATTCTCTAATTGATCGCCATAAAACATCTGTCAACCCTGGCATTTTCTCTTGAACATTTTCTACACCCCCGATAAAGCCGAGACATTGTTCCTCAAGGTGTGGTGCCTAGAACATGACACAATTGCAGGATTTTCAATTTTGTTCTCTCCCTCACACTGTCCGAGCTACTCTGTTTCCCTTTTCAACCTCTTTATCCGAAACATCGATGATTGTGGCTGTGACAAACCCTTGTTCACATCGAGCTCGAAGATTTAATCAAATTTGCATTTAACTATCTGTACCTCTCTCGCCTGAAAACGGTCCATCTGTCACTCCTCACTTCTCTTCCACGAATTTCCTCCATCATTATAAGTGGACAGACTTGGCATCAATATTTACTATGATCCACCAACTTCCACAGTTATCTTGACCACAATTCCTCCAACTCCACTTTGCATAAATAATAACTTCCATTCTCTCAGTTTCCTCATCGCCTTATGTTTGTTTAAATGATGCCATCTTTCATACCAGAGCTTCTGCAGTCTCTTCCTTTCACATTAACCGTGCATTCCTCACATTAGTTTTGCAGAAGCCTCAGCTTTATCTGTTCCATCACCGGAGAGACTGTCCTCGCCTCCTTCCCTACCTTCCATAACCATGATATTAATTCACTTATTCTCACTTTCCATTCCAACCGCCTCCATCTTCAACACTTCATCCTCCTCCATTTTCGCCAATGCCAACTAAAGTCGCAACAAAATATCTGTATTCATTCTTCCGTCAGATCAAAGATGTGGTTTGCTTGCCCGCAGCTCCTTTCCATGAAAGTGCAAGAGTTGCAACAGATTTCCTTTCACCTATGATGATAAGGTCATTAGAAATAAAAGTGGGAGTCGGCCATTCAGCCGATAGATCATGTTCTGCCATTCAATACCATAATGGCTGATCTGAACATGGCTGCAATTCCAATTTCCTGCCAGACATCAGTAAGTCTTCACTCCCTCGTAAATGAAAAGTCAGTCTAAACCAGCCTTAAATATATTTAATGACCCAGACTCCACCGACTTCTAGGTAAGTGAATTCTAAATGTGATGGCACTTTCAAGAGAAGAAATTCCTCCTCATCACCATGTTAATTGGGAGACTGCTTATTCATAAACGGTAGAGACTGTGCTGAGCTCAGGACCGGGACAGGCATCAATTAACACACATCTGGACATAGACTGAGGTAGCAAGGTGAAGGCAGTTCCTTCTTGCTCCTTGAATGTGGGCATTGCTGGCGATGCTGGGATTTGTTAACCATCTTTAGCTTCTCTTGAGAACTTGGTGGAGAGCCACCTTCCTGAAACGCTGGACACCATCTGCTTTCGGTACACCCGCAGTACAATTAGAAAGGAAGTTCCAGGATTTTGACACAGCAACAATGAAGAAATGACAATGTCGTTCCAACTCAGGATGTCTGTGTCTTGGAGGGAGCATTCAGTTGTTCGTGTTTCCATGCGTCTGCCGCCCTTATCCTTTTAGGTATTAGCGGTCTCGTGCTTGAAAGGAGCTGTCGAAATAAATTTAGTAACTTCCTGCGGTGTGATGTTATATATGGTGCACACGGCAGCCACTGTGTGCTGGTGGTGGAAAGCATTAAGTGTAGGTATGGTGCATCGGAGGCACATCAAGCAAGCCCATTTGCTTGGATCCTACTGAGGCGCTTAAGTTTGTTGGTGGCGGCACAGATCCAGGAAAATGGAGTGTATTCCATTATTCCTGACTTACGCCTTGTGGATTGCGGATGTAAAAGTCAGTGAGTTATATGTTGCATAAATCCCAGCATCTGATCTTCTCTGGAGCAACAATATTTATTTGGCTGGCCCAGTTAAATTTCTGATCAAAGGTAACGCCTATGAAATTAATAATGTGGTAATTGGGGAGTGACCACGATGGTGAATATCAAGGGGAGGTGGTTAGATTATCTCTTGTTGAACAAGGCCATTTCATGGCAACTATGTATTGCGATTTTTAGTTCCCTTTCAGCAGCCCAAATCTGATGCAAACAATGCAAAAAAAATTTTTTTTGTGTAAATGAAAGAAGACAGTTTCAGTTCGTCCGTCATTCATCCAGAGTAAATTTCATCTCATCCTGGCCTCAATCTTTGACAGAATAATTGAAAGAGGCAAATCACTGGGTAGTTTGGGGAATTATTAAAAAATGTTGGTCTATTCGTTGAAACAAGCCACGAGCTTCATGATTGACTATGATATATGGACAAGAGGAAGGGTCATTGGATCTGATCCAGGCTCTTCAATTCCAGATCAATGCTTAGTTACATGTTTTAAAGGGGAGGGCACAATATGGATAGTTATGTTGCTGTGTCTCGAACCTTGGGGCATTCAAGGCTTAATCTTGAGAATTCGATGAACCATCTCTTCCTACTACATGCAGAGACATCCGAGTAACAGGGGGAATGCAGAATGGGTGTGCGGGGGTTCGGGCTAATGGGAGGGCCAACCTTGCCTTCTTGTTGATGGAACTGCAGCTCGAGTGTCCAGTTGGTAGGTGATGGAGGAAGCTGTTAGCAGCACAGCTCTTACTCAGAGTTCTGGAAGTGATTGACAACAGATTGCAGAGTTCCACGGAAAGTAAGTAATACAATTCCAGCCCCAGGATATCATTGTATCTTCTGGGTTACCTAAACACAGCAGCAAGAAACCTCTAACCCCGAGGACTATGTCAGTTGGCTGTAAAGGCAAAGCTGCCACAGATTTCACATTTATAACAAACAGAAACTAAAGACGTGGATTCACTGGTGAATCAGATTCAATCCTTTGTCAGTACAAATATCTTCCTATTTCAATAATTTCGCTTCCTTTTTCGAGAAGGTCTATTTTCCCTCCTAATTTTACATGTTGTTCCCAAATATTTATGTGATTTTATGTTCGATTTCTCACAATATCAGGATGGATCAGTTCTACACTTACGAACTTGGCATTCAACAATGCCCCCAAAAAATCTTCAAGGCAAATCTTCCAGCAAAAGCAACCCACGCCCTTCTTCCTATCCCACACAAGAATTACAATTGTTGCAGAGTTTTACTTTGCGGTGAGTAGGTTCCTTGATCGTTTGAATTTCCCTGAAGGAGGGACTCATAGCCTCATAGAATATTTCGTTCACCTGCCCTGCACGGCCTGAAGTCAGACAAATCCCTCGCCCTGACAGAGATCAACAAATGAGCATGAAACATCTCAATTACAAGATCTGATCCTGGGAAGGTGCAAAATGCAGGACCATTATGTTAATTTGGTAAAAGTGCATCCGTCAAAGGATAAATCAGCAGCTGGTCTTACTTCCACATAAGTTTATTCACAATAATCCATGCAGCATAAGTGCAGACTACATTTCCCTTCGAGAGTCCAGCTCCCCCGTACCCCTCTCCAGGTGGAGATCAGGTGAATTAAGGAACTAGCTTGTTATTGTTGAAACTGATGTTTTGCTGACCTCTGACTGTGCATGGTGTTTAGTCACGTAGGCAGTCCTGTGGTTATCTTGCGGTTTTATGCCTGATTGAGAAACTGTCTGCTCTGCCTCTGTAATACTATATACTTCCACGGCGATCTGCAGCTGGGGGAGTAGCACTGAACCGCATTTAGGTAAGGTGTTATTCCCCATGATATTATGCAATAAAGTGTTTGTTCTCAACGTCTGAGTCCGGAGCATTTGTTCAGAAATTGGGCACAATCTGGATTTTCTTCAACAAGGGGAGTTGCAGTCTCTGCAAATCGAGAGCTGAGGGTCCACTGATACCCCACCAGCCTGAGGATAGGACACAGGGCAGGCTTTGAGGTGGGCAGGGGTAGACGCCGGACGGTCTCGACTTGATGTGTTTCTGATGCTGGATGATTCAATCTGGACACCAAGAAAAGTGACATGATCATGCACCAGCTGGGCCTTAAATGGAATATCTTTTAGTCCAGCTCCCACAAAGTAGCTTCAGTAGTTCCTGTAAAAGGGTTAAATCAATGGGCACTGTCTGTGGTGATGAGGATGAGATCATGGACATATTGCAGCAAGCAGGAAGGCTGTGAACAGCTCATAAGGGCCCGACTATGCATTTGTGGAAAATAGTGGGGTTATTGTGGAACCCCTTGATGCAGGCATGTCCATGGGTATCCCTGTGTTCAGAATAGAATGTGAATTTCAATTGTTTCTCTACTTTTACTGGGATAGTCAAATGACCATTAGAGATATTCAGGGTGGAAAAAGACAGCCCTGCTGCTGGGAATCGGGGAGAGTAGGGTGGGCGTCGCTCAGCCAACAGGGTTCGCACAGAGGTGATTGAGTTGAGTTTGTGGTTTTCGATAGTCACAAGCTGCCATTCGGTTTTCTAACTGGCCAAGTCGGGGAGTTAGTAGTGAATGTGTCTTTGTCACTGATGATATTGAGCCATTTGTCCATGTACCTAATGCACAGCAGGGATTGACCAAACTCCGTTACTCATCTGCATGACCTCTATTGCTGCCTCCATCCACTCCAGCCACTGTTCGACATGGTCAGAACCCGCCAGATTCACAGGACAGCGGGAATCACCGTTTCTGTCAGTCTCACCAATGTGCCGATTACGATTATTACAGGCACATTGGCTCAGCCTGGAGAATAACAGGAGTCATTGCTACTGTCAGACCACCAACGTTCCTATTGCATCAGTCACAGGCAGTGTGGCCTCGCCTGGAGAACAGCTGGAGTCACTGTTACTGTCAGCCTCACCAATGTTCCTATTGCTGGCGTGATGGGCATAATGGCCCAGGCAGTAACAATTAAAACAGAGCACTGAGGCACTTCTTCTTTCTTGCAGGCCTCTGACTGGTTAGCGACCCTTGCACAGCTGATTCCTGAACTCTGATGGGTTCTTTTGGAATGTTGGCATGGAACTCTTCCCCGGACATTCAGGAATGTATTTTGCTGATGTAAATGCCACAGCTAAATGGGCAACTGTTTGGAGGCCATTCAAAATGCGGTGTTGAAAACCTGGGAAATGTAAATGGTTTACTCCATCCTTTCCAGTGTGCCTCAAGATGTCACAGAGCCTATCTGTGAAGAAACGCTGGCTCTCGCTAAGGTCCTGCTTGCTATTGGCCAGGACCTGGTGGACGTCAATGTGCCCTGTCCGCGGTGCCCTCCACAGATCGGTCTCCATATCCTCTGCCATGTCTTCGACGAGAATAATCTAATCCATCTGATCCGATCTCATCTGACTTTAAAAATTTTCCAAATTGATATGAGATCGAGGAAGTTGCTATTCATATCCAACGTTCCCAGTTCCTGCTTTAGAACCCTGGCCTCAACGGGGGTAAGGGACGTATGTGTGATGGTGGTGCTGACATCTCTCTCTCCATCCGTGAACTGGATGGTTGCTCACTGATCCCATCTATGTCAGTCTTGTTCTTTGGCTGGACTGAAGCTTAAGCTCGGGTTACCACACATCTGGTATTTTTTCAGTTATTTTACTGTCCTTGTATGGAGCAGACAGAGCTGAGGAAGCTCTCAAATACGTTGTCTCAACAAGAAGCAGGGTATACCACATTGGGTGTGGAGGGAGCAGCCATTACTGTCTACTGTTCAATGACTGAGTCTGAAGCTGTCGGATTTTACCTAAACATAGGGCGTGGTCAGCATCAGGGGAGGTGGAGATTTGACACTGGTCTCATTCCCTCAAAGCCCCTCCTCACATCTTCTGTCTCCTTACCTAGTCCGATAGTTTCTGTCAGATTTGTTGGTCCAATATTTGTTCTAATTTTCTCTGCATATTATGTAGTCCACCATGTGCATCCAGTCCCTGAGTAACTGACTGTGTAAAAGGCAAATGCTCTCCTACCGCTTTCCTACTGTAACGTGTCTATCTCTTACTTCCATTGTTTTATTTGTTATCTAAATGTGAGGTGCACAGGTGGTCCCCATAACCATCTTATTTTGGCCCTTTTTTTAGTTTGAATTTGCATTTATGGATGCCATCAGAAATTCTACTGGGAAAGAAATCTCAAACCCCAGTGGACTACTCCTGAAACCCTTAGGATGTTCGTCACTCCATGTGACTGTTTTATCTGCCAGGATACTTATCAGCTATTCCCAGTGACATGCTAAAGTCATTGTACTTCGGGCTTCACTGATTCTAAACTATCTCAAGGCTCCCGACCTGCTCTTAGTGAAGATCAGTATTTATTTTAAGTTAATTTATTAATTAGTGCTACAAATGTCAGTTAGAGGGATAAAGTGCTTCGCATGTGAGATGTGGGACGTCCGTGACGCTTCCAGTGTTCTGGACAACTACACCTGCAGGAAGTGATCCCAATTGTAGCTCCTTACAGACCGCATGGATCGGTCGGAGAAGCAATTGGATGCACTTAGGAGCATGCAGGTTGCGGAAAGCATCATAGACAGGGGTTTTAGAGACGTGGTTACACCCAAGGTGCAGGCAGATAGATGGGTGACCGCTAGAAGGGTCAGGCAGTCAGTGCAGGAATTCCCTGTGGCTGTCCCCCTTTCTAGCAAGTATAACGTTTTGGATACTGTTGGAGGATGGCCTATCAGGGGAAAACAACAGCAGCGACCAGAGCAGTGGTACCGCGGCTGGCTCTGTTGTTTAGCAGGGAGGGACAAAGCGTCGAAGTGTAATAGTTATAGGGGACTCTATAGTCAGGGGCACAGATAGGCGCTCCTGTGGTCAATAACGAGACTCCAGGTTGGTATGCTGCTTCCCTGGTGCCAAAGTCAAGGATGTCTCTGAACGGGCAGGGGGCATTCTGAAGGGGAAGGGTGAACAGCCAGAGGTTGTGGTACACAATGGTACGAACGACATTGGCAGGAAGAGTGACGCGGTCCTGCAGGGGGAGTTCATGGAGTTAGGTCGTAAGTTAAAAAACAGGACCTCTAGAGTTGTAATCTCGGGATTACACCCTGTGCCACGTGCCAGTGAGGCGAGAAATAGGAAGATAGTGCAGTTAAACACGTGGCTAAACAGCTGGTGTAGAAGGGAGGGTTTCAGATATCTGAGTCATTGGGATCTCTTCCGGGACAGGTGGGACCTGTACAAGAAGGACGGGTTGCATCTAAATTGGAGGGGCATAAATATCTTGTCTGCGAGGTTTGATATCGTCACTCGGAGGGTTTAAACTAGTGTGGCAGGGGGGTGGGAACCAGAGCAGTACGCCAGCAGTGAAATAACTGAGGGGGAACTATTAAATAAGGCCAGTAAGACTGAGAGGAACAGCACGCAATGAAATGTTCTCAGCACACCGGGACTGGTGGACTGAAGTGCATTTGTTTCAATGCAAGAAGTATAACAGGTAAGGCAGATGAACTTAGAGCTTGGATTAGTACTTGGAACTATGATGTTGTTGCTGTTACAAATACATAGTTGAGGGAAGGACAGGATTGGCAGCTAAACGTTCCAGGATTTAGATGCTTCAGGCAGGATCGAGGGGAATTTAAACGGGGTGGGGGAGTTGCGTTACTGGTTACGGAGAATATTACAGCTGTACTGGGGGAGGACGCCTCGGAAGGATCATGCAGCGAGGCAATATGTGTAGAGATCAGGAATACGAACGGTGCAGTAACAATGTTGTGGGTTGACTACAGGCCTCCCAACATCCAGCGGGAAATAGAGCAGCAGATATGCAGACAGATTATGGAAAGATGTAAAAGCAACAGGGTTGTTGTGGTGGGTGATTTTAACTTCCCCTATATTGACTGGGACTCACGTAATGCAAGGGGCTTGGATGGAGCAGAATTTGTGAGGCGCATCCAGGAGGGCTTCTTGAAACAATATGTAGACAGTCCAACTAGTGAAGGGGCCATACTGGACCTGGTATTGGGGAATGAGCCCAGCCAGGTCGTCGAAGTTTCAGTAGGGGGGCATTTTGGGAGCAGTGACCATAATTCCGTCAGTTTTAAGGTACTTGTGGATAAGGATAAGAGCAGTCCTCGGGTGAAGGTGTTAAATTGGGGGAAGGCTAATTATAGCAATATTAGGCAGGAACTGAAGAATTTAGTTTGGGGGCGGCTGTTTGAGGGTAAATCAATATCTGACATCTGGAAGTCTTTCAAATGTCAGTTGATTAGAATCCAGGACCGCATGTTCCTGTGAGGATGAAGGATAAGTTTCGCAAGTTTCGTGAAACCTGGTGAACGAGGGATACTGTAAGCCTCGTCAGAAAGAAAAATGAAGTATTTGTAAAGGCTGTAAGGCTAGGAACAGCCGAAGCCCTTGAAGAATATAAAGAAAGTAAGACGGAACTTAGGCAAGGAGTCAGGAGGGCTATAAAGGGTCATAAAAAGTCATTGGCAAGCAGTATTAAGGAGAATCCCATGGCTTTTTATACGTATATAAAGGGCAAGAGGGTAGCCAGGGAAAGGCTTGGCCCATTCAAGCACAGAGGAGTGAATCTATGCGTGGAGCCAGAGGAAATGGGCAAGGTACTAAATGAGTAGTTTGCATCATTATTCACCAAAGAGAAGGACTTGGTGGATGATGAGTCTAGGGAAGGGAGTGTAGATCGTCTGGGTCATTTCGACATCAAAAAGGAGGAGGTGTTGGGCGTCTTGAAAAACGTTAAGGTAGACAGGTCCCCAGGGCCTGATGGGATCTATCCTGGAATACTGAGGGAGGCAAGGGAGGAAATTTCTGGGACCTTGACAGAAATCTTTATATCCTCATTGGCTGCAGGTGAGGTCCCAGAGGACTGGAGCATAGCCAATGTTGTTGCTTTGTTTAATGAGGGTAGCAAGGATAACACAGGAAATTACAGGTCGGTGAGCGTTACGTCAGTGGTAGGGAAATATCAGAGGATATAGCAGGATATAGATCGGTTGGAGACTTGGGTGGAGAAATGGCAGATGGAGTTTAATCTGGACAAATGTGAGATAATGCATTTTGGAAGGTCTAATGCAGGTGGGAAGTATACAGTAAATGGCAGAACCCTTAGCAGTATTGACAGGCAGAGAAATCTGGGCGTACAGGTCCACAGGTCACTGAAAGTGGCAACGCAGGTGGATAAGGTATTCAAGGAGGCATGCGGCATGATGCCTTCATCGGTCGGGGCATAGAGTATAAAAATTGGCATGTCATGCTGCAGTTGGACAGAACCTTAGTTAGGCCACACTTAGAATATTGCGTACAATTGTGATCGCCACACTAGCAGAAGGACGTGGAGGCTTTGGAGCGGGTACATTAGATTAGATTAGATTAGAGATACATCACTGAAACAGAAGAGGTTTACCAGGATGTCGTTTAGACAGGCATCATGATCGGCGAAAGCTTGGAGGGCCGAATCGCCTGTTCCTGTGCTGTGCTTTTTTTTGACATTGGCCCCCAGTCACGTAAGGCCTTGATTCTAAAATCCTCATCATTGGTTTCGATCCATCCATGGCGCCATCCATCTCTGTAATCTCTTCCAGACCCACAACCCACCGAGATATCTGTGCTCCTCTAATTCTGGCCTCTTGTACATCATTGATTTGAACCAATGTACCACTGGCGGCCATGCATTCAGCTGCCTGAGCTCCAAGCTTAGAAATATCCTCCCTACACCTCTCAACCTTTCCACCTCGTTTTCCTCCTTAAAGACATTCCATAAAACCTATCTTTGACCAAGCTGTTGGTTATCCGACCTAATATCGCCTAGACATAGGGAGTCATTGAGTTATCCAGCACAGAAACATGCCCTTCGGCCTGCCATCAAGCATCTAACTATTCTAATCCCATTTTCCATCACTGGGCCCGTAGCCTAAAAGCTATGGCGTTTCAAGTGATCATCTACATACTTCTTAAATGTTGTGAGTGTTCTTGCCTCGGCCATCTCTTCATGCAGTGCATTCCAAATTCCAACCATACTCTGGGTGAATCTTTTTTCCCTCAAATCCTCTCTAAACCTCCTGCCCGTTACCTCAAATCTATGCCCCCTGGTAATTGACCCCTCCACTAAGGAAAACATTTCTTCCTATCTTACCTGTCAATTCCCCTAATAATTTTGTATACCTCAGCCATATGTCCCCTCAAACTTCTCTGATCTAAGGAAAACAACACTTGCCTTTTCAGTCTCTCCTTCATACCTAAAGTGCTCCAGGCGAGGCAACATACTGGTGAATCTCATCTGCATGGTCTCACATTGACTGACTTCCTATAGCGTGGTGCCCACAAATGCACATAGTACTCCAGCTGTGGCCTAACTAGCGTTTTATGCAGCTCCACCATATATGCTGTTATATTTTGTGCCCCGGCTAATAAAGACAAGTTTCCCATATGCCTTTTTAAGCACTTTATCTACCTGTTCTGCTGCCTTCAGTGATCTATGGACAATGACACCAAGGTCCAGCTGACCTTCTGTACTTCTCGGGTCCTACCAGCCATTGTATATTCCATTGCCTTGTTAGTCCTCTCAAAATGCATCACCTCACATTTCTCAAGATCTAAATTCCATTTGCCACTGCTCCACCCATCTTACCAGCCCATCTATATCGTCCTGCAATCTAAGGCTTTTCTCCTCATATTTACGACACCAGCAATGTTTGTGTCATCTGCGAACTTAATTATCGTACGTCTTGTTTTCACGTCTAAATCATTAATATGCACTACAAACAGCAAGGGTCCGAGCACCGATCCCTGCGGTAGACAACTGGTCACAATTGACGCTCACAAAGACAACCCACGACCATAACACTCTGCCTCTTGCTACTAAGCCACTTTTGGATCCAATTTGCTAAATTTCCCTGCATCTCATGGGCTCATACCTTCTTAACCAATCTCCATGTGGGTCCTTAACAAAAGCCTTACTGAAGTTCTTGTAGACTACAACAGCTGTTGTGTCTCAGTTCCATACTTTGCTTTATAATGCTCCTGTGAAGCCCCTTGGGATGTTTTATAACGTTAAAGGCACTAAATAAATATAAGTTGCAGTTGCAGTTTGACAGACATCATTTGTCATTAGTCTATGCATGTTTGTAGCCAGTTACTATCCACAATTTTTGCTAAATAACAAAGATGTTTCTTCTGGCTGTGACCTCTAGAAATTTACCCTGTAGTGACACTAGCCTGACTAATCAGTAATTACAAGAATTACCCCATCTCTCCTTTTTATCCAAGGTGTAACATTTACAGCCCTCCAGTCCTCTGTCATCAATCCCATATCCAATGAGGAGTGTATGATCCTGCCTAGTGCCTCTGCTTTTTTTTTTAGAGATAAAGCGCTGAAACAGGACCTTCGGCCCACCGGGTCTGTGCCGACCATCAACCACCCATTTATACTAATCTTACATTACTCCCTTATTCCGACCACATCCCCGCAACCTACCTATACTCGGTGCAATTAATAATGGCCAATTTACCTATCAATCTGAAAGTCTTTGGCTGTGGGAGGAAACCGAAGCGTCCGGCGAAAACTCATGCAGTCACAGAGAGACCTTGCAAACTCCGCACAGGCAGCACGCAGAATTGAACCTGCATCGCTGGTGCTATGAGGCTGCGGTGCTTACCACTGCGAACTGTACTGCCCATTTCCACCTGACCTTACCGACGCAACTCACAGATATCCCATCTGGACTGGGTAAATGTACTCCTTCATTGTGCTACAAAAACTGTTGCATTGAAAGGGGTTAACTGAACCTGTTGTTCAGTGACTGAACCTGTCTGTACAGTGACTGTAATTAATGTCAGTCTCCAGGGACCCTAATTTTGTCACTGGGGGTTGTCCCTCTTCTATTAATACAGGACTCCTTTCAATGTATTATGCCGTGATGTCAGTGGGAGCATCAACCCCAGGATTAGCAGCTCCAGAGACAGGGAAGCAATACATCAGAATCTGAGAACAATAGATTGGAACGTGACAGCATTCGATCAGAATCTGAGAATAATGAATTGGAATGTTACAGCAACAGGCCAGAATCTGAGAACAATAGACTGGAATGTTAGAAGAATGAACAGGAGTTTCATCTGGGAGTTTGACTATCTTTCTACATACTATGATTGGCTCCCATTAGACAATCGGATATATTTCACAATGAAGATTATACAACACATTTACTATCCCTTCCTCGCTATTGTTGGTGTCTCTGGTAAGTCTCTCTACCCAGTTATAAATTAGATAAAATATGTTTAACTGCATTATTGCTCCTGCAATTTACTCGGCCCTCCTTGCTGCTGTTTTTATTCCTGTTGAATATCTCTAGAAATTAGCTCCATAAACAATTGCAAACTGTATTACAGTTCTTGTCATTTACTCTCTCATCTTTGCTGCTGTTGCTGTCTCTACTTCCAGCAAGGAGATCTGTAAACCGTGTTTCACTGATATACAGATGTATAATGTAAATTTTGGGAAGACTGAAGCCCGTGTCATTGGTCTCCATCACAAATTGCATACCCTATCTGTGAAACACATTTACCCTACTGGCCAGTGTCTGAGGCTAAAGCAGACAGTTTATAATCTCTGTGTTCTATTTATACATGAGCTGAGTTCATCTCCATATTGCCTCCATCACCAACCCTACCTCCTTCCACCTCTATAATATCACCCAGCTCGACCTCTGCCTCAGCCCATCTGCTGCATAAATCCTCATCTGTGACTTTGCTAATTCCATTCCTGACTATTCCAATTCATTCCATGTCACCCTCCCAGTTATAAACCTTCATAAATCACAGCCCATCCAGGACTCTGCTGCCTGTATGCTCACTCACAACAAATCCCGATCACCCATCACTGTTCTACATTGGCTCCTGGTCTGGCAGCACCTTAATTTTAATGCTCTCATTCTTGTGTTTGAATCCCTCCATCGTCTCAGCCATCCAATTATTTCCATTCCCCTATCTATTTCCCAATGTTCCTGCAGATCTTTTCCCTTCAATCTTTTTTCCAATTCTCCTTTACAATTGAATGCTTTTTTCCCTCTTTATCTGTCACGTTCCATGGTTTTCGATCCTACAGCACCACTGGCGCAGACGGTACAGAGGCTGGGATCCATAAAATGAGGTGAATCACACAGCTGGCTATACCCACTGTGGCTGGCACGGTACCCCATGCTGGACAGGGCTCCAGCCCAGTCATACCATGTATGTGTGGCTCATATGAGGAGGAGTTTAAAGGGTTGTCAATCAGCCATGCCGGCAGCTTTAATACACGCCTTTGAAACTTGGTCTGTGCATGTCCACTGACGACCTGTGTTCGTCACTCTCAGTCTGGGTCCACAGGATAGGCATGGTCCCATGCCTGGTCTTATACTGGCATTCCCCCTCTTCCTTACAGGCCCTGGTGGCAGTGCCACACTTACCTTGGCTGTGGCTGTCTAGTGATGGTCCTTGTCTCAGACCAGCTGTAGTACAGGCGATGACTTCAGTTCCCTGACTGATGCCAGCTATCCCATTACACTTATCTGGGGTCCGATCTCCAGTGAAGGTCCTGGTCCCAGCTCTTGTGCAGTACCGGCAGTGGCTCATACTCCCTGACTGGCCCTGAAACCCCACCACACTGACCTGGTGTGTGAGGCTCCAGCAATGCGTCTGGTTCCAGGACTGATGTAGTACCAGCAGTGAGCTGCACTCTCTGACTGACCCCCACAAATCCCCTAAACCTATCTGGGGTCTGGGACTCCAGCGATGGTCCAGGTCCCAGGATTGCAGTAAATTCGGCTGTGGCTCCCGATCCCTGACCAGCTCGAATGACCCCAGAACACTTACCTGGAGTCAGGCCTCTGCAGTAGTGAGCATAGGCTCGGGCCTGATGTAGTACCAGCAGTGCCCCCAGCTACCTGTAAGGCGCTGGCAACCCTACCACACTTCCATGCTGTCTAGGGCACCTGTACTGGGCCTGGTACCAGACCTGGTGTAATATCGATCGTATCCCACACTCCCTGATTGGCACCTACAAAGCCTCCATACTTATCTGGTGCCTGGGACACCAACGATTTTCCATGTCCCAGGATTGTTGCAGCTCCAGCAGTGGGAACCACATTGTGACTGGCCCTGGAGACAGCAAATCAGTTACCTGGTGTCCAAGGTCTCAAACAGTGTTCTTGCTCTCAGGTCTGGTGCATTACTGCCAGTGGCCCCCACTAGCTGACTGGCCCTGGTGTTCTCGCCACACTTACCTCAGGACTAGAGCTCCAGCGATTGTCTTGGCCCCAGATATCATGTATTAATGGCAGCGCCTAGCACTTACTCATTGGCCTTGGAAATCTTGTCACAATTACGTGGGGTCCAGCGTCTCCAAATGATGGTCCTGGTGCGAATGCATCGTGTACTGCTAGCAGTGGCCCCACTTCCTGACTGGCTCCAGTGTTCTCATTACACTTACCTGGGTTTTAGGTCTCCAGGGACGTTCCTGGTCCCAGGCCTGGTGTATTACCAGCAGTGGACCCTGCTCCCTGACTGGTCCTGGTGTCCTCGCCACAATTTCCTAGGGTCTAAGGCTCCAGTGATGGTCCGGCACCCAGGCCTGGTGTAGTACTGGCAGTTCCACTGTTCCCGGTGGTTTTGCCGATATTACTGAGCTTGGCCCTTTAATTGTTCAGTAGCTTTGGCAGGGGGGTCCCCACCCTTAAAGGCATCAGGACCAGGGCGCCGGGCGGTTAATTGCCTGAGCGCCTATGAATTGTGCCTGGTGTGGGCTTTGAAATGCCAAGACGGAGTTTCTCCTCATATTTGCGGCCCGGCGTCAGGAACCCCACTGGCTCCATTAATTTCATCTCTCTATCTCCAGTAAAAATCCCTGTCACTGGTGCAATAATTAGATGCATACTGAATGCAGTAACAAATGTACAAATGTCAGCCCAAACTCCTTCAAACCGTTGTTTTTACTCCCAGCCTGATGTATAATTTACTGATAATTTTCCTTGCTCACAGTTAACTTAGTGACGATTGAGATCATTTGTTTCATTGATTTTTCAGTGGACTCATTTCCCATTATTGCTTTGAAATAATTGAATTCCGACCTGCCTGTCACAGGTGAGGGAATCTCTCAGTCAGTCCTATACAAGTGCAAAGTGCTGCAGATGCTGCAAGTCGGAAATAAAAGCAGAAAACGCTTGTAATATTCAGCAGGTCTGGTAGCATCTGTGGTGAGAGAAACAAAATTCCTGTTTCAGGTCACTGACCCTTCATCAGAACAGGGAGCGATTAGAGATGGAACCGTTTTTAAACCAGACAGGGAAAGGAGGGAGGGGATGGATTACTTGTGTTTAACAATTTAAGTATAAATCTGTTACTGAATCTCTCCTGCCTTCCACCATATCACAGAATTTTCCGTTTGTTCTTTCAGGTCCAATAGTTGCAATACATCACTGGATGCATGAGCACATTTATAAATCTCAATAAGTTCTCAATCAAACTGGCAAGTTTTCTCCCTGTCTGATGTATAATTTCTCTGATTAATTCCTTTCCTCACAGTTAACTTGCTGACGATTGGGATCTTGTCCCGGGGAAAGTGTGGCCTCACCAAATGTGTCACTCGATACCTGGTGGCCATGTCAGCGGCGGATCTACTGGTCATTATCCTCGATCTGATATTAAGGCACATTCCCATTGTTTATGAGGAACAGTTTCAATTCCTGGACTCCGTCCCTGTGTGTAATATCCATGCCATCCTGCTTTACGCAGCGACAGACTGTTCTGTCTGGTTCACAGTCACTTTTACCTTTGATCGATTTGTGGTCATTTGTTGCCAGAAGCTGAAAAGTAAATATTGCAGTGAGAAAACGTCGGCTGTGGTTCTGGGAACAGTGACTGTGAGGAGCTGTTTGAAGAACATCTTCTGGTATTTTATGTTGACAGACGAGTATGAGTTGAAGAATGATCCCTGGTTTTGTGATGTAACAAAGGATGCTGCGTTGTCTCGGTTCTGGGGAACAATCGAATTCCTCCATCACATTCTAACCCCGGGGCTCCCATTTCTGCTGATTCTGCTGTTCAACGCTCTCACCGTCAGACACATTTTAGTGAGCAGCAGAGGACGCAGGAGACTCTGGGCTCACAGCAATCGGGACAGTCGCAGAGACCCAGAGATCGAGAGCCGAAGGAAATCCATCACTTTACTGTTAGTTATCTCAGCCAATTTCATCCTGTTATGGACACTGTTGATGGTGTATTCAATATGGAGCCGGGTGTGGCACCTGGTGCCTATGTCTGTACGTCTACCTTTGTTTACACGGGAATTGGGCTTCATGCTACAGCTCCTGAGTTGCTGCACAAACACTGCAATTTATGCAGTGACCCAGACTCAGTTCAGACAGCAGTTGAAGAATGTGCTGAAATATTCCTTTACTTCAATTATTAAATTCATTCAATGCTGAGAGGAACTGAATCATTAACGATTTCCAGAAGCCTAGGACCGAGTCTGTTGTCATGGTGACACGGCTGGGCGGGGACAGGCGATATGATGTCAGAGCAGGAGCGAGGCCGATCACAATGACGACGATTTCGCGAGAGAAGTGCCCTTTCCCCAAGGTGACCGGGGTGGAGCGGAACATTTTCCCCATGGTAACTTTGCCATGGGGGACAGCAGCTCGGGGGTGAGGGACAGGAGCTCGGGGAGATGGGGACAGGAGCACGGGGGAGGGGGATAGGAGCTCGGGTTGAGGGGGACAGGACCTGCTCTTTGTGCGGACTGGGTGTGAAAGGAGATTCGAGCTGTTTAACAGATGTGTCAGCTCCACTGTTACATTCACCAAGGGACAAACTCTTGAAAGTCATAATAATTTACATAAAATGAAATGTGTTCGAACCTAAAACAAAATCAATTGAGAATTTGTTCTGAGCCACTTTGTTGGCCTCCTTAATCTTTAACAGCTCACAGCTATTTACAACACCCTATTACTGCACATGAAAATGCTTCACTGTAAACTTTTACTGAGCCCTGCACAGGGAGCAGAAAGATCGCAACTTCCATCCCGGCCTGTCATCAGTTAATACCCACACGCAATCTTTTCCAACGGGAGTGTTCGGTTAGGAATCTGGATAAGGAAACAGCGTGATGTTTGTTCTCCAGAACCCAGAGATTATGGCAGTGATTCTGGCTTCCCCACATGCAACCTGAACCAGAACCAAAAATGCAGCGCAGACAACTCACATTAAAATATGAAAAGCATTTCATGTAGCAAGACATCCCAAGGTATTTCAAAGGAGTGTTAACAGATAAAATTAACACCAAGCACCGTCAAAGAGGTAGGTTTTAAAGGGGGAAAGCGAGCAGTAGAGTCTGAGAGGTTGAGGGAGGGAATTCCAGGGCTCCGTGCCGAGGCAGCTGAAAGCATGGCAACTAATGGTGGAGCAATTAACATCTGGGAAATTCAGGTGGCCAGAATTAGAGGAGTGCAGAGATCTTGGAGGGTAGTGGGGATGGAGGAGATGACAGCGATAGAGAGGAGTAAGGCGCTGGAGGTTCATTCTTGACCTCATTGTGAAAGGTTTCTCAACCAACCAAGGAGCCAGAGCTTAGATAGTTTCTTCTCCTCCTACTTGATAATCAATAAACTAAAATTTACCACAACTGAACATTCCGGGGCCACACATTCCCAGTTCGAGGAGAGAGTGGCAAGGCTGAGTTTGGAAACCATGTCCAAATAATGAAAATAGTTTTTAATAAAACAAGAATGTGCACCTTTCAGAGAAAGGCGAAGTGGAACGGATTGCCTAACAGACAAAATCCCTCCATAACAGGCTTTACTGAACTTCGAATTATGTGAAAAGGATTTGCCTATTTTTTTTATAAAATACTGTGATCTCGTGCTGCCTTTAACCTTTAGTATTCAGGATGGATGTTAAACACATTCCCTTGCTCCACAGAGGCTGGAATGAGAAGCTAGTTTTCAGCAGGTGGCTTTTAACCTTTGATGCCGCCTTAGGGCGGCACAGTGGTGCAGTGGTTAGCACCGCAGCCTCACAGCTCCAGGGACCCGGGTTCGATTCCGGGTACTGCCTGTGTGGAGTTTGCAAGTTCTCCCTGTGTCTGCGTGGGTTTTCTCCGGGCGCTCCGGTTTCCTCCCACAAGCCAAAAGACTTGCAGGTTGATCGGTAAATTGGCCATTATAAATTGTCACTAGTATAGTGGTAGGGAAATATAGGGACAGGTGGGGATGTTTGGTAGGAATATGGGATTAGTGTAGGATTAGTATAAATGGGTGGTTGATGTTCGGCACAGACTCGGTGGGCCGAAGGGCCTGTTTCAGTGCTGTACCTCTAATCTAAATCTAATCATGATCCTGTTATAAGTCTGATCATCATTTTAAAGTTGTTGTTCTGATCAAGTGGTACAATGATGAGCAGTGGTGGAGAAGGGAATATAAATCTGTATCATTACACCAACAGAGGACAGATTTTATACAGCTAGTAATTTTTTGATAAATACTTTCATATTGACCAAAAATACCTTTATTGAAAGTGAAAGGAAGGCAGAGGAACATGGGAACAAAGGAGTAGTAGTTGGCCATTCTTCTCATCGAGTCCACTTCACCATTCAATATTATCATGGCTGATCATCCACTTCAAATCCTTTTCATCACATTATCCTCATATCCCCTTTTGTCATTGGTATTTAGAAATCTCTTAATCTATTCTTTAAACATACTCAGTGACAGAGCTTCCACAGCCCTCTGGGTTAGAGAGTTCCAAAGATTCACATCCCTCTGAGTTAATAAATCTCTCCTCATCTCTGTCCTAAGTGGCTTCCCCTTTCTTTTGAAATTGTGCGCGTTAGTTCTGGACTCTTCAACCAAGGGAAAAGTTTTACCTGCATCTACTCTGCCTATCCGTTTAAGTATTGTGTAGGTTTCAATAAGCTCACCTCTCATTCTTCAAAGCTCTAGAGAATACAGGCCCAGTTTCCCCAACTTCTCTTCATAGGATAATCCCGCCATCCCAGGAACATGTCCCGTTGCACTCCCTCTACGGAAGTAATATCCTTCCTAAGGTAAGGGGACCAAAACTGCCCACAGGACTCCAGGTGCAGTCGACTCAAGGTTCTATCCAATTGAAGCAAGTCTTCACTACTCCGATACTTAAATCCTGTTGCAATGAAGGCTAGCATACCATTAACCATCTTAATAGCTTGCTGAACCTGCATGTAAGCAGTGACTTATTGACAAAGACACCAGGTCCCTTTGTACATCTGCGCGTTCCAACCTCTTACCATTTAAGAACTATTCTGCACATCTATTCCTCCTACCAAAGTAGATAACCTCACATTTTTTCCACATTATATTCCAGCTGCCACGTTCTTTCCCACTCACTAAGTCTAATCAAATCAAAAACAAGAAATGCTGGAATCACTCAGCAGGTCTGGCAGCATCTGTGGAAAGAGAAGCAGAGTTAACGTTTCGGGTCAGTGACCCTTCTTCGGAACCCGAAACGTTAACTCTGCTTCTCTTTCCACAGATGCTGCCAGACCTGCTGAGTGATTCCAGCATTTCTTGTTTTTGTTTCAGATTTCCAGCATACGCTGTATTTTGCTTTTATTTAAGTCTATCCAAATCCCCTTGCTGAAACTTTGCATCTCTCTGACAACACATATTCTCACCTAGTTTTGTGTCATCTGTGAGCTGGGAAATATTGCATTTGTTCTCCACATCCAAATTATTCACTGATATTGTGAGCAGCTGGGGCCAAAGCACTGATTCATGTGATGCTGTACTCATCACAGCATGCCTGCACAAGAATGACCCGTGTATTCCTACTCTCTGTTTTTTGCATGTTAACCAATCCTTAATCCATGCCAGGAAATTACCTCCTATCCCATGTGCTTTAATTTTGCTGACAAACCTCCTGTGGGGGAATTTATCAAAAGCCGTCTGGAAATCAATGTGTACCACGTCCACCGACTCACCTTTATCAATTCTGTTAATAACATCCTCAAAAAACTCCAACAGTTCCTCAAGCATGATTTCCCATTCATACATCCATGTTGACTATGCCCAATCAGATCATTATTTTCCAAGTGTCAATTTATCACATCCTTTAAAATAGATTGTAGCATTTTCCCGACGACTAAGGCGAACAGGCGTGTAATTCCCTGCTTTCTCTCTCCTTCCCTTCTTAAATAGTGGGGTGACATTTGCGACGTTCCAATCTGATGGAACCGTTCCAAAACCGATGGAATTTTGAAAGATGGTCACCAATGCCTCCACTACTTTCATAGTTACCTCTTTCAACACTCTTGGGTGTTGAATATCAGGTCATGGGGAATTATCAACCTTCGGCCCCATTAATCTCTCCAATGCAACCTTACTCCTCATGCTAATTTCCTTCAATTCCTCATTCCCTCTAATCCTTAGATCTCTAATTCAGGGAGCTTTCTCGTATCTTCCTCAGTGAAGACAGGCACAAAGTAATCATGTAGCTTCTCTGCCATTTCTCTATTCTGCATTATAAATTCTCCTGACTCTGCCTATGGTGAACCCACGTTTGTCTGAGCCAAACGTTTCCCTTTTTATGTACCTATTGAAGCTTTTACAGCTCATTTTATGTTTTTGCTAGTTTATGTTCATTTCGATTCTCAATTTCTTTATCAGTTTATTTGTCCTCCTTTTCTGTATTCGACAATCACTCTTTCTCAGATTTTCGACTATTTCTGTCAACTTGAGACGCCTTTTCTTTTAATCTTATACAATACCCTTTGAAATAGGCTAGCAAGCCACTCAGTTGTACCTAACTGCTACGAAGTCAATAAAATGGAATGAAACCAGATGGACCACCCAGCATCGACCGAGGCGATAATGGCATACCGAGCCATGTCGAACCTGCAAAGTCCTCCTTACTAACATCTGGGGCCTTGTGCCAAAGTTGGGAGAGCTGTCCCACAGACTTGTCAAGTAACAGCCTGACATAGTCATACTCATGGAATCATACCTGACGGACAATGTCCCAAACACTGCCATCACCATCCCTGGGTATGTCCTGTCCCACCGGGAGGAAAGACCCAGCAGAGGTGGCGGCACAGCGGTCTAAAATAGGGAGTGAGTTGCCCTCGGAGTCCTCAACATCGACTCCGGACCCCCAGACGTCTCATGGCATCAATTCATTACCACCTACCACCCTCCCTCAGCTGATAAGTCAGTACTCCTCCATGTTGAACAATACATGGAGGAAGCACTGAGGGTGGTAAGGGCACAAAACATTCCCTGGGTGGGGGACTTCAATGTTCATCACCAACAGTGGCTCGGTAGCACCAGTACTGACCGAGCTGGCCGAGTACCACAGGACATAGCTGCTAGACTGGGTCTGCGGCAGGTGGTGGAGGGGACCAACAAAAGGGAAAAAATTTCTTGACCTTGTCCTCACCAATCTGCCTGCCGCTGATGCTTCTGTCCATGACTGTATTGAGACGAGTGACCCCTGCACAGTCCTTGTGGAGACGAGGTCCCGCCTTCATATTGAGGATGCCGTCCATCGTGTTGTGTAGCACTATCACCGTGCTAAATGGGATAGATTTCGAACAAATCTATCGATGCAAAACTGGGCATCAATGAGGCGCTGTGGGCCATCGGCAGCAGCAGAATGGTACTCAACGACAATCTGTAACCTCATGGCCCGGCATATCCCCAACTCTACAATTACCATCAATCCAGGAGACCAAACCTGGTTCAATGAAGAGCGCAGGAGGGCATGCCAGGAGCAGTACCAGGCATACCTCAAAATCAGGTGTCGACCTGGTGAAGCTGCAATCCAGGACTACTTGCCTGCCAAACTGCATAAGCAGCATGCAATGGACAGAGCTAATCGATTTCATAACCAATGGATCCGATATAAGTTCTGCAGTCCTGCCACATCCAGCAGCGAATGGTAGTGGACGATTAAGCAACTAACTGGAAGAGGTGGCTCCACAAATATCCCCAGCCACAATAATGGGGGAGCCAAGAACATCAGTGCAAAAGATAAGGCAGAAGCGTTTTCAACAATCTTCAGCCAGAAGTGTCGAGTTGATGATCGCTCTCGGCCTCCTCCTGAAGTCCACAGCATTAAAGATGCTAGGCTTCAGCCAATTCGATTCACTCAGACTGAAATCATAAAACGAGTGAAGGAACTGGATACTGCAAAGGCAATGGGTCCTGACAATATTCCGGCAATAGTACTGAAGACCTGTGCTCCAGAACTTGCCAGACACCAAGCCAAGCTGTTCCAGTACAGCTACAACACTGGCATCTACCCGGCAATGTGGACAATTGCCCAGGTATGTCCTGTGCACAAAAAGCAGGACAAGTCCAACCCAGCCAATTACCGCCAAATAAGTCCACTCTCAATCATCAGTTAAATAATTGAAGGTGTCATCAACATTGTCATCAAGCGGCACGTGCTAAGCAATAAGCGACTGCTCAGTGACGCTCAGTTTGGGTTCCGCCAGGGCCACTCAGCTCCTGACCTCATTACAGCTTTGGTTCAAATATGTACAAAAGAGCTGCACTCTAGAGGTGAGGTGAGAGTGACTGCCCTTCACATCAAGGCAGCATTTAACCAAGTATGGGATCAAGGAGCCCTAGCAAAACTGAAGTCAATTGGAATTGGGGGAAACCCTCCGCTGGTTGGAGTCATACCCAGTGCAAAGGAAGATGGTTGTGGTTGTTGGAGGTCAATCATTTGAGCTCCAGGACATCACTGAAGGAGTTCTTCAGGGTACTGACCTAGGCCCAACCATTTTTAGCTGCTTCATCAATGACCTTCCTTCAATCATAAGGTCAGAAGTGGGGATGTTCGCTGATGATTGCACCATGTTCAGCACCATTCGTGACTCCTCAGATACTTAAGCCGTCCGTATAGAAATGCAGCAAGACTTGGAAAAGATCCAGGCTTGGGCTGCTAAGTGGCAAGTAATATTCGCGCCACACAAGTACCAGGTACTGACCATCTCCAACAAGAGAGAATCGAACCCTCGCCCTTTGACATTCAATGGCATTACCATCGCTGTATCCCCCATTATTAACATTTTAGGAGCTACCATTGAGCAGAAACTGAACTGTAGTAGCCATACAAATACAGTGGCTGCAAGAGCAGGTCAGAGGCTTGGAATGCTGGAGCGAGTAACTCACCTTCTGACTCCCTAAAGCCTTTTCACCATCGACAAGGCACAAGTCAGGGTTGTGATGGAATAATCTTCACTTGCCTGGATGGGTGCAGCTCCAACAACACCCAAGAAGCTCGACACCATCCAGGATAAAGCAGTCCGTTTGGCACCCCACCTCAAACCATTCACTCCCTCCACCACCGACGCACAGTGACAGCAGTGTGTACCATCTACAAGATGCTCTGCAGCAACGGACCAAGGCTGCTTAGACAACGCCTTCCAAAGACGCGACCTCTACCAACTAGAAGGAGAAGGGCAGCAAATGCATGGAACACCACCAACTGCATGTTCCAGTCCAAGTCACACATCATCCTGACTTGGAACTATATCACCGTTACTTCTCTGTCACTGGGTCAAAACCCTGGAATTCCCTTCCTAACAGCACTGTGGGTGTACCTACCCCACATGGACTGCAGCGGTTCAAGAAGGCAGCTCACCACCACCTTCTCAAGGGCAATTAGATATGGGCAATAAATGCTGGCTTGGCCAGTGATGCCCTCATCCCATGAATGAATTTTTAAAAATCCCGCACCTGTACCCTCACCCTTTCCCCTCACTCTGACAAACGTGACAGGATGCCCCTTGCCCTCACTTTCATCCTCACCAACCTGCACATCCAAAGGATCATCCTCAACCATTTGCACCACTTCCACTATGATGCCACTACCAAGCGCATCTTCCCCTCTCCTCCCCTGTCAGCATTCCGAAGGGAATGTTCCTTCCACGACACCCTGGTCTGCTCCTCCATTACCTCTGACAACTCGTCCCCTTCCCATGGCATCCTCCCATTCAATCACAGGAGATGTGATACCTGCCCTTTTACCACCTCTCTGCTCACTATCCAAGGCCCCAAACACTCCTTTCAGGTGAAGCAGCGATTTACTGTACTTCTTTCAGTTTAGTTTACTGTATTCGCTGCTCACAATGTGGTCTCCTCTACATTCGAGAGACCAAACGCAGATTGAATGACCACTTTGTGGAACACCTTCACTCAGTGCAAAAACATGACCCGGAGCTTCCTGTCGCTTGCCATTTCAGCAGCCCACCAGCTCACTCCCCCCACCACCCCCCCCCCCCCACCCCCCTACTCTCATGCCCACATCTCTGCCCTGGGATTGCTGCAGTGTTCCAATTAACATCAACGCCAACTCAAGGAACACCATGTCATTTACTGATTATGCACGCCTAACCTACCGGACTGAATATTCAGTTCAATAATTTCACAGCATGCCTGTCTCTCCTTTTTATTTTTAGTTTATTTGTTATTTTTATTTTACTTTACTTCGTTTCACTATTCATTTTTGTACCATGTTCATGCCCACGTTTTTCATGCTTGCGTTTTT
The DNA here is from genome assembly GCF_036365525.1 of Heterodontus francisci. NCBI lineage: Eukaryota > Metazoa > Chordata > Chondrichthyes > Heterodontiformes > Heterodontidae > Heterodontus > Heterodontus francisci. Next base: position 722,858 of record NW_027141742.1, on the reverse strand, counting down.
GGCCAGTGCTGTTCGTTTCTTGTCATCTAACACCTTCTCTGCACTAACACCTTGTCGCTCAGCACGACATTTGCCTTTGCTCTCTGACCATATGGTCAGTTATTCTCTGTGATATCCTCTGCCCTATCAACACCTTCCCTTTTCTTATCTTTTGCCCCACCCCCGCTTTATTTGGTTTAACCTTTGCCAGTTCTGATGAAATGTTACTGACCTGAAGCATTAACTCCTCTTCTCTCTCCACAGATGCTGCCAGACCTGTTGAGTACTTCCAGCATTATTTGTTTTTATTTCTGATTTCCAGCATCTCAGAATTTTGCTTTTATCTTAATCAATATTCAGTCTGCCTCACAGTCTATTGTACGCCACTCTGTTTTTCATGGGACAGGCTGGATGGAATTCCTTTACTCAACTGCGCGAGCTTGGGTATTTGCTTAACAACAAGTCCAATCTAAGAAACAAGTCAATGTTGCTGAAGGTCCAAGTACTGTTCCTTAAGCATCTCCCTCTCCATCTCAATTTACTGGAGCCTGTTACAATTGTGGACAAAACGGCCATACCGCAGAGGAATACAGGTAGCCAAAGCATCCATACGGCCAAAGACCAGCAGGGCCCCCACGTAGAGGCTCGTGGAGGATCGCCCCCCTTTTAGACACAATATGTACAAACAGACTGGTGTCGAAACTCGATTTCCTGGCTAATACGTTGTAGAAAATGGCCGCTACCACCTCCAATTATTTGTTTAAGTCGTCCACTGTCATGCATACCTTTATTTCGTCGCAGTAAATGAATCAACCGGTGGCCAGTGTTCACGTGACTGACTGGCCACATCAGGGACTCAGTAGTGTGGTCTGCCTTAATGTGTCAGGCATCCTCCTCATCTGAAATGGGGTTCAGATGCGGTACTCAGGAGTGACAAGCAGTTCTAGATTTGCTGCCTGGAGGCCAATAGCTAGGAATGTTAATTGGTACATGATCCTCTGTTACCATCACAACACCCTGCACCCGAACAGCTATTCCTGCCGGAAGGGGTTGTTTAACAATAACAGGCATTATGGGAAGCAATCTGTCGCGTTCTTGGGTGACGTAATTTTGGAAATAACATCACTACTTTTTATTTGCATGCATAATAGTCAGGGCATTTTGGTTGGTGACATGTTGCAAGTGAACATCGCTATTATCGATCTTACAACCGACCGCTTCAGTCAAAACCCACAAACAAAATATACGATCCTGATTGTGGTGGGGAAAATGCACTGTTAATCCAATCCCATCCCTCCACTGATCGCCTAACATATCATGTTAATCTTTCCAAGTTAAAGAAAGAGCCGGCCAAATTGTAACAACTATTAACCCCCAAATGAGGCTAATCAAACCAGATTTCTTTAAATCAATAAATTAACTGTTGAATTCTAAAGACTAAATACTTTAACACTACAAAACTATAAACAACATTTAAAAATAGAAAACAAGTAGAGTCCTTGCAGATTTAAGCCGGACGTGGAACAGTCCAAAATTGCTTGAAGTCCTCACATCCGTGCAATGGGGGAAAATGTACTTCCACAGTAAAACAGTCCGTAGTCTAATCCAGAAGTTGAAATTTATGCTTTCCCTCTCCAGTGATGAATTTCAACAATTATCAACTTGCAAACACTTAATAATAAATCAATTTGGCTTTGGAATTTTTGAGGGATATACGATTGCCACAGTCTAACTTCCCTTCCTTCAGTTTAAATTCTCAGAGAACTCTGTTTTGGCTTGGCAGTTTTAAGATTTTGAGACTGAACAATAAACAGACACACTAAATTCCCTTCCTTTGCTTTAAATGGTGTCAGAGGTCTCCTTTCAGATACTAGCAGACAGCTGTCTGTCTGTTTCCTCAGTTCGAACAATCTGTTTACAACAACCTTGGTTTGAATCCCAGTCACCACACAGCCTGGCTGTCTGCTTATTTTTAGCTCCCAACAACGCATGAGAGAGACCCGGCTCTCTCAGTCAGTGGAGTGGGAGCTTCTTAATCTCTGGGTTGTTGGTTTGAGCCCCATGTTGAGCGGCTTGGGTTTTATTTTTTTCAACTGAATTCACAGGTGATTCCCAGCTCTGAAATAATGAGTGTTTCATATAAATGAGATTCAACAACAGTATCAGAAAATTTCCCCCTGATTCGGGGCTCTTATCTCTCTGCAGCATCTCGCTGTCAGAAACTGAGGTTAATATGATTTAATCTGAAGCTCAGGGTCAGTGCGCATCTGTGGGACATGGGGACAGTCTCACCATTCACCTTTTCCCTCAACACGTCCTTCTGCCTGGGTGTTGGTTAAAGGAGTAGAGGTTTCTGCAGTCTAGTGGTTGTCACATCCGCCTCACACATGAAAGATTTCCAGGTTGAAACATTATTTTGGATCTTGCCCCAGATGAGCCTCCGGGAGAGTTTCTTCACTATTGTGTAAAGGATGAGACAATCAGCCGTTCCTGTTAAATTTAATAACGGCTGCACCATATTCCTGTTGTGATAAACACTGAACATTCATTAACTAGAGTCTTCCAATCCAGTCTGCATAATGAAAACATCTGAATGATTATCAAATAGAAAACACAGAAATTTATTCCTGTTTCACTGCCACTCGGTTACCATGTGTTTCTGTCAGTCTGAAACAGACAGTTATGCATCTCCAATGGAGATTGCAATTATTCACCTTTCGCAGAGTTTGTTTAGTTTAGTGTAGTTAATTTAATAAGATTTATTTTGCTATTTCCCAGACCAGCATTGAATCCATGCCGTGGAGATTAGAGCAATGAATCCTCACCACCAAAGACCGTGCAGTGGGTTTAGTTTAGATTAGAGATGCAGCACTGAAACAGGCCCTTCGGCCCACCGAGTCTGTGCTGAACATAAACCACCCATCCTACACTAATCCCATATTCCGACCAAACATCCCCACCTGTCTCTATATTTCCCTACCACCTACCTACACTAGTGACAATTTATAATGGCCAATTTACCTATCAACCTGCAAGTCTTTTGGCTTGTGGGAGGAAACCGGAGCACCCGGAGAAAACCCACGCAGACACAGGGAGAACTTGCAAACTCCACACAGGCAGTACCCAGAAATGAACCCGGGTACCTCGATTTGTGAGGCTGCGGTGCTAACCACTGCGCCACTGTGCCGGCTGACGGCAAGGTTGAGAAAGGAAGGATCAGACAGGGCTCTAGAGGGTTACAAGGTAGCCAGGAAGGACATGAAGAATGGACTTAGGAGAGCTAGAAGGGGACATGAAAAAGTCTTGGCGGGTAGGATTAACTAAAATCCCAAGGCGTTCTACACTTATGTGAGGAGCAAGAGGATGGCCAGAGTGAGGGTAGGGCCGATCAGGGATAGTGGAGGGAACTTGAGCCTGGAGTCGGAGGAGGCATGGGAGTTCCTAAATGACTACTTTCCTTCAGTATTCACTAGTGAGAGGGACCTGGTCGTTTGTGAGGACAGCGTGAAACAGGCTGATATGCTCGAACATGTTGATGTTAAGAGGGAGGATGTGCTGGAAATTTTGATTGATTTGAGGATCGATAAGATCCCAGGGCCAGACGGGATATACCCAAGGATTTTACGGGAAGCGAGGGAAGAGATTGACGCGCCTTTGGCGATGATCTTTGCGTCCTAACTATCCACTGGAGTAGGACCAGATGACTGGAGGGAGGCAAATGTTATTCCCTTGTTCAAGAAAGGGAATAGGGAGAACACTGGGAATTATAGACCAGTCAGGCTTACGGCGGTAGTGGACATATTATTGGAGAGGATTCTGAGAGACAGAATTTATGATTATTTGGAAAAGCATAGTTTGATTACAGATAGTCAGCATGGCTTTGTACTGGGCAGGTCATGCCTCACAAGCCTTAGTGAATTCTTTGAAGATATGACAAAACACATTGATGAACGAAGAGCAGTGGATGTCATGTATATGGACTTTAGCAAGGCGTTTGATAAGGTATCCCATGGTAGGCTCATTCAGAATGTAAGGAGGCATGGGATAGAGGGAAAGTTGGCTGTCTGGATGCAAAATTGGCTGGCCCATGGAAGACAGAGGGTGGTAATAGATGGAACGTATTCAGCCTGGAGCTCGGTGAACAGTGGTGTTCATAGGGATCTGTTCTGGCTCCTCTGCTCTCTGTGATTTTTATAAATGACTTGGATGAGGAAGTGGAAGGCTGGGTTAGCAAGTTTGCCGATGACACGAAGATTTCTGGAGTTGTGGATAGTGTGGAAGGCTGTTGTAGGTTGCAACGGGACATTGACAGGATGCAGAGCTGGGCTGAGAAGTGGCAGATGGATAGGTACATGGATGATAGTAGAATGAAGGGTATGGAGGTAGTTTGATCATAGAGTAGGTTAAAGGTTCGTCACCACATCGTAGGCCGAAGGACCTGTACTGTGCTGTACTGTTCTATGCTCTATGTTGGATGTTCTATGTTCTTTGGCTGTGGGAGGAAATCGGAGCACCAGGCAAAAACCCACGCGGTCACAGGGAGAACTTGCAAACTCCGCACAGGCAGTACCCAGAATAATACCCGGGTTCCTCGATTTGTGAGGCTGCGCTACTAACCACTGCGCCAAAATTTCCAGAGTGACAGGCTCTTCCACAGGTGCTGCAGGAAAATTTGTTTGTCGGGGCTCTTACACAGTTGGCTCTCCCCTTGCGCTGCAGTGTTTTTTCCTGCCAACTGCTAAGTCTCTTCGACTCGCCACACTTTAGCCCCGCCTTTATGGCTGCCCGTCCGCTCTGGCGAACGCTGGCAACTGACTCCCACGACTTGCGATCAATGTCGCAGGACTTCATGTCGCGTTTGCAGACGACTTTAAAGCGGAGACATGGACGGCCAGTGAATCTGATACCAGTGGCGAGCTCGCTGTGCAATGTGTCTTTGGGGTTCCTGCCATCTTCCATGCGGCTCACATGGGCAAGCCATCTCAAGCGCTGCTGACGCAGTAGTGTTTATAGGCTGGGGAAGTTGGCTGCCTCGAGGACTTCTGTGCTGGAGATCCGGTCCTGCCACCTGATGCCAAGTATTCTCCGGAGGCAGAGAAGATGGAATGAATTGAGACGTCGCTCTTGGCTGACATACGTTGTCCAGGCCTCGCTGCCACAGTGCAAGGTACTGAGGACACAGGCTTGATACACTCGTACTTTTGTGTTCCGTGTCAGTGCACCATTTTCCCACACTCACTTGGCCAGTCTCGTCATAGCAGTGGAAGCCTTACCCATGTGCTTGTTGATTTCTGCATCCAGAGACAGGTTATTGGTAATAGTTGAGCCTCGGTAGGTGAACTCTCGAACCCCTTCCAGAACGTGGTCGCCAATATTGATGGATGGAGCATTTCTGACGTCCTGTCCCATGAGGCTGATGGTTAGGCCAAATTAATTGCACTTAACCGCAAACCTGTCGATAACACTCTGCAGACACTCTTCAGTGTGAGATGTTAAAGTAGCATCGTCAGCAAAGGGGAGTTCCCTGATAAGGACTTTCCATACTTGGGACTTCGCTCTTAGACGGGCAAGGTTGAACAACATGCCCCCTGATCTTGTGCGGAGGAAAATTCCTTCTTCTGAAGACTTGAGCGCATGTGAGAGCAGCAGGGAGAAGAAAATTCCAAAAAAGTGTGGGTGCGAGAACACAGCCCTGTTTCACGCCACTCAGGATAGCAAAGGGGTCTGATGAGGTGCTGCTATGTAGAATTGTGCCTTTAATATTGTCATGGATTGAGGCGACAATACTTAGTAGCTTTGGTGGACATCCGATCTTTTCCAGTAGTCTGAAAAGACCACGTCTGCTGACGAGGTCAAAGGCTTTGGTGAGATCAATGAAAGCAATGTAGAGGGGCATCTGTTGTTCACAGCATTTCTCCTGTACCTGACAAAGGGAGAACAGCATGTCAATGGTCGATCTCTCTGCACGAAAGCCACACTGTGCCTCAGGGCATTCGCGCTCGGCCAGCTACTGGAGCCTGCTTAAAGGGACTCGAGCGAAGACTTTTGCCACGATGCTGAGCAAGAAGATTCCACGGTAGTTGTTGCGGTCACCTTTGTTTTTATCGAGGGTGATGACATTGGCATCGCACATGTCCTGAGGTACTGCTCCCTCGTCCCAGCACAGGCAAAGTAGTTCATGTAGTGCTGAGAGTATAGCAGGCTTGGCACTCCTGATTATTTCAGGGGTAATGCCGTCCTTCCCAGGGGCTTTTCCGCTGTCCAGAGAATCAATGGCATCACTGAGTTCCGATTTTGTTGGCTGTACTTCCAGCTCATCCATGATGGTCGAGGCTGGGTTGAATTGAGGGCAGTCTCAGTAACAACATTCTCCCTGGAGTACATTTCAAGGCAGTGCTCAACCCAGCGGTCCATTTGCTTTCGTTGGTCAGTTATTATATCCCCTGATTTGGATTTGAGGGGGGGGGAGCTTCTTGATGGTTGGCCCATAAGCTCTCTTAATGCCATCATACATTCCTTTGATGTTTCCGGTGTCTGAGACCAGCTGAATATCACTGCATAGGTGTTGCCAGTAGTCATTTGCGCAGCACCTGGCTGTTCTTTGTGCAGTGCTTCTGGCTGCTTCAAGAGCTACGGATGTTAACTTGCTGGGGGATTTCTTGCAGTTCAACAGTGCAATGCGCATAGCGGCTTTCACAGGTCCCAGCTCTTAAATATGAGATTGAAACCAGTCTGCATTCCTCTTTGCACGCCTCCCCGTGAGTGGATCTCAAGCAGAGCAAGACCACGACTTCTTCTGGCAGGGTAGTGATCCTGAAAAACCAAGACAGCATGGAGTGAGATTCGCCATCAGAAACGCCTTGCTCAGCATGATAGAGCCTCCATCAAATGGCTCGGAACGGATACTGTCCATCCGACTGCTCACCACGTCTGGTGCAGTACACCGACTCAGCATCTAGACTCCAACACTCTGTTCCCCACATGAAGCGAAAGATCAGTTCTTCGAGGAACTCCATAATATCATTAGCAGCATCCCCAAGACCAAACAACTGTTCCTGCTGGGGGACTTTAATGCCAGGGTTGGGGCCGACCATGACTTATGGCCCTCCTGCCGTGGGCACTATGGCGTTGCAAGGATGAATGAAAATGGGCAGAGACTGCTTGAGTTGTGTGCCGATCATAACCTCTGCATCACCAACTCGTTCTTTCCTATGGAACCCTGTCATCAGGTTTCATTGAGGCACCCAAGATCGCGTCGTTGGCACCAGCTGGACCTCATCGTCACAAGGCGAGCCTCCTTAAACAGTGTTCAAATCACATGCAGCTTCCACAGTTCGGACTGCGACACCAACCACTCCCTGGTGTGCAGCAAGGTTAGACTAAGACCAAAGAAGTTGCATCATTCCAAGCAGAAGGGCCACCCGCGCAACAACACGAGCAGAATTTCTCATCCACAGTTGTTCCAAAAATTTCTAAATTCACATGCAACAGCCCTTCAAAGCACTCCCACAGGAGATGCTGAGACCAAGTGGGCCCACATCAGAGACGTCATCTATGAGCCAGCTTTTCCCACCTACGGTAAACGTGCGAAGAGGAATGCAGACTGGTTTCAATCTCATATTGAAGTGCTAAAATATATTGAAAAAAAACACAAATCCCATTGCACAGGTTCTCCGATCTAAGCAGGCTCCAGGAGTTATAGGAAAGCTGCCCAGTATCACTCGACTTCTGATGGTTCCTCTCTTCCTTTGGGTATGCACTGTGCCAACATACTTTCCACTGCAATGGGGAAAGAAGGAGGTTAAGACAGACCGTAGAGTATGGGGTGGCAAGAAACTGGTGACCTGCAGCGAAATGGTCGCTAACCACAACCATGACAAATTACATGAACAAAGCGCTGCACACATCCAAATAGACATCTCAGAAGACACAACAGAGCAGGTTAAAACAGCGTGACGTCACGCATGAGTGGAAAAGTATAGAGAGTGCAAGATTGATGGGCACGTAGTGAGAGATATCGACTTCCAGATGGGGTTGGAAGGCAAGAAGAGAGTTGAAATGGTGTAGTGCTGGAATTTACGATGCCCTGGGTACAGTTTATTGGGGGAAAACCTGCTGACAGTGCAGCAGAATCTGTGGTGCATAACAAATACTGTTCGAACATAGATGACAAGGGAGGAGCGGAGTGGAGTAAGTTCACAGCGATTTATAGCTTGGCAGATTGTTGTGATTGACAGGGTAGCATGTGCAATAGGATTGATATTTTCGTCCACGATTCTTCAAATTATTTCAGTGGAGCAATGAGGACAAGGGACATTTGGTGGAACGGAACTGGACAGGGATTGGGGCAGTATTCCTGGTCAGGATTTGTGCTGCAGCATTCGGCATACCTGCCGTTTCGGCTGTGCACCTGATTTGGTCGTGGGTAGACAAACACTGGAGTGGGAGACAGGGATGGTAAAATTGACCAGGAGCAGAGCCTGGTCATTTGACCCTATCTTCCTGGAAGTTGGGGTAATTTGTGCTGACTGCTGTTTGATTGGCTCCAGGATTTCTGATCAGATTTCCTCCCTGGTTATCATTCATGAGCTTCAGTGAACGTGGGCAGCAGCTGGTTCTGACAGCGGACACACAGAGTATGATTCCTCCATAAACATAGAAGAAAAACAAATACGCGTGTAGAATGTGGGAGGTCGGCCTGGAGTGTGCTTGAACATTCAAATCTGGAGATGGCAAAGACACGGATCAGATTTCAGCAGCATTTGAAGAGAAACGGGCGAACAGGAATGGGTCATGAGATAAACAAAAAAAAACAAAGAACAGTACAGCACAGGAACAGGCCATTTGGCCCTCCAAGCCTGCATCGATCTTGATGCCTGCCAAAACTAAAACCTTCTGCACTTCCGGAGTCCATATCCCTCTATTCCCATCCTATTCAAATATAAGAAAGGTTAGGAAAAGAAAGACATAATTCATAAATTTAGGAAAATGGCATTTACAGCTTTAGCCAGTTTCATTGTGTGTTGAAATATGGGTCGCTTTCAAGCTCTCAGGTCTCTGCTCTTGATATCGAACCGGCTTGCAGGAATAAAATGTGGTGCATACTCCGGAAACTTCAGAGTCTGTCGAACACAGAAACCTGATGGAACGCTTGTTGTTATCCCTTAGATCACTGTCATGCATGTCACAGTTAACGTATTGTTGCCTTAACGTTTGGTACCAGCTGTTGTTTGGTAGACTTCGTTGGTTCTTAATTGCATCTTCCAGTTGATAACACCTGGTTTGAATCGGCAGCAATGTGTTATCCATGGAGAAAAATGTTTTCTTTACCCATTCAGTTTCAATATGATGCTAAGCAACTCGGTATTCATAAGCCAGACTCTTACGAGGCCATGGTGTACAGTAACTTGTCAGAGTTCAGAAAGATTCCAATTTCATAAGAAAATGAACTTCACAGAAACTTTCAACTTAAACAGTTGTTATTCATTGATACTTTAAATAAGTAAACAGACTGTGCAAATTATTTATCAATTGCAATAAAGCACTCATTATAACTTAATCATGTTTTATTACTTTTATAACTATGACTGGCTATACTTCATGCAGAATCAATGCACGTCGATAACACAGAATACAAAATGCTGAGTATGAAACGGTTGAAAAGAGAAATGTTAATCTTAAAATGGCTTCCTTGACCTTATTAGTTATTAGTTTAGTTCAGTTTAGAGATACAGCACTGAAACAGGCCCTTCGGCCCACCGAGTCTTTGCCGACCATCAACCACCCATTTATACTAATCCGACGCTAATCCCATATCCCTCCCACATCCTCACCTGCCCCTATATTTCCCTACCACCTACCTATACTAGGGGCAATTTATAATGGCCAATTAACCTATCAACCTGCAAGTCTTTGGCATGTGGGAGGAAACCGGAGCATCTAGAAGAAACCCACGCAGACACAGGGAGAACTTGCAAACTCCACACAGGCAGTACCAAGAATTGAACCCAGGTCGCTGGAGGTGTGAGGTTGCGGTGCTAACCACTGCGCCACTTTGCGAATACAACATCAAAATGCTAAAATTAAACTGAAATCTAACGCTCCGGGGCTGCCGACAGCTAACCCTCCAACCCAGGAAGTTTTCAGGTTGAGCCAAACTGGAGCAACCGTAGTCGACGGTGGACATGGGAGGGGTGTAAATAAACATGCAAACACTCAATCACAGAAAAAAACTTACATTTGCCACGGAAAATACCATTTGAGATAACCACAGCAAATATTTCTCACATTAGATACAGCAGATGTCACTTGAGCTAATAGTATATTAATTCAACAGGACACAGAACGTATCACTTCAAATGGTCACTGTAAATATTACTTACAATGACTATAGAAAATGCCACATCAACTGGAAACAGAAAACAACACTTAAACTAGACGCTAGAAATGTCACTTCAATTTTTCACAGCAAATTTCAGTTAACAAGAACACAGCAAATATCATTTAAAAGGGATACAACAAAAATCAACTAAACTGGAAGCACCAAGTATGATTGAAACGGTCACAGCAAATAGTACTGAAACTGAACACAGCTAATAACACGTCAAATGACCACAACAAGCATCATTTAAATGTCATTTAATGTGGGAACAGCAAATATTGCTTGACATGATCACAGCAAATGTCAGTCAACTGCACAAGCTGAACACAGCTAATATCACTTGAACTGGACGTCACAAACATCACTTGCATTATCACTAATGGATGAAAACCAACCGTTAGTTACAGTATTTTTGTGCACATGTGTGTTATTGTCAGCGGCCATTATACACAGCATTGTCAGGTTTATTTGCATCTATGTTCAACATGTTTAAATTGGAGCGGAGGGGGAGTTCATTTCACCAACAGGAAGTGCGGCAGCTGGTTGAAGAGGTCCGGTCACATGACCTAGAAGCCATCCTTTTTCAACCAGTCTGCTTTTTAAGGCTAGTAGCTGCAAATCAACATCTCCGGGGCCTGCCCACAAGAGGAAGCAAAGAAGTCACAGTCTGCAAAGCAGCAATAAAATTTCTCTGCTCACTGCCAGTTCCTCTTCGTAAAAAAAAACAGGTAATCAGAAACTAAGCTGTCACAGTTTATCTTCGAAATTGCAAGAAGAGGAAAGTTTAAGAGAAGAGATTTCCTGCGACTCATATTCCAATCGGCATTTCCAGTAAGTAGTTGCAGCTTTGGACTTTATCTTATTTAAAAAAAGAACACCAGTTTCATTGTAACCCCCGTCAGTCAGTAATAAAGGCAATCTCCACTTCGTCATAAAGAGCAACAGCGCGGAAACAGGCCCTTCGAGGCTGGGCCAACCAACACCCACCCACTTATACGCTAATCCCATATTCCCTACCACCTACTTATAGAACAAAGTACAACAAAGAACAAAGAACAATACAGCACAGGAAATGGACATTCAGCCCTCCAAGCCTGCGCCGATCTTGATGCCTGCCGAAACTAACGCCTTCTGTACTTCCGGGACCCATATACCTCTATTCCCTTCCTATTCATATATTTGTCAAGATGTCTCTTCAACGTCGCTGTCGTATCTGCTTCCACCACCTCCCCTGGCAGCAAGTTCCAGGGACTCACTAACCTCTGTGTAAAAAACTTGCCTCGCACATCCCCTCTAAACTTTGCGCCTCACACCTTAAACCTATGTCCCATAGTAACTGACTTTTCCACCCTGGTAAAAAGCTTCTGACTATCCACTCTGTCCATGCCGCTCATAAATTTGTAAACATCTATCATGTCGCCCCTCCACCTCCGTCGTTCCAGTGAAAACAATCCGAGTTTTTCCAACCTCTCCTCATAGCTAATGCCCTCCAGACCAGGAAACATCCAGGGAAAACTCCTCTCCACCCTCTCCAAAGCCTCCACGTCCTTCTGGTAGTGTGGCCACCAGAATTGCACGCAAAATTCAAAGTGTGGCCTAACTAACGTTCTGTACAGCTGCAATATGACATGCCAATTTTTATACTCTGTGCCCCGAACGATGACGGCAAGCATGCCGTATGCCTTCTTGACTACCTTATCCACCTGCGTTGCCACTTTAAGTGACCTGTGGACCTGTACGCCCAGATCTCTCTGCCTGTCAATACTCCGAAGGGTTCTGCCATTTACTGTATACCTCCCACCTGCATTAGACCTTCCAAAATGCATTACCTCACATTTGTGCGGATTAAACTCCATCTGCCATTTCTCCGCCCAAGTCTCCAACCAATCTATATCCTGCTTTATCCTCTGACAATCGTCATCATTATTCGCAACTCCACCAACCTTTGTGTCGTCCGAAAATTTACTAAGCAGACCAGCTACATTTTCCTCCAAACCATTTATATATACTACAAACAGCAAAGATCCCAGCACTGATCCCTGCGGAACACCACTCGTCACATCCCTATATTCAGAAAAACACCCATCCACTGTTACACTCTTTCTTCTGTGACTGAGCCAGTTCTGTATCCATCTTGCCAGCTCACCTCTGATCCCGTGGGACTTCACCTTTTGCACCAGTCTGCCATGCGGGACCTTGTCAAAGGCTTTACTAAAGTCCATATAGATAACATCCACTGCCCTTCCCACATCAATCATCTTCGTCACTTCCACAAAAAACTGAATCAAATTAGTACGACACCGACCTCCCCTTCACAAAACAATGCTGTCTCTTGCTAATAAGTTCGTTTGTTTCCAAATGGGAGTATATCCTGCCCCAAACAATCCTCTCTAATAGTTTCCCTACCACTGATGTAAGGCTCACCAGCCTATAATTTCCTGGATTATCCTTACTACCCTTATTAAACAAAGGAACAACATTGGATATTCTCCAGTCCTATGGGACCTCACCTGCAGCCAATGAGGATGCAAAGATTTCTGTCAAGGCCCAGCAATTTCTTCCCTTGCCACATTCAGTATTCTAGGGTGGATCCCATCAGGCCCTGGGGACTTATCTAACTTAATGCTTTGCAAGACACACAACACCTCCTCCTTATTGATAATGCGATGAATGAGACTATCTGCACTCCCTTCCCGAGACTCATCATCCACCAAGTCCTTCTCCTTGGTGAATACTGATGCAAAGTACTCATTTCGCAGCGCACCCATTTCCTCTGGCTCCACGCATAGATTCCCATCTCTGTCCTTGAGTGGGCCAACCCTTTCCCTGGTTACCCTCTTGCTCTTTACATATGTCTAAAAAGCCTTGGGATTTTCCTTAATCCTGTTTGCTAATGACTTTTCATGACCTCTTTTTGCCCTCCTAACTCCTTGCTTAAGTTCCTTCCTACTGTCTTTAAATTCCTCAAGTGCTTCATCTGTTCCTAGCCTTCCAGCACTTACAAATGCTTTCTTATTATTTTTGACTAGGCTCATAATATCCCGTGTTATCCAAGCTTCCCGAAACTTGCCAAACGTGTCTTTCTTCCTCACAGGAACATGCTGGAGCTGGATTCTAATCAGCTGACGTTTGAAAGGCTCCCACATGTCAGATGTTGATTTACCCTTAAACAGCCGCCCCCAATCTAAATTCTTCAGTTCCTGCCTAATATTGTTATAATTAGCCTTCCACCAATTTAACACCTTTACCCAAGGACTACTCTTATCCTTATCCACAAGTACCTTAACACTTATGGAACTATGTTCACTGCTCCCGAAATGCTCCCCCACTACAACTTCGACCATCTGACCGGGCTCATTCCCCAATACCAGGTCCAGAATGGCCCCATCCCAAGTTGGACTATGTACATACTGTTTCAAGAAGCCCTCCTGGATGCTCCTCACAACTTCTGCCCCATCCAGGCCCCACGCACGAAGTGAGTCCCTGTCAATATTGGGGAAGTTAAAATTACCCACCACTACAACCTTTACATCTTTCCAAAATCTGTTTACATATCTGCTCCTCTCCCTTCCACTTGCTGTTGGGATGCCTGTAGTAAACCCCCAACATCGTGACTGCACCCTTCCTATTCCTGAGCTCCACCCATATTGCCTCGCTGCATGACCTCTCTGAGGTGCCCTCCCGCAGTACAGCTGTGATATTCTCCTCAACCAGTAATGCAACTCCCCCACCCCTTTTGCATGCCTCTCTATCCCGCCTGAAGCTTCTGAAGCCTGGAACACTTAGCTGCCAATCCTGCCCTTCCCTCAACCAAGTCTCTGTAATCGCAACAACATCACATTTCCATTACTAATCCAAGCTCTAAGTTCATCTGCCTTAATTGTGATACTTTTCGCATTGAAACAAATGCACTTCAGACCACCTGTCCTGCTGTGCTCAGCAACATCTGCCTGCCTGCTCTTCCTCTTAGTCCTTCTGGCCTTATTTACTATGTCCTCCACATTTACTTCACTAGCTGTCCTATTGTTCTGGTTGCCACCCCCCTGCCACACTAGTTTAAACCCTCCCGAGTGACACGAACAAACCTTGCAGCCAGGATATTAGTGTCCTTCCAGTTTAGATGCAACCCGTCCTTCTTGTACAGGTCCCAACTGTCCCTGAAGAGAGCCCAATGGTCCAGATATCTGATACACTCCCTTTTACACCAGCTGCTCAGCAACGTGTTCAGCTGCACTATCTGCCTATTTCTCACCTCACTGGCACGTGGCACAGGGAGTAATCCAGAGATTACAACCCTAGAGGTCCTGTTTTTTAACTTACTACCTAACTCCCTAAAAACCCCCTGCAGGACCTCATCTCTCTTCCTGCCTATGGCATTGGTACCGATGTGTGCTACAACCTCTGGCTGTTCACCCTCCCCCTTCAGAATGCCCTCTGCCCTTTCAGAGACATCCTTGACCCTGGCACCAGAGAGGCAACATACCTTCCTGGAGTCTCTTTCACGTCCACAGAAGCGCCTATCTGTGCCCCTGACTAGAGAGTATCCTGTAATTATTGCTCTTCTGCACTTTGTCCCTCGCTGCTGAACAACAGTGCCAGCCGTGGTGCCACTGCTCTGGCTGCTGCTGTTTTCCCCTGATAGGCCATCCCCCCAACAGTATCCAAAACGGTATACTTGTTAGATAGGGGGATAGCCACAGGGGATTCCTGCACTGACTGCCTGCCCCTTCGAGCGGTCACCCATCTATCTGCCTGCACCTTCGGTCTTACCACTTCTCTAAAACGCTTTCCACCACCTGCCTGCTCCTAAGTGCATCCAGTTGCCGCTCCAACAGTTCCATGCGGTCTGTGAGGAGCTGCCACTGGGTACACTTCCTGGAGATGTCGCCTGGAACGCTGGAAGCGTCAGGAACATCCCACATCTCACAGGTGAAACACTTCACCCCTCTGACAGACCTTTCTATCACTAATTAATGAATTAATTTGAAATAAATGATTATTAAATCCTTACTAAATTATGCTACACTTCACTGTGTGGTCCCCAGTTTTAGATTTCTACAATAAATACTAAATACTATCTAACTACTGTAATCTCCTCCCTCTGGTTCAGTAACTTAACTTTTTAAGTAGTTAGTTAGTGTCTTAATCAACTTTTGTCAATTTATTTTCAAATTCGGTACAAATTCCCTACCAGCCAATCAGGTCACAGCTTTCCTGTGAATCACTTTTTCAGTTTTTCTTCCCACCTGAACTAACTTACTCTGTGTTCTCACTGCTCCGGAAATCCGCCCTCCGAGTCTGCTCCGAGAATCCCCGAGGTAAGTTTTTTTATATACTCTCCGCTCCGGAACTCCGCCCTCAGAGTCAGCTCCGAGAATCTCCGAGGTAAGTTTTTTTATGCACTCACCGCTCCGGAACTCCACCCTCCGAGTCTGCTCCGAGAATCCCGGAGATACGTTTTTTTACATACTTACTGCTCCGGAACTCCACCCTCCGTGTCTGCTCCGAGAATCCCCGAGGTAAGTTTTTTTACACACTCACCGTACCGGAACTCCACCCTCCGAGTCTGCTCTGAGAATCCCCGAGGTAAGATTTTTATATACTTACTGCTCCGGAACTCCGCCCTCCGAGACTGCTCCAAGAATCCCCGAGGTAAGTTTTTTTATACACATCCCCCTCTGGAACGCCGCCATCCGAGTCTGCTCCGAGAATCCCCGAGGTAAGTTTTTTTTATATACTTACCGCTCCGGAACTCTGCCCTCCAATTCTGCTCCGAGAATCCCCGAGGAAAGCTTTTTTATATTCTCACCGCTCCGGAACGCCACGCTCCGAGTCTGCTAGGGGTAATTTACAATGACCAGTTTACCTGTAAACCTGCCAGTCTTTGGTTTTGGGAGGAAACCAGAGCACCCAGTGCAAATCCACGTGGTCACAGGAAGAACTTGCAAACTCTGCATCGGCAGTACCCAGCACCGCAGCCACATTGCTGGAGCAATGAGGCTGCGGTGCTAACCACTGTGCCACTGTGCAAGATCCCAGTGCAAATTGGTCTCTAGTGCTACCACTTAAAGTCATCATCACGGATGTGATCATCATCATCATCACAGATCCACTGTTGGTGGGATGTGGGTGTCCCTGGCCAGGCCTGCATTTATTGCACATCCACTGAATTAAATGGTGTTTAAGGGTCAACCACATTGCTGTGGATCTGCAGTCACATGTCGGTCAGGATAACAGTTTTTTTTCCCCGATAGGACATTAGTGAAGCAGATGGGTTTCAACAACAATCGAAGTTAGTTTGACCAATGGACAAGCGTTTAATTCCAAATTTTTATTAATTTAATTCGAACCTCACAATTGGCCATGGTAGGATTTGGACCCATATCCCCAAAGCGTTAGCCTGATCTTCTGGATTGATTGCCCAGTGATACTAACATCAAGCTAATGCCTCCCCACTTTCCTTTGTATGTTTGTGAACGTGTGTTGCGAAGTTAAACAACTACTGTGTATAATCCTGTGTGTAAATAAACCCTACATATTTGTTTTAACATTCACAACAGTGTTGTTGTAGTCCTTCAAAAAGTCACGGTTCACAAACTGAGGGAGTGGAGAAATATGCCATCAGGTTTTCTCTTGTTCTTGTAAAGGAAATAGCTACATCACAATGGACTTACGGACAGGTTGTTGAAAATAGAGAAACATTTGCTTTCAAAATTAACGACCATTCGTAACAGAAATTAAGTGCTCGACCGGATAAAGCCATGATATTAAGAGAAAATACGAAGACACATAAATTAAAATGAACTGACTGGAAGTCAAAGTGGGAAAATCTGGTGGCTCAAAAGAGTGTTCAAACAAATAAACAAACACAGCAAACCCTCTTACTCTAACATCAGAAAATGTCAAATTTTGATTCAAAGATTTTTCTTTTGGAGCAAAGTGATGTAACAGCTGAAACATCGGCAAACCTGAGTAAGGACCAGTTAAAAGGTACAGCCATGGAGAGGCAAATGCAACTGCCCAGGAAGATGAAACGGACTGATATCCTTAAAGTGCTGCTTGAGCACCTAGGGCACAGTCCCATTCCAGAACAGGTAATTGAGCAATTCATTCCTGAACCTGAACCACCTCCCATGGCCAGAATGGAACTCAAAGCAATTCAGGATGCAATTGCAGTTTCAGGAAAGAGAAAGAGAGAGACAGACAGACTGACAGAGGGTGGGGTGGGGGCAGGGAGAGAGAGACAGAAAGGGTTGTCCAGTTAAAAGAATTGGAAATTGATCTGAATGCCAAAGCAGAGAGTGATGCGAGACAAATAAAGGCTGCGAGGGAGAATCCCTCTTCATCCGGTCACTGTCCATATCTCCCGAACACAAAATCTGGCTCTGAGGCTCTTAAGCATGTCTAATTCGTACGAAAAGTTGAAGAGGGTGCGTTGGAGCCTGTTTCAGTGCTGTATCTCTAAATAAATAAATATAAATAAATAAATAGAATTGGCCTTTATGGGCACTCCAGGCGCTGCTTCACACACCACTGACTACCTCCAGGCGCTCACCCATTGTCTCTCGAGATAAGGAGGCCAAAGAAGATCTTTTAGCACTAATATCATTTGACACAATTAATTTAATATTATTGCCATGCCCAGTAGAGCCATGTCAAATTCATATATTTTAACACAGATTTTCACTGAGTGTGTCGCATTTTGCAACTGACTTTTCTTTTAAAATGGACCATACGAGCCGCATATAATGGCCACCAAAGGTTATCTGACCCGATCAGGGAATTTCTAAACAGCCATACTGTCTCCCAACGACAAAGTGATACATTCCAGACTAAGAAGTGGCAACTCCACGTATCCTGAGACAATCCAAAAGGCAATCCTGAACAGAATGGGGCTTTCTGAAACAATGGTTTCACAGGTCAGCGCAACATCGAGGGCCGAAGGGCCTGCACGGCGCTGTAATGTTCTATGTTCCAAAGACAGTTACCAAAGCAATAAGCCAGATAATGAATAATCACCTTAATTCCAACACCATGGTTGGGAAAGGGAAATGTGATAATGCACATGGGCAGATAGCCATGTTGGTTTATTTTTATTCTTTAAGTGCTATCTGAAGAAAGTCACAACAGCAACAGCAAAAAGGGCCGAAACATCTCTGCCGAAATAATTGGAGACTGCAGCATGGTGAGGTCTCCAAGCCTGTTCCATTTCGAATTCATTGGTACTGCAAACTGACCTCGTGGAAACGAGACTACAAGCTACCAAGTTTGTGGCCTGCAGAAATTCTATCCCTTCAAGGGAACCCTGAAAGCCACTTCAGAACGTGACTCCGGCTGTTGAACATAGCTAAGCTACACTTCAGGAGTGAAGGTGCCTTTTCATAAGATCTGCAACGTGTCCTTTCGACTGCGAACCATGTGAATTATGAACTATTATTTTGATTATAACCTGTAAAAGTGCACTATTCTTTTCAACTGTACTTTCCTTAAGTGTGTTTGTGTATGTCGATGTGTGAGTGAGTGCCATAGCGTTAGATTTCGTGGTGAGTGTTGAATGAACAGTCCAGAGGGAGTGCATTCATGCAATGCAGGGCATGTGAAGAACAGTTCTGGTCTTCAAACAGGAGCTGAAATGCTCACAGGTAGTTTGTATATTCGAACAGGAATCACAAGAAAAATAATAATGTACAATGGACACAGTGAAGGACTGATAACAAAATGCTGCTAATGAGCCAATGTTGCAAATGATTTTTCAATTGAGTATGTATAGCTGCATGCTCTAATTGTGATTAAGGGCAGTTGATACAAATTGTGGAAAGATCAGGGGACATCTGGAATAACCAGTTTCCACCTGGGGAGGGGTATGGTCTGGAGAAGAGAAATGCTGTCGGCACCTATGCTGTATGGGTTATTGTGAATAAACCTATGTGGAAGTAAGACTGGCTCCTGCTTTATCCTTTGACAGATGCATGTTTAAGAAATTTACATAATGGACCCACATTTTGCGCCTTCCCAGGATCAGATCTTGTAATTGGGATGTTTCATGTTCCTTTGTTGATCTCTGTCAGGGCCTGGGTTTGCCTGACTTCAGGCCGTGCAGGACTGGTGTTCCAAATATTCTATGAGGCTATGAGTCCCTCCCTCCGGGTAATTCAAACCAACAAGGAACCTACTCACCACAAAGTAAAAATCTGCAATAATTGTAATTCATGTGTGGGAGACGCTGAAGGACGTGGGCATGCTTTTGCTGGCAGATTTGCCTTGAAGATTTTTTAGGGGGTTTGTTGAATGCCAAGTTAGTAAGTGTAGAACTATTCCATCCTGATATTGTGCGAAATCGAACATAAAGTCACATAAATATTTGGGAACAACATGTAAAATTACGAGGGAAAATGGACCTTGAGAAAGGAAACGAAATTATTGAAATAGGAAGATATTTGTACTGACAAAGGATTGAATCTGATTCATCAGTGAATCCACGTTTTTGGATTCTTATTGTTACAAATGTGAAACGTCTGGCAAGTTTGCCTTTACAGCCGACTGACATAGTCCTCAGGGTTAAAGGTTTCTGGCTGTCGTGGTCAGGTATCCCAGAAGATACAATGATATCCTGGGGCCGGAATTGTATTACTTACTTTCCGTGGAACTCTCCAATCTGTTGTCAATCTGTTCCAGAACTCTGAGTAAGAGCTGTGCTGCGAACAGCTTCCTCCATCACCTACCAACTGGACACTCGAGCTGCAGTTCCATCAACAATAAGGCAAGGTTGGCCCTTCCATTAGCCCAAACCCCCGTACACCCATTCTGCATCCACCCTGTTACTACGACGTCTCTCCATGTAGTGGGAAGAGATGGTTCATCTAGTGCCCAAGTTTCAGCCTTGAATGCCCCAAGGTTAGATAGACAGCATCATAACTATCCATATTTTGACCTCCCCTTCAAAATATGTAACTGAGCATTGATCAGGAATTGAAGAGCCTGTGTTAGATCCAATGACCCCTCCTCTTTTCCAGATATGACACAATACTGTGTATTTTCCATGTTCTCCTGATCATTACAATGTATCTATTCGAAATTATCACAACCAATCATGAAGCTCGTGGCTTGTTTCCACAAATAGCCCAACGGCAGTTTATCCTTCCCCCAACTACCCTGTGATTTGCCTCTTTCAATTATTCGGTCAAAGATTGAGGCCAGGATGAGATGAAATTTATGCGTGATGAATGACGGACAAGCTGAAACTTTCTTCTTTCACTCCCACAAAAAACAGCACATTTTTTGCATTGTTTGCATCAGATTTGGGCTGATAAAAGGTAACTAAAAATCGAATCATTCATTTGCCATGAAATGGCCTTGTCCAACAAGAGAAAATGTAAACACCTTCCCTTGATATTCATCGCCTTGGTCACTCCCCAATTACCACATTATTAATATCATAGGCGTTACCTTTGATCAGAAATTTAATTGGGCCAGCCAAATAAATATTGTTGCTCCGGAGAAGATCAGACGCTGGGATTTATGCAACAAATAACTCACTGACTTTTACATCCACAATCAAAAAGGCATAAGTCAGGAATAATGGAATACACTCCAAATTCCTGGATCTGTGACGTCGCCAACAAAACTCAAGCGCCTCAGCAGGATCCAAGCAAATGGGCTTGCTTGATATGCATCCGATGCACCATACTAACACTTAATGCTTTCCACCACCAGCACACAGTGGCTGCCGTGTGTACTGTATATAATATCACACCGCAGGAAGTTACTAAATTCATTTCGACAGCTCCTTTCAAGCACGAGACCTCGAACACCAAAAAGGATAAGGGAAGCAGACGCATGGAAACGTGAACACCTGAAAGTTCCCTCCAGAGACAGACATCCTCAGTATAACGACATCGTAATTTCTTCACTATTGCTGGGTCAAAATCCTGGAACTTCCTTTCTAATTGTACTGCGAGTGTACCTAAAGCAGATGGAGTCCAGCGTTTCAAGAAGGTGGCTCTCCACCACGTTCCCAAGAGAAACGAAAGATGGATAACAAATCCCAGCCTCGCCAGCAATACCCACGTCCAAGGAACAAGAAGGAAATGCCTTCAACTTGCTACCTCAGTCTAAGCCCAGATGTGTGGTACATTGGTGCCCTGCCCGGTCCTGAGTCCAGCACATTCTCCACCGTTTCTGAATAAGCGGTCTCCCAATTAAAATGGTTATGAGGAGGAATTTCTTCTCTTGAATGTTCCATCGCATTTAGAATTCAATTACCCAGAAGTCAGTGGAGTCTGGGTCATTGAATGTATTCAAGTCTGGTTTGGACAGACTTTTCAATTACGAGAGAGTGAAGACTTACTGTTGTCTGGCAGGAAATTGGAATTACAGCCATGTTCAAAACAGCCATGATGGTATTGAATGTAGAACATGAACTTTTGGCTGAATGGCCGACTCCCGCTTTTATTTCTAATGACCTTATCATCATAGGTGAAAGGAAATTTGTTGCATCTCTTGCACTTGCATAGATAGGAGATGCAGGCAAACAAACCAGATCTTGGGTGTGACGGAAGAGTGAATACAAATATTTTGTTCTCGATTTTAGGTGGACATAGTGGAAATGGAGAAGGAGGATGTGTTGAAGGTGGAGACGGTTGTCCTGGAAAGTGAGAATAAGTGAGTTAATATCATGGTTCTGGAAGGTAGGGAAGGAGGTGAGGACATTAACTCGGGTGATGAAAAAGATAAAGCTGAGGCGTCTGCAAAACAAATGTGAGGAATGCACGGTTAATGTGAAATGAAGAGACTGCAGAATCTCTGGTATGGAAGATGGCATCGTTGAAACAAACAAAAGACGATGAGGAAACTGAGAGAATGGAAATTATTATTTATGCAAAGTGGAGTTTGAATAAGTGTGGTCAAGAAAAGTGTGGGATTTTGTAGATCATAGTAAATATTGATGTAGAGTCTGTCCACTTATATTGAGGGAGGGAATTCGTGGAAGAGAAGTGAGGAGTCACTGATGGACCGTTTTCAGCAGAGGGAGGTACAGATATGAAAATACAAATTTGATTGAATTTTCGAGCTCGATGTGAACAAGGGTTTGACACAGCCACAATCATCGATGTATCGGATAAAGAGGTTGAAAAGGGAAGTGGAGTCGCTTGGACGGTGTGAGGGAGAGAACAATATTGAAAATCCTGCCATTGTGTCCAGTTCTGGGCACCACACTTTGAGAAACAATGTATAGGCTTTAGAGCCGGTGTAGAAAATTTTCGAGAAGATTCCAGGGGTGACAGAGGTTTTCTGCCGACAGATTAAAGAATTGGGGTTGTTCTCCTTAAAGAGAAAATTGAGAGAGAGTTTGATAGACTTGTCCCAAACCATGGGCTGTTTAAACAGAGTAGATACAGAGAAACTGCTCTCATTGGCAGACCTGTCGGACACCAAAGGACACAGGTTTAAACGATTGGCAATAGAATCAATGGCGACATGAGGGATAACGTATGTTTCCAAAGCACTTGTTGAGGATATGAAATGAACTGGCTGAGAGAGTGGTGAAGACAGAATCAATCAGAAGCGAATTGAATAAACAACTGAAGAGAAAAGCAATGCAGGTCAGTGATGAGGAGATGTGGGAGTGAGATTAGCTGAGCTGCCCGTGCAGAGAGCTGACACGGTCAAGACAGACCAAATGGCCAACTGCTGTGTTGCAAACAATCTATATTCCTTTTTGCTGAATATATGAATTGTTGAACGGAACTGCACAGCTAAAGAGAGCATCCAAAGTATAGAGGAACATCCGTTACAGGCTTCTCTGACGTTAGGAATTTAATTTCCGAATAGTCATGCAGAATGAAGGCCCTCACTGAAACAACATGACATCGAAAGCTGGGTCTCATGATTTTTGTAGGACTTCCTTGATTTCTGTTTAACACAGCTTCCAGTTATGATTAGCTGCTAATTGTGATCAGCTTTGTCCAGTCTTGGGGGTGGGGATGGGTCTAATTCAATTTTAGTGGAAAATATATTCAATCAACAGGGGGAATTAACACAGCTGTCGCAATCTGTTTGTTCAAAGATTAAGAAAAACAGTTTGAACGCTTTTGCAACCTCAGTATCCCCATGGACATCCGGGAGGGTATAAGGTTAATACATTGGGAATGTGTCAGCTCAGAATTTCTTGCAGAGATATTGCCTGCAGCACGAACAGACCGATCACTCCAAGCAGAAAATGCAACATGAAATTCTATGGATGAGGAAAATGTTCTATGTGATCCTTGCTATAATTGGCGTTCCTGGTAAGTATCTGTAACCAATGTAGTTTTGTAAATCTGTGTATGAGCAAATTTATTATATTACCATGAGAATAATAATATTACATGAGACCGAATGGTTACAGTTGCACAGGCACACACATTCAATTATATAATTCCATTAATTTCCTGAATTATTTGTGCAGTTTTAATCTGTTGTCTCAATTGTTTCTAGCTCAAGACACTCTGCATTGTAAAGTTATTGAATTAAGTGGAAAGTTGTGTTCTGTAGAATCACAGTTCAAAGCAGGAAAATCTCATAGGGGAAGGATTACTGGAATTATCTGTTAATGTAGAACTATACTGTGTTTGTGCACTTACTGGAGTGGAGCGCCTGACCCCAGTCATCATGTACAACTGGGAGTCTCTGTCACTCTCGAATTGCACTGATTGTGGCCGAACAACTGGTGTGGACCACATAACACTAGGGACCATGTATTTCCTGGAGTACCTTTCAATGTATTCAGTACGGGTCCCCATCTTACTCTGCGTCGAGTTGGTAAAAGTTCTATCAGTTGCTGATGACTCTCCTTCCTGAGAACGAACCTGAGAAGCGTTTGGTCATGAGTGTACTGCAATAATAAATAATCCTCTTCAATATTACGGAAAACACTGATGACAATGTCCTGTTAATAGACAAGTTACCAATTTTACAGCACAGAATCTTGGCATTGGGCACAAATAGATCATGACTGTCTTCCTGCTCTGCACGAGCCTCTCTTCATTTCATCTCATCTAATAATATCAGCATATCCTTCCAATCCTGTCTCCATCATGTACTAACCTCGCTTCTTCATATTTTGTTTACTTTGCAACTACTCCAAAAGGTCTCAATTCCACGTTCCTTGTACTCCGAGTAAACAGGTCTCTCTTGAATGCCATCGTGCATCTATTGATGTCCGTCTTTTTTTCAGAAAATGCAGAACTGGTCACCAGCAATGGTGGAAATATGAGGTCCACGTTTTCCATCTCAAACCCTATATAATTTTAAAGGCCTCCTTTAGTTCAACACACATCCTTCTCTTAACGACAGAAAATTATAATTATAATCTCTCAGTTGTGGTGTTATTTCTGTGAAGAATATGTGCACCTGCTGGTTACCCTGGATATTTTTATTATGTGTAGTCCAGAAGAGTACACATTATTTGAAATGTTCCATAACCACCTTTCTAATAGGTTATTATAACACTTTTCTTTAAATGATATTCCGGTAGAAATGAAAACCCGTGCTTTGATCACATTTACATTGACTCAGTAAATTCCCTTTTCACCTTAACTCATTTATACATTAGAGGGAGTGGACCAAGACGTATCCGTGTTTCCTATCCGAGGGAGTGGTTAGTGTCAGGGAGGGATTTATTCGAACCCAGGGACTGATCCGAGTTCGGGATGGGTTCCTACACTGGGAGTGATTGGAGACCGGGTACAGTTCTCCAGTCTACCCGTTTCTTGGTTCCTCATTACTATATCTCACTTGCTGACCATCGTCAAGCGAGCGGAACGCTGTACATCCCAGTCCAGGATTTGTTAAATGTGGAAGTGCTGAGGTTGGAGGCAGGTTGGAGGCATGGACCCGATCTGACCCGATCCCAACCCACATGGTTTTTGGTGCTAAAATCCTTCCTGCCTGGGTTGAGAAGCGGAGAATGTTTTTCAGTAATTTGCAGCCACTTTTCCCTTTTCTCCTTTGCAGTTAATTTAGTGTCAATTGTGATCCTGTCCAAGGGAAATTGCGGACTCTCCAGCTGCACCACCTGCTACCTGGTGGCCATGTCAACTGCGGATCTACTGGTCATTTTCACTGAGATCATACTCCGGAGAATCAATAATTTTTATTTCCCATTAAATTTCCTGGACCTCACCTTTGTGTGTCGCTCTCGCTATATCCTGACCCGTGCAGCCATAGATTGTTCTGTCTGGTTCACCATCGCTTTCACATTTGATCGATTTGTCGCCATTTGTTGCCAGAAGCTGAAATCAAAATATTGCAGCAGGAAGAATGCGACTGTGGTTCTATCAACAACCAGCATTCTCCTCTGTCTAAAAAATATTCCCACCTACTTTAGATATAAGCCTAGATGGATAATCGACAATGTAGAATGGTGCTGTTCTAATAAGCCAAGTTATAGTACTGATCCTCGATGGATTGGATTTAGAATGTTTGAAAAAGCTTTAACACCATTATTGCCATTCATTTTAATTCTGTTGCTGAATGCTCTGACGTTCAGATACATTTCAGTGACCAGTCGAGTTCGTCAGAGACTGAGGAGTCAGAGCAAGAAAGATAATCACAGTGACTCTGAAATGGAGAGAAGAAGGAAGTCTATGATTTTACTCTTCAGCAGATCTGGCAGTTTCATATTTCTGTGGTTGGTGTATATTTTATATATCCTTGATGCTGGTTATTTCTTAGATGATGATTCTTACTATATTTTTGGAAAGGTTGCATACATTCTGCGGAATTTAAGTTGCTGTACAAACACAGTTATATATGTGGCCACTCAGTCTGAGTTCAGAGAGCAGTTAAAGAGCGCGGTGAAATATCCAGTTAGATCAATTATTAAATTATTTAAATAACAAAGCAACAGAGACCAGCTTAAAGATCCAGTGGTTAATGGACAAGAGGTGACCGCTGGAGGTCCAGAAGAAAATGGCCTGTAGGAGTAAAGACAAACTCTAGAGCTGTTAGCGACGGGAAGAGGGTGTCGAGAGCAGGAGGATCGGAAGTAAATTAGCAGAAATCAAAAAAGATAACGAGCAGTGAGCAAAGGGAAACAGATGAACTTCGAAAAGGGGTCAGGAGGAGAGTGATTGCTCTCCCTAAAGGAACTGATGTGAAAGAAGCTTGAACTGGATATGACACCTATCATTTAACAAGAACCATGTAGTTTAATAAGTATGCTAACTCATTTGATCAATTGAACATATCTGTAGAAGAAAACATTTATATTTGAAAACAACATTTTTTTCCTGATATTCCACTGGAAACATTTATTCTTAATTGCTTTGGCACTCTGGGAATGTTGAGGTGAATTATTTTCGATAGACGACATTGTTGATAAGAAGATGAAACATTGATTGTCCAACTGCTTTGTATCTACAAGGATGCGTTGTTTGTTCACACAATGAAATGTTAACTCTAGGAGCCCAGTAAATAAGAAACGGACATGCTTTTAGCGTACAACACTCGAATTGCAGAGGTGCCGTGACAGCAGATGAACCTCACGTTAAACTAATGTAAGAGTTAATTCAAAGTTAATTCATAATACGGAATCAGAAGCCCAAAAGATGGAAATTCGGAATCTTTGCTGGTGCAGTTTACAATGGTGTCTGCGGTGTAATTAATCTGAAACACAGTTCAATGTAATGTCAATTCAGAGACAGGAGAACAAAGGCATCGCCTTTGCTGGCAACATTCAAGGAATCCTGGTCTTGAAGGATAAGAAACTGACATATTGTCTTCAGTGATTTTTGTTAAGTATTCATATCATCTTGTTCAATGAATTATACTGGATTCATAAGTAGCCGTTATTTGTACCTTGTTAGGTCAGGCACAACTGAGAACCCCATTGTAATAAATTGAAAAGTCAGGACTGAGAATTTTTAAATAAAAGTGTTTTAAGCCTCAAAACCCCAAAACATACAATGGTGCAACTTGGGGCCAGACGCTGAAAAAGGCTAAAACGAAATAACTGGTTGTGAAGTTGAGTGGCATCTTGCTCTGATTTTGACCAACGTTTTTCATTCAAAGAAGGGAATACATAAAGGGAACAACCAGACATAGATCAGCAAGACCTGTGAATAAGATGTCATTTGAATTCCCATATAAAAGTTTGGTCAAAAGCATTGAACGAATATCAGTAGAAAAGAGGAATAATTTAGTATCTTAAGCTTCCAAGAACCATAGAATCATAGAAACATAAAAGATGCAAGGCACAGAAAGAGGCCACTTTGTGCCATCGTGTCTGTGCCAGGAGATAAAGGATCCACCTATTCCACTCCCACCTTCTAGCATTTGGTTCGTAGCGCTGCAGATTATGGGAGCTGAGGTGCATATCCAGACTTCTTTTCGATGAGTTGAGAGTTTCTGCCTCAATTACCCTTTCAGGCAGTGAGGTTCAGATCAATACCATCCTCTGGGTGAAAACATGTTTTTCATCATCTCCCTTCTATTTTTCTAGCAATCAGTTTCAAGCTATGCCCCCTCGTCACTGACCTCTCTGCTCAGGTGAATAGATTCTTCACCTCCACTCTTTCCAGGCTCTTCATGATTTTGTATATTTCAATCAGATCTCCTCTCAGCCTTCTCTGTTCGAAGGAGAATAACCACAGCCTATCCAATGTTTCATCCTACCTGCATTTTTCCAGTCCTGGCAACATCCTCGTAAATCTCCTCTGTACCCTCCCTAGTGCAATTACATCCTTTCTGTAATGAGGTGGCCAGAACTGCACACACTTCTCAAGTTGTGGCCTAAGCAATGAGCTATGCAGTTCCAGCATAACCTCCCTGTTCTTTTATTCTATATCACAGCTAATAAAGGAAAGGATTCCATATGCCTTCTGAACCACATAATCGACCTGTCCTGCTACCTTCAGGGATCTGTGGACATTGACTCCAAGGTCCCTCACTTCCTCTATACTTCTCAGTAATTTGTCATTTATCGTGTTCTCCTTTGTCTTGTTTGACCTCCCGAAATGCATCACCTCGCATTTCTCTGGCTGGACTTCCATTTGTCACTTTTGTGCCCATCTGACCAGACCATCAACATCTTCCTACAGCCGACAGCTATCCTCCTGGCTATCTACCAAACAGCCAATCTTCGTCTGGTCTGCAGACTTCTTGATCATGCTCCCTACATTTCCGTCCAAATCGTTAAGAAATACCACAAAAAGCAGGGGACCCAGTACTGAGGCCCCCGGAATACTACTGGAAATAGCCCTCCTGTCATTAAGACATCCATCAACAATTGCCCTTTGTTTCCTGCCACAAAGCCAATTTTGTATCCACCTAGGATTTTGTGATAATCACTGTTTCTAAATACAGTGGCGCAGTGGTTAGCACCGTAGCCTCACAGCTCCAGGGACCCGGGTTCGATTCCGGGTACTGCCTGAGTGGAGTTTGCAAGTTCTCCCTGTGTCTGCGTGGGTATTCTCCGGGTGCTCCGGTTTCCTCCCACAAGCCAAAAGACTTGCAGGTTGATAGGTAAATTGGCCATTATAAATTGTCACTAGTGGTGTTAGGGAAATATAGGGACAGGTGGGGATGTTTGGTAGGAATATGGGATTAGTGTAGGATTAGTATAAATGGGTGGTTGATGTTCGGCACAGACTCGGTAGGCCGAAGGGCCTGTTTCAGTGCTGTATCTCTAATCTAATCTAATCTACCGCATATATCTTGATTGAATGAACACATCTGGCTCCGAGCCGAATGGACCTTGTGTTCTTTGTTTCTCTAAATAAGTGGACCATATGGTCACAGAGATCAATCAACTCCAGCAGCTTACGACGTCTGCAACATTTAAGACAGCATGGTAATATTTTGATCTGAAGGTTTGGCCTTCTTTTTTAAAAAGTCAGGAATTGGCATTAATTCATTCATACATCTGTCTCTATTTATTATCTTTCTATATAAAGTCTTTGTAATTATTTGTAGTCAGCTTGCATAACAACTGTAGACATAATTCTCTCTGATAAATTCATCTGAAACTACGAAACATGGAAATAAATGTTTATGACATTTAAATTAAGAATAAATAAATTAATATGAGTTGCTATTCCTAGCACTCAAAAGGAAATCTACCTGAGTTTAAAGGGATATATACATACGTAATTTTCAAAAAACTTAATGGGAATGCCGTCTCGGTGGTTGCTGAGTATTGAGGAAAACCTTTTTTTCTGAGATAAATAAATGAAAGATATTATCAACTGATGACACCATTATTTGAATTTGGGAAACTTAGATGAAAAAAAAATCAGTATGATTCGGTACATTCCCTATCAACAGTAAAGGGGTATCTGAGGTATATAATAAACCAGCGTGCATAATCTGTTGTTTTAATTGTATGTACTTACATGATAATAGTTTAGGTATTAACAGCACTCCTGTGAAAGGATAATAACTGTCATCGAGTGAGGTGATCAGCAGGTGGGGTGACAGTCTTCAATCTGAGGAGTGTGAGTGAAGTTTTAACAGGTAATAACATGCTTCATCATCAGAAGTCACTTGGGGTTATGATATTTTAGAAGGTTAGAACATGTAACATTTGTGCAGTTCACACCACGCATGAGCTGGCGAAGAGAAAGAGTGGTCAACAACAACAATGAGATTAAGGAGGAGGCAGATTTTGTCCTGTGGGGAATTGGAGGTTCTTGAAATGGTGTTTTAAAATGACTAACGTTACTTAATCCTCATTATAATTAATCAGTGGACTCATTAAGAAAGGAATTAGTCAATGTCATACTTTGTGAATGATAACATGATTAGTAAATGGTTTGTAACTTTTCCTGGGATTCACAATTAAACATCCATCTACAATATAAATGTATTAAGATGGGGTAAAATCGGTTGAACTGCGTTTATCTTTAAATAGGCAACTACTTTGTTGCAACTTGCAATAAGTCATTTGAATTATAAGAGAATCCAGTTTCTGTTTTAGCCTAACTTACATCAAGCAAATAGGAGAGAAAATATTTGAGTATGACCACTGGGATTTAGAAGTGCAACAACAGCTGAGACAAAGACAAAGGAATGATTACTGGAGGAATCAAATGAATAGAAAAACAAAACATGGTAAGGTCTGGAATCAAATGGAATGTTGATTCTTGAAAAAAGAAGCGTTTTAAATTTTGTATTGGATAATAAAGTTTCTTCAATGCTCAACAGTTGGTGAGTAACAGTTGTTCGAAAATAACTCCAAGTAGCTGGGTTGGAAAGTAAAGGTAAAGAGAAAGGTCTACAGTTTTTTTTTATATAGTAGGTAGTTTCTTTTTTAGGGACCCAAGGTCCTTTGAGTAAATAATCTAATTGTTGGGTAATTTAAGAGCATAAATTAAGGGTAAGTTATGGCAGGGCAGCTCAACAACCTGGAGTGCTCCTGTTGAGCGAAATGGGAAGTCAGGAACACTTCCAGTGTTCAGGGCGAACACGTGTGCAGGAGGTGTCTCCAGCTGCAGCTGCTCGAAATCCGCGTTTCGGATCTTGAGCGGAGGTTGGGGACACTGTGGAGCATCTGCGAGGTTGATATCATCGTGGATAGCATGTACAGGGAGGTGGTAACATTGCAGGTAAAGACTGCTCATGTAGAAAGGGAATGAGTGACCCCTACATGCAGAGTAAAAGAACTATGCAGTTAGTGCAGGTGTCCTCTTGGTGCATCTCCATATCTAACAGATGTTCCACTTTGGATACTGTTGGGGGAGATATCTTCATAGGGGAACGCTGCAAGAGCCAGGTCAGTGGCACCGCGCGTGGTTCAGCTGCACAGCAGGGTAGGAAAAAGAGTGGGGGAACTATTGTGATAGGGGATTCTATCATAAGGGGTACAGACAGGCGTTTATGTGTCCGCATATGTGATTCCAGGATGGTATGTTGCTTGCCTGGTTATAGGGTCAAGGATCTGAAGGGGGAGGGTGAACAGTCAGAGGTTGTGTTACACATTGGTACCAGCGACCTCAGTAGAAAGAGGGATGAGGTGATGCAACAAGTATTTAGGGTGATAGATAGCAAATTAAAAAGCAGGACCTCAAACGTTCTAATCTCTGGATTACTCCCAGTGCCGCGTGCTAGTGAGTATAGGAATAAGAGGATAGATCAGATGAATGCATGGCAGGAGGGAGGGCGTTAGTTTCCTCAATCACTGGGTCTGTTTCTGGCAAAGGTGGGACCTGCACAAGTTGGACGGGTTGCACCTGAACCGCAATGGGACCAACATCCTTGCTGGGCGGTTTGCTAGTGCTGTTTGGGGGTGGGGGGTTGTTAAACTAATTTGGCAAGTGGTTGGGATATAGAGTGGAGGTACAGTCGGGGTGATGTACAGTCAAATATAGAAGAGAAACTGAGTGAGACTGGAAGGCTCAGAAAATATAGACCAGGACCCTTGACTGGTTCCCTTCGATATGAATCAATGGGTCGTTCCAAGGCTGGTGGGAGAGTTCAGGGGAGACCAGAGAGAACCCCAACCTGGTCAGCTCTTTTCAAACAGAAAACCAACATTGCATTGGCAGTGATATTAATAGAACCCCCTCTATCATGTCCCACCCATTCACTCAGGTCATGGTTGATTTGCTCCTTATCCACATCAAGCTGTCTCGGCTCCGTAAACATTAATACCCATTCCTAACAAATCTCTACCAATAATCGGGAATTAATGCCACTGCCTGTTAACACTCGGGAATTCCTTTTCTCAACCTCTCCGCCTCTCTCCCACCCATACCTGCTCAAAGACATTCCTTAAAACTAACCTTTTTGACCAAGCTTTTGGTCATCAGCCTTAATCTCTCCTTATGTGTGTTTGGTGTCAGATTTTGTTTTATAATGCACCCTGCATAGTATCTTTGGGACATTTAATACTGGCCTTCTCCTCACCCCATCTCTATGTCTCTCCCTCTCTCTCTCTCCTCGCCTCGAAGACAGGTATATCCTTCCTGAACACCAACATTTAACAGTTTCTCACCATTTGAAAAACGTTCTGCGTTTCTATTCTTCCTGCCGAAGTGAAGAAACTCACATTTCTCCACATGATAATCCAGCTGCCAATTTCTTGCCCACTCACTTTACCTTTCAATCTTCCTTTGCATTTTCTTTTTGCCCTCCTCACAGCTTACTGTTCCACCTAACCTTGCATCATCAGCCCATGTCAACCCAACATTGGCAGCATTTGAGAGAGGCACTTTTGTTCTGACAAGTATAATGATACAACTGCTTGATATTTTGTGCAGGGTATTTCTGTATATTCATCGGAGTTGTTAAGATGAAAGATCTTTAATAAGAGATTAGAGGAACATCGGAAATAGGAACAGGAGCAGACCATTCAGCCCCTCTAGCCTGTCTCACCATTCAATGAGATCATGGCTGATCCGCAGCCTAACTTCATATACCTGCCTTTGGCCCATATCCCTTATTATCTTTCCTTAACAAAAATCTATCTCAGATTTAAAGCTAGCAACTGTTCTAGCTTCAACTGCTGTTTGTGGTAGAGAGTTCCAAACCTCTACCACTCTTTGCGTGAAGAAGTGCTTCCTAACATCTCCGCTGAATGGTATGGCCCTAATTTTTAGACTATGTCCCCTAGTTTTAGAATCTTCGAACAGTGGAATTAGTTTATCGTTATCTAGTCTGTCTTTTCCTATTAATATCTTGAAGACTTCGATCAGATCACCCCTTAACCTTCTAAATTCGAGCGAGAACAGGCCTAATTGGTGTCATCTCTCCTCTTAACTTAACCCCTGTAGTTCAGGTATCATTCTTGTAAACCTACGTTGCACTCCCTCCAAGGCCAATATATCCTTCCTAAGGTGTGGTGCCCAGAACTGCTCACAGTATTCCAAGTGGGGTCTAACCAGGGTTTTGTACAGCTGCAGCATAACCTCTGTGGCTTTATACTCCAGTCCTCCAGATATAAAGGCTAGCATTCCATTAGCCTTTTTGTTTATTTTCTGCAATTGCTTATGGAATTTTATAGATCTATGCGCCTGAACCCCCAAGTCTCTTTGGACATGGATTGTACTTAACCTCTGCCCATTTAGAAAGTACCTTGCTATGTACTTCTTTGGTCAAAAATGGATAACCTCACACTTGCCCACATTGAAATCCATCTGCCACAGTTTTGTCCATTCACCTAGTCTGTCAATATCTCCTTGCAACTTTATGCTGCCATCGAGACTGTCTACAATGCCGCCTAACTTTGCATCATCAGCAAATTTATATATGTGAGTTACTATGCCATCATCAAAGCCGTTAATGAATAATGTGCATAATTGAATCCCCAACACAGATCCCTGTGGGACATCACTAGTTACAGTCTGCCAATCGGAGTACTTACCCATTATCCCCACTCTCTGTCACCGACCACTCAACCAACTTCATAATCATGTCAATAATTTGCACTCAACTCCCTGGGCTTCTACCTTAGTTAACAGTCTCTAATGTGGGACTTTCTCAAATGCCTTCTGGAAGGCCATATAAATAACACCCATCGACATTCACCTGTCCAGTACCTTATTCACCTCTTTAAAAAAAATTCTATGAGATGTATCACGCATGACCATTCCATCATGAATCCATGATGGCTGTCCCTGAGTCACTGAATTTTTTCTCGGTGTTCAGTCACCGTGTCCTTGATTATGGACTCCAGCAACTTGCCCACCACAGATGTCAGGCTAACTCGTCTGCAATATCCTTGGTTCCCCCTTTCACCATTCTTCAAAAATGGAGTGACATGTGAAACTTTCCGATCCAGAGGAACCACTTCTGAATCCAGTGAACTCTGAAACACTATAGTTAGGGCATCTACAATGTGCTCCACTAATTCCTTTAACATCCTCGCATGGAAACCGTCAGGTCCTGGGGATTTCTCACTCTTTAGTTCCATTAATTTACTTGTTACTGATGTTTTACTGAATGTTAATTGTATTTAGTCCCTGTCCCCTATCGGCTATTAATTTATTCCGGACTTCCGGCAAGTTATTCTCCTTTTTCAACTTTAAATACTGAGACAAAGTAATTGTTCAACATGTCTGCCATTTCCCCATTATCAATGACAATATCTCCATTTTCAGCTTTTAGTGGGCCTACATTGCTCTTGACCACCCGCTTTCTCTTTATGCAACTATAACATTTCTTCTTTTTGGTTTTGATGTCTATTACAGATTTAATTTCATAATTTATTTTAGTAACTCTTATAAGCTGCTTTGTGATCATTTGCTGGTCTTTACATCGATCCCATTCGGCCGGATCTGTGTTGCGTTTTGCATTTTTGTTAGCCCTTGCTTTTACTTTGATGCTGTTCTTAATTTATTTGGTTGTCCATGGCTGTTTTTTCTGTGAAGTGGAGCTTTTTCCTCTCGGGCATATACTCGCTCTGTATTGTGTTAAATGTTTCTTTAAATATTAGATAAATGTACACGCACAATTAGGCTACTAATTAAATTTGGTTCATTACTCATAACTAAATCTAATATTGCCTGTCCCCTTGTTACATCTAGGACATATTGCTGTCAGAAACTATCCCGGACACATTCCAGAAATTCACTACCTTTCTGACAGGTGCTAGTCTGCCTCTCCCAATCTATGTGTAAGTTAAAATCCCCCATTAATACTACTCTGCCTTTGTTACACACTTGCCTCATTTGTACATTTATACAATCTAACACCTCAGAACTGCTAACAGGGGGTCTATACACAAAACCTATTTCAGTTTTAGATCCTTTTCTGTTCCTCACCTCAACCCATGAAGTCTCCACTGGATGAGAGAGTGTCCTTCTGTATCCTCTCCCACCCTCACATCCAGCATTGGAAAAACAAACACAGAGACACAAACCCACACACAGACACAAAGACAATCACATAAACACAGGCAGACTAACATGTCCAGATAAACACACACACATAGAAATTCACACCCAGGCACATCCATTCCCACTGACCGAGAGAGAGAGAGAGAAATCCACACAGAGACACATATATTCACATTGACCAAATTAGACAGATAAACACAAACACATCCCTCTGTGTAAATCATGTTTTTACAAACATCAGCATTTCTCTGTTCTCCTTTTATTATTCACTCTCGGGGTTTACATTTACTGTCAATCTGATTTCACTGGGACCAGGAGAGTTTTTGCTTTTCTTTTCTTGTCTTTGGGGTCAGTGGGTCATGGGTCAGTCCCAGTGTCCGTGCCGTCTATGACCCCTGACCCAGCACTGTGACCCTGAGGGGAGTGGGGGTGGGGGGAGCAGGGAGAGGGTCAGTCCCAACCTCTTAAAGGGTCCCCGCACTGTCTGAACTGCTCCTTAGGTTTAAACCTTTGAGTGAGTCAGTCGGAGTTTGGACAAGGATGGAAACAAAGTCACATTGAATCTTCTAATATTTATTTATTCAGTGATATTAATAAACAGCAAATTATCTGTCAAGCCCAAAGTCACGCAAGTAATATTGTGAATTCGGATGAATAATTTGAAAGGCGAACCTGTTGTTAATTAATTCCATTTCATTTGCTAAAAAGTATCATCACGACCATGTTTATTTCAGGATGCAATATTAATTAATCCCTGAGAAAGACAGGAGGAGGCGGTTTGGCCCCTTGAGGCCGTCCTACCTCTTTGAGACATTTTCTTCCTCACTCTCTACCTTACGGTGTCTCTCTCTGCGTTTCTGTCCCTCAGCCACACTCTGTCTCTCCTCCTTTCCCGTCTCTCTCCCTCCCTCACCCTGTCTTTGTCTATCTCTCCCTCACCCAATTTCTGTATCTCTCTCTCTCTCTTTCTCTCCTGAACCCATCTCTTTCTCTCTTTTTCGCTCTCTCTCTCTCTCTCTCTCTCTCTCTCTCTCTCTCTCTCTCTCTCTCTCTCTCTCAGAGGAGGACCGTCGAATCATAGTGTACTGAAACACAGTAGGAGGGGATTCGACCCATTGAATCGGTGCTATCTCTTTTGAAGAGCAGCCCAGTTAGTCGCACTCTCCTGCTCTTCCCCCATAACTTCATTTTTTTCTTTCATTGACTGTCCATATCTTGTCTTGGGAATGCAGCATATAGCACATTCCGTAGCGATGTCTGTGAAGTGTTAATTTGTACAAGTGAATTGACCATTTAATATTTTTAAATATTAAAAAAGCTAGCAAATTCAACAGTTGCCACTTTGACTTCATCCCATCGCGTCTTGTATACATTCTCACAGGATAGCAGGTATAACTGTAGTCATAGTATTCAGCTGAAAATTGATCAGTTACATTGTTATGTCAGTCAATATTTACAGTACACACGGTACCTTACTGTTGTAATAAAGTCATATAGTATCTATTCATCCCACTGGGGCAAAATGTCACTGGCTCAACATTCTCACTAAACACTGAAGCATTCCAGAAAGCGATGCTCAGAAATGTAACACAAGTTTCCTTTTTTGATTCTCATTGGCCTGTTCTGATTTTCTGAGGGATTAGTGACGCTTATCCTCCACATGAGCAGTCGTGCTAATCCTGTGTGCCTGTCCCGCTCCCAAACCCGCCATCCACTTACATTAATGCAAGTGATACAGGAGCGTCTCAGTGACTGAGGCAGGTGAGTCTTGAGCCTGAACGAGTGAGTGCCCCGGGTTAATCCGACACTCCAGGCAGAAGGTGGTAGTAGTTTGGATGGTGCCTTCTTCACACGCACATTGATGCAAAGTCAATTGTCATTTTTAAATCGAAGATTGATCTCATCAAATGCCTATTGAAAATTGATATATTCTTCTTTCGCTCTCTGTCCCTGAGTTACTCTGTTTCTCTGTTTGTGTGTGTTTCTCTGTGTGTGTGTGTCTATGCCTGTTTCTCTCCTCTCTCGGACCCTTTTTAAAACTCCACATACTTCAATTTTCCATTTGAAGGCAGCTGCTTTTGGTTTCATCACATGCAGGCTGGTAAGAAACCTGTATTCCGCAGTTGGCTCCAATGTCCCCGTGAAAATTTCGATGTTGTGTCTGTCCAGTTTTTTCTTTTCCGTGAGCTGTTCATTGAAATTTTTGAAGCATGTTTGAAGACGTGTGCTGTTTATTGTGGAACAGGATCTGCGTGGGACCTCTGAGGCTGCAGCACGCAGATTTGCAGGAAAATTGACCAGCCCTCTCCATCCCAATCTCTTCCTCTTTCTCTCTGGTACTGTCTCCCCATTGCTATCCTTCCCTCTGTCTGTTATTCTTCATATCTATCCCTGTCTTTCTCACTGTTACTCTCTCCATCTGGATGGAGGAGGAGAAAGAGAGGCGAATATGGAGGCAGATTTACTCTGTATCTATCCCCACACTGTACCTGCCCCCTCGTTCTTGACTCCCCCACAAGGGGAACATCCTCCCAGCATCCGCCCTGTAAAGTCCCCTCAGAATCTTGTATGTTTCAATAAGATCACCGCTCATTCTTCCAAACTCCAATGTGTAGAAGCTGCTTGCCCTGCTCAGTATATCCAGCATTTTCTGCTGGGATCTCAGCTGAAGATGATTGGGCTGAGGGCACTACCCTGATAACCTCCTGCAGTGAAAGCCTGGGACGGATATTATTGAATTCCAACAACCACAACCATCTTCCTTTGTGTTCAGTGTGAGTCCAACCAGTGGAGAGCTTTCCCCCTGATTCCCACTGACTTTAATTTTACTCGTGCTTCTCCATGCCACACTCAGTCAAACGCTGCCTTGATATTAAGGTCAGTCTCACTTCCCAGTAGCAGACAGGAGTGATTCATTCCCATGGACCCGTTGTGTACTGAACATGCTCTGCTTCTTCACAGCCTGGTACAGGATTGCATACGGCCGATTAATGTAGCCCATTAAACACTCCGAGAGCAGGTTCAGCACAGCGTAGGAACAGAATACAGTTCCTTTAACATTATTTCTCTGCCTCTCCCTATCACTGACACTAGGAGAGAGACAGAGGGAGAGAAGGTTAGATATGTGACAGAGAGAGGGCTGTAGAGAGGGACAAGGTTGGAGAGAGAGAGAGTATTGAGATGGATGAAAAAGATAATGTAAGATCTATTCAGTTGATGTAATCCTTCACTGCTGTGTACACAAACATATAAGAGATAGGTATGGAGAGGGAGAAATGTTGGCAGGGGCGCAGATGGACACTTTTGATGATCCAAAGGGAATAGCCTCCATTGTAAGCATCCCGCAAGCTATTCCTCTGTGGGAGCCATCACATCCTCAAGATATTGGTTGTGGAAATTTCATGCTGGCTTATTGGTTAATTTTTAAACCTGTGATTGATAGATTCTTGTTAACCAATGGTATTAAGAGATAAGGGACAAAGGCAGGATCTATGGTGTAACTTAGATCACAGATCAGCCATGATCTCATTGAATGCTGCAACAGAGTTGTGGAGTTAAATTGTTTCCTCCTCTTCCAATATCCCCTGTCAAATATCCTTCTTTCTCTGTCAGTCACCCTGTCAGTCAATGCCTCTCTGTTTCTCTCCTTCTGTCTCTCTCTCTCTCTCTCTCTCTGTCTGTTTCGGACAGTGTAGAGTGAGATTCACTCTGTATCCACCCCATGATGTTCCTGCCCTCGGGGTGTGTGATGGGAAAGCGTAGAGGGAAATTTACTCTGTGACATAACCAACACTGTGCTTGGCTTGGGAATGATTAATAGGACAGTGTAGATGAAGCTTTGCTGTGTATCCCTGCTCCCTCTGAAGAACCGAATTGGATTTTCTAGAAATTTTCCCACCACCGACGTTACAATGATTGACCTAAAGTTGCACCTTTAGTTTCCCGCTCTGTGCCTCTACCTCTGTCTCTGTCTTCCCTCTCTTTCTCACTCTGTCTATCTCTTTCTTTTTCTCTGTCACTCTCTCTCTCTCCTTTTCCTGTTTCTTTCTTTGTCTTGTCTCTCTCTGTTTGACTCTCTTTGTCCCTCCCTCTGTCCCTCCCTGTATCCCTCCCTCTGTCCCTCCCTCTATCTCCCTCAATCTCTCTCTCTCTGCCTCACGCTCTGCCATTCCCCTGTTCTCCCTCCATCTCTCTCTATGGCTCTCCCTCTTTCTATGTCTCTCCCCCTCTCTCTCTTTCTCCGCCTCTGGCAATGAAGCTTTCTGTGCTTCTCTCACACCATCTCTCCCTCTATCTCTTTTCATCTTTAAAAAAAAAACAATCTCTCCCCTTGGACAGCAATGCTTTCAGCCCTTCCTTGTTTAATTTAGAACCAGTAACTCTTCCCCTGAGAATCATAGAACATTTAAGGCACAGAAAGAGGCCACTTGGCCCATCGTGTCTGTGCTGTCCAAAAAACAAACTACCTATTCCAGTCCCACATTCCAGCATTTTGTCCATAGCCTGACAGCATATGGTACTTGAGTTTCATATCCAGACAACCTTTGAATGAGTTGAGGGTCTCCACCTCAACTACCCTTTCAGGCAGTCAGTTCCAGACCATCACCACCCTCTGAGTGAAAAAGATTTTCTTCATCTCTCCTCTGATTTTTCTACCAAACACTTTAAGTCTATGCCCCCTCATCAATGACCTCTCTGCTAAGCTGTATAGACCCTTCACCTCAGCTCTATCCAGGCCCCTCAAAATGTTGTCCATTTCTATCAGATCTCCTCTCAGTCTTCTCTGTTCCGAGGAAAACAACCCCAGCCTCTCCAATCTTTTGCCATAGCTGCATTTTTCCAGTGCTGGCAACATCCTGGTAAATCTCCTCTGTACCCTCTCCAGTGCAATTCCATCCTTTCTGTAATGAGGTGATCAGAACTGCACACAGTACTCAAGTTGTGGCCTAACCATTGAGTTATACAGTTCCAGCATAACCTTCGTGTTGTTGCATTCTATACCTGCATTGTTGGGACGGTCACTGCAGTTTGAAAATATCAAACACTAATCCAACACTCACCCCTGAAACACCCACAATAAACTCCCAATGCAGGACTGGGCAGATAATGAGAATTGTTACTGATTGTTACAACTTGCCTCAACCTTTCCCTGTCTCTCCCTCTCATGTCTGTCTCGATCCATCTCTCACCATCGCTCCTCCTCTCACTTTCTTTCTCTCCGCCTCTCCCTCTCTCTCTGCTCTCTCTCTCTCCCTCCCTCTCCCTCTTTCTCCGCCTCTGTCCATGACTCTGTCTGTGCGTCTCTCTCTCACCATCTCCACTTTATACGTAAAGGAGGAGCTTCCTCCATGTTATACAGCTGTTATGGTGGGATTTGAACCCCTTTCCCCAGTCCATTAGGTGAGCCTCTGGACTACTTGCCCAGTGATATTACCACTCTGAAACTGCCTCGCCAATGGACGTGAACAGTGTCTGTCCCCGAATATGACCCACAGTAGTTTCCATGCTGTAACCCGGAACATCGTCCTGAGTCAGTCTCAAATCTCACATTATAACTTTGAAAAGGCAGGAACAGAGTGAAACGGGTTTGGTTTTGTCCCTGGATTCAGCGCCCACTGCAGACAGATCAGTTACATTTACAATAGAAACGCCCGGAGTGAACAAGATCAATACAATATTGTGGAAAATGTAAATGACGCCTCTCATAATTGAAGCATCCGTCCAGTATGACTACAGAATTCAGGTTTATTCCCGAGAGAGGTCTTACCGAGTAAATGTCATTGACATTGAAATGATTGTGTTTTATCCACCACATTATTTACATCAGAGTCAAAGCTGCTGATGTAATGTGTTTGTTCAGGTGAGTGTAACTAATTGCAATGATCAGGGGTATAACCGTGTCAGTGGAAAATTATCCCCTGTATAAATCAGGACCCATTGGAATGGATCAGCTCAGAGTGCCTGCTGGAGCTGTGGATTCCAGGCTAACAGAAGACTCTGCTTCTCACAGAAATGGGATATCCAGCATTCATTCAGTTCATATTCATTTACTATCCTGTACTTGCAGCAATCGGTGTTTCTGGTAAGCAGTATCTCAGCTGTTAATGGTGTAATTCGATGTTAACTGTGCTACTCGGTATTATTTCTAAATGCGTTTGTTACACAGCCACCTGTTCTTTTAATGCAATTAACTTTTGGTATCTCCTCATTATGTACTCTTTCAGTCTTGCAGGAGTTCTATTATGTCCTTGATGGTATTGGTTTCAGTAACCGTGGTATTTTTACTGGATTATTCTGTGTGTTGAAGGCATTCAAATCAAGCATCTCCGTTAGGATCAATAATCAGACCATCAGAACTTTTTAACAGTTTCGTGATGTGGATCTAACCCGTCCTGGAATAGTTTTTACGAATGTTTTTTTTTATCTCCAGTGATTGATAATGAGATATCTCACGGTGTCAGTGTTACAAAGGGACAGTACAATAGCCTCTCTCCCCAATAACATGGCTTAGTTTAACTGGGATTTAAAAGTATTTATTGGTTATCACTGCTATCAAATATTATTTTATTCTGTGTGTGTCTGAAGCTGCTTCAAAGGTCTGGCTACTGAACTGAGTTTGCTGCTGACACTTTCACTTCTCCGTCTCTGCTTCACTGTGGACCTTCATTGTCACTGGACTACTTTGTAAAATAGAAAGTATTGATGTTTTACTGGTTTTCACTCCATCAGTTAGAATCAAGAGTCTTTCCATTTATCTGTAGATTATCAGCTGCAGCGCGGATGTTTCTGTTTTATGAATTAAACAATCCCACATTCAAACAGATTCCTTTATAATTCCAGGGGTAGGAATTTCAATGATTGTGAGCTTTGTCTGGAAATAGCTTTCGATCCTGTTTATTCCATGTACTGTAGATGAAGTGAAGAATGCAGCTGAACAGGTGGAGACTTGAGTGTTCTGGAGATGCATTAAATTATTCACAGAGGTTTCACCATTGAACAAACTGACTGAGAATAGAATCATTGAACCTGGGGCTGGTGAACAGAACACAGACGCAGAATGTTAGTAATAAATCATATGTTAAAAGTAGCATTAAGTAACAATTTACAGGGTGTGAGTACTCCAGAGAGATAGGGAAGGAGAAAAGGGGCAGGGAGAACGAAACCGAGGGAAAAAGATCAGCAGAAGTAAAGAGAAAGAGAAAGAAGCAGCAGTGTAAATAATTCACTATCATAAAGTGCTGGAATGTCCAGAACAATTAGTGAGAGAAACTGTGAGTTGAAGTTGTCTGTTGTCTGATTTTGTCCATTTTCCTGTTGGAGTTGATCCTCTGTGTTGATTTCTGTCAGATCCTCATTTTGTTTCGCAGAAAGTTCCTAATCCTTACTTAGTGAATGAATAAACAGAATAGAATCAGTTCTTCACTGATGGTAATTCATTATTTAAATATTGCACTTTAAAATCTCTGTGACGACTGAATTCAATAAAGAGCGAGGCTGATATCAGAAATATATTTAAAATTATATTTAATAGCCTTTACAAACTAAATATATTGTTGAAACAATGAACTGTTCTCCAACACCAATAACCACAGGGATTATTGTTTGAATGTATGAATTGAGTTGTATTACTGGGATCTATAGATTAGATTTCCTCTAACACTCTGCTGCAGTCTCTCCCTGTGAATCTCAGCCTCTCCTCTCACTGTATTGAATCCTCAATCTCCTCATCCATTTCTTCAATTTATCCACTTTCCCAAACCATCTCTTCCAGTCTCCCCTCCAGGTCGAACGCGTCCTTTCCCTTTTCTCCCTCCCAATCTCACCCACTGGCTCCACCTCCAGCTGCCTCGTCCAACCTGATAGGAATAAAGGAACATAGGAGCAGGGGGAGGCCATTCAGCCCTTAGAGCCTGTTCCACCATTCTAGATCATGGCTGATACTCAAATTGATCTTTGCAGTTTTCAGCCTTATCCCATTTGGTAACAGTCCCTGTCGGTTCCCTGAACCCAGTGTAGCAAATCACCGTACATCCCGCTCTCCACAAACCTTCCCAAACAACAGTCTGGAGACAAATTCCCAATTGACCCATTGGAATCCATCTCTGCAAAACCCCTTCTCATTCCCCCCTGGCACTGCATCCTCACTCAGTACTTCCACTCGATCCGGTGCTGACTATATTCACTTTCTGTATCAATTTCCCAATTCATTATTAATTATTGTGTTTTCAAACAGTTCACTGTGACAAAACACTGCCCAGGTCAATGAATCAGTTTTCACTGCTCGATGCAGCAACAAAGCGGTAAA
The DNA here is from genome assembly GCF_036365525.1 of Heterodontus francisci. Taxonomy (NCBI): domain Eukaryota; kingdom Metazoa; phylum Chordata; class Chondrichthyes; order Heterodontiformes; family Heterodontidae; genus Heterodontus; species Heterodontus francisci. The sequence goes on along the minus strand of NW_027141742.1, from coordinate 679,378 downwards.
TTGTCGATCCTGTCAAACTGCTGCTTTGTCTCCAGGTCTGATCAGTAATTTCTCTGCTTCCTTTTCTCTCTCTCTTCCAGTTAACTTGGTGGCGATTGTGATCCTGTCCCGAGGAAAGTGCGGTCTCTCCAAATGTATCAGTGTCTACCTGGTGGGAATGGCAGTGTCTGATCTCCTGGTCGTTATCACTGGTCCTATATTGAGCTGGATTATTGTACTTTATTTCCCATATTTATTCCTGAGAATTACTCCTGTGTGTTCTCTCATTTTCGTTCTATATTCTGCATCCACAGTTGTTTCTGTCTGGCTCACAGTTACTTTCACCTTTGATCGATTTGTGGCCATTTGTTGTGAGAAGCTGAAAACAAAATATTGCAGCGAGAAAACGGCGGCTGTGGTTATAGTTACAGTGAGTGTGCTGGGCTGTTTAGAGTCTCTCCCCTGGTACTTTACAGTGGAACAATATTACGTTATTGATAATGTTCCCATGGGTTGTGGTCATAAACTGAACTTCTATACTCCCCCCATATGAGGGGCATTTGAATTGTTTGACCTCATTTTAACCCCTTGTGTCCCGGTCTTTCTGATGTTGCTGCTCAATGTTCTGACTGTCAGACAGATTTTATTCTCCAGTAAAGTCCGCAGGGGACTCCGGCGCCACAGCAATGCAGAGAAACACAAGGACCCAGAGATGGAGAATCGCAGGAAATCAATTATTTTACTCTTCAGTATATCCAGCACTTTTATACTGTTATGGGTGACCCGGGTTGTATTTAACATTTATAGGCGAATTGCAGATATTCAGGATTATCCCTCTTACCCTGACCCTCTCTATATCACAGATCACACATCAAAGATGCTGCAGGTTCTCAGTTCCTGCACCAACACATGTATTTACATTGTGACCCAGACTAAATTCAGACAGGAGCTGAAGAAGGCGGTGAAATACCCTCTCAATCTCATTGTTAAATTAGTGAAATCATAGAAAGAGCTGAAGGGGTTCAAACACTGGAACTAAATCCCATTCCCCGCCGCCTACCGCCCCCCTCCACCTTCCCCCCACCCGCCTTTGTGATTATTTGAGCGGCGCCATCTTTAGTCCTGGCAGAGGCCTGAACGTGGCGGACCCTGACGTTTAACTGGAACATGATACGTTTGCGCATGTGTCAGTACAGCGCCACCTAGTGGTTGCTATGCCAACATACGCCGCCAGTGGACAAAGCTGCAAATCGCAGTGATTGTGAGGTGGTGAGAGTGGCTTTATCTGCAGTGAGACAGGGACACCAGCAGATGGTGATGGTGAGCGGGGGACAGTAACTGCAGTGAGGCAGTGACACCAGCAGATGGAGAAGGTGAGAGGGGGTAGTAACTGCAGTCAGACAGGGACACCAGCAGATGGAGGTGGTGAGAGGGGGACTGTAACTGCAGTGAGAAAGGGACACCAGCAGATGGAAATGCTGAGCCATTGCTGATGGGAGATTCTGTGTTCGTGAGAGTTTGAAAGTTTTTACAAGTCTGAGGAATTTACTTTCTATAAACTTGAGATGCAGAATAAAATAATGTCAATGCAGTTTGTGTTAAGTGGCTATTTTACTACTATGTAAACACTTGTAACATCAAAATGGTTCCTGTTTGGAAAATTATTTTCAGTTATTAAAGGTAATGTATAAATAACACAACAGCATCAAATTAAACTCAATCAATGACAAATAAAAACTCTCTATATAAATTGTTTTGAATTCTTCATTACTAAGGTTATGACATCTCTCTCTCATTATCACTTCTCTAGGCTGGTATCTTCTCTACTATAATTCAGAGTAATTGAAGTTTTGATCCGATTGCCTTTTGAAAGTTAATATTGAATCTGCTTTCAGAAACCTGTCAGACAGTGAATTCCAGACCAGAACAACTTCTTGCCTATTTGTTTCTTCCGTCTGCTAGTGTAAACAGTCTCTCCTCATATCTCCAAACTGAGGGAAAGATTTTGAATACAATGCAATTAATTTCTTCAGGACAGCAGCTGCAGAGTTGCTGGAACCTCCTGAATTTGGACAAACAATGAACAAAAATCCCGCTGAATCCCCCAGGAGAGCAGAGGAAAGAAACAGTCTGGAACCAAATGGAAATAAGTGACACTTTACTGCAGCAGTAAAAACTCTTTGTCAGAATGTGGAGGTCTTTATTGCTGAGCTTTTTATAAAGTGGAGGTGAAAAGTGGAAGATCTTTAATACCATTTGTGATAAATGGCCATTTTCCAGCTTTGTAAACCCTTGCAACATTAAACTGGTGAATGTTAAGAAGGTATTTTTTCGATTGATTGCAGGCTAATACATAAATACAGCAGCATCAAATACAGTGCAAAGAATCATTGACAAATATAACTGTAAATATGGGTACGAATTGTTGTGTGAAATGTCACCAGTTGTTAAAATTCTCTTCGCTGCATCTGTAATCTGGCTTTAGTTTCAGTATTTGTCACACAGCGGAATTGAAAAACCAAATAAAAACTGCCTGTTGATACTGCAGTCAAACCGGCCACTCCAGCAAAAACTCTTTGTCACAATTTCAAGGTCATTGCAGTGAGTCATTTTCTGAACTTTCTGTTAACTGGAGGTGAAAAGTGAAAGACATTTAAAACAATGAGTGTTAAATGGCCATTATCCAAACCGGTCCCTCCAGGTTTAAAATTACAGCAGCTTTTCTGCTCCGTGAATGAGGTTTTTGGGGGAGGGAGCGAGAGAGAGACAGACAGACAGGTTCCTGTCAGGAATGGTCCATTTGGGATATGGCTAGAATATCCCTCTCTTCAACATTCCCTGTTTACACAGAGACTCACCTTGGACTGTCACATACCTGGGAGGGAGTGTCCTGATGGAGGAAGCTGAGAGCTGGTTGGGTAAGCTGCATTTTGGGTCGACTGTCTGTTTGAGTAACAGGTTCTGGGATATATTCGGACAACATCAGCCTCCATTCTTTCTTTCCATGCGGCTGGTTTGTGAAGGTGAGTTTCTGTGTCTCAGTTTCTGTGGCTCTGTGCCCAGGTGAATTGCAAGCTGATTACAGTGTGTGTGTGTGAGAGAGAGAGAGAGTCCAGTCTGAATCCCCCTCTCTCTGTCCCAGTCCTGACGCTTATCTCCAAATCCCACCCCAATGCCCCTCTCCAGGATCTTTTCCCCATGGATGAGCTGATGGAGAGAAGATGTTAGAGTCCCACAATGGAACGCAGACCGTGGATGGTGTGTATCACATCTTTATTGTCTCTCTCTGCCTATCTCCCTCCTTCTGACTCAGTCTCTTTCACTCAGTCTCTCTCACTGAATCTCTCTCGCACTGAATCTCTCTCATGCTGAATCTCTCTCGCACTGAATCTCTCTCTCACTGAATCTCTCTCGCACTGAATCTCTCTCTCACTCAATCTCTCGCACTCAATCTCTCTCGCACTGAATCTCTCTCTCACTGAATCTCTCTCGCACTGAATCTCTCTCCCACTGAATCTCTCTCGCACTGAATCTCTCTCGCACTGAATCTCTTTCGCACTGAATCGCTCTCTCACTGAATCTCTCTCGCACTAAATCTCTCGCACTCAATCTCTCACACTCAATCTCTCTCGCACTCAATCAATCTCTCACTGAATCTCTCTCGCACTCAATCTCTCTCTCACTGAATCTCTCTCGCACTGAATCTCTATCTCACTGAATCTCTCTCTCACTCAATCTCTCTCGCCCTCAATCTCTCTCTCACTCAATCTCTCTTTCACTCAGTCTCTCTCACTAAATCTCTCTCTCACTGAATCTCTCGCACTCAATCTCTCGCACTCAATCTCTCTCGCACTCAATCTCTCTCGCTCTGAATCTCTTTCGCACTGAATCGCTCTCACACTGAATCTCTCTCTCCCTCAATCTCTCTCACTGAAACACTATCGCAATGAATCTCTCCCGCACTGAATCTCTCTCGCACTGAATCTCTCTCGCACTGAATCTCTCTCTCCCTCAATCTCTCTCACTGAAACACTATCGCACTGAATCTCTCCCGCACTGAATCTCTCTCGCACTGAATCTCTCTCGCACTCAATCTCTCTCTCACTGAATCTCTCTCGCACTGAATCTCTCTCACTCGCTCTATTTCTCAATCTCTCTCCCTCACTTTGTGATTCTGTCTGTTTCTCTCTCTCTCTGTTCCTCAATCTCTCTCACTCTGTATTTCTCCCTCTCTGTGTTCCTCCATCTCTCTCTCTCCCTCACTTTGTGTTTCTCTTTCTCTCTGAGTGATTGTGCATCTTTCTGTCTCAATGGCTTTCTCTGTCCTCTCTCTCAATCTCTCTGTGATTCTCAGTGTTTTTCTCACTTCCTTTCTGTCTGTCTCTTTGGTGCCTGTAATTTCTTTGTGTCTGTTCTTTCCCTCCACTTTTTCCCTGTTCTTTTTCTCTCTCTTTCTGTCCTTTTTCTATTTCTGGCTTTCTGTTTTTTCTCTATTTCTCTGACTTTCTCTTTTATCTTTCTGTCTCTTTCTATCTTATCTATCTTCTCTCTTTCCATTTCTATATTCTATCTTTCTCTTTCTATCTTTTCTCTATTTCTTTTATGCTCCCTTTGTCTCATTTTCTCTCTTTTTCTCGTCTCTTTCTATCTTTTCTCTCTTTTTCTCTCTCTTTCTTTGTCTCTTTCTGCCTTCCCTATTTCTATTTCTAGCATTTCTCTCTCTCTCTTTCCAACTTTTTCTGTCTTTTTTGGATCCTACCCTCCCCCCGTAATATATCCCCTCTCGCAATGTGCACGACCCCGCAATTTATTTCCCCCCACTCGCAATTTATCCCTCCCCCCCGCAATTTATACCCCCACCTGCCGCAACTTATACCACCCCGGAATTCACCCCCCCCCCCGCAATTTATCATCAACCCCCGCAGTTTATTGCCCCCCCAAAACTTATACCCCCCCAGAATTTATCATCCCGCCCCGCAATTTATAATTCTCCCTGCAATTTATCATCCCCCCCGCAATTTATCATGCCCCGCGCAATTTATCATCCCCCACCGCAATTTATCACCCTCCCGCAATTTATCATCACCCCCCGCAATTTATCATCCTCCCGCAATTTATCACTGCCCCCGCAATTTATCCCGCTTCCGCAATTTATCATCCCCGCCGCAATGTATCATACCCCCCTGCAATTTATCATTACCCCGCAATTTATCGCCCCTCGCAATTTATACCCCCTCCCCCCACTGCCCCGCCATCCGCAATTTTTATCCACCACGCAAATTTTGTCCCCTGCAATATCTCAACCCCCTGGAAAACATCCCCCCCTTGTACAGACCCCTCCAATCTAAATAATCCTCGTCTGCTGACCCCTATCTGATATCGCCTGTTAACTGACCCCCATCTAATACCCTCATTATCAACAGACCCCCATCTAATTACCCCCTTCCCCCCGTTCCAAGACAACCCATCTAAATACACCCCAGGACAGACTCTCATCTAAATACCCACCTGGGAACAAATTCCCATCTAAATAACCCCCCCCCCCACCCAGGACAGACTCCCATCTAAATACATCCCCCCCAGAATTGACTCCCATCTAAAAAACCCCCCAGGAACAAACTCCCATCAAAGTACCCCCCGGGAACAAACTTCCATCTAAATAGCCCCCCAGGAACTGATTCCCATATAAATAACCCCCCCAGGAACAGAACCCCATCCAAATACCCCCAGTAACATACTCCCATCTAAATACTCCCCGGGAAGTTACTCTCATCTGAATAACCCGCCAGGAACAAACTGTCATCTAAGTTTCCCCTGAGAAGAAACTCCCATCTAAATACCCCCCCAGAACAGACACCCTTCTAAGTACCCCACATCTGTGAACAGATCCCCATCTAAATACCCCCAGGAACAGACTCCCATCTAAATACCCCCCGGGAAGAAACTCCCATCTGAATAACCCGCCAGGAACAAACTGTCATCTAAGTTTCCCCTGAGAAGAAACGCCCATCTAAATACCCCCCCAGAACAGACACCCCTCTAAGTACCTCACATCTGTGAACAGATCCCCATCTAAATACCCCCAGGAACAGACTCCCAACTAAATACCCCCCGGGAAGAAACTCCCATCTGAATAACCCGCCAGGAACAAACTGTCATCTAAGTTTCCCCTGAGAAGAAACTCCCATCTAAATACCCACCCCCCAGAACAGACACCCATCTATGTACCCCACATCTGTGAACAGATCCCCATCTAAATACCCCCAGGAACAGACTCCCATCTAAATACCCCCCGGGAAGTAACTCCCATCTGAATAACCCGCCAGGAACAAACTGTCAACTAAGTTTCCCCTGAGAAGAAACTCCCATCTAAATACCCCCCCCATAACAGACACCCATGTAAGTAACCCACATCTGTGAACAGATCCCCATCTAAATACCCCCAGGAACAGACTCCCATCTAAATACCCCCCAGGAACAGACTCCCATTGAAATAACCCCCCACCCCGGCAGGAACAGATCCCCATCTAAATACTCCCCGGGAACAAACACCCATCTAAATACCCCCCCCCCCCAGGAACTGACTCCCATCTAAATCCCCGCCCAGGAACAAACTCTCATCTAAATACCCCCCCCCCAGGAACAAACCCCCATCTAAATAACCCCCCAGGAACAGACCCCCATCTAAATAGCCCCCAGGAACAAACTCCCATCTCAATACGCCCCTCCCAGAACAGATCCCCATCTAAATACACCCTGCAGGAACAGACTCCCATCTAAATACCCCACATCTGTGAACAGATCCCCATCTAAATACCCCCAGGAACAGACTCCCATCTAAATACCCACCGGCAACAGACTGCCATCTAAATACCCCGCAGGAACAAACACACATCTAAATACCGCCCCAGTAACAAACTCCCATCTAAATACCCCCCAGGAACAGACTCCCATCTAAATCACCCCCCCCCCCCAGGAACAGATCCCCATCTAAATACTCCTCGGGAACAAACTTCCATCTAAATACCCCCCCCCCCAGGATCTGACCCCCTTCTAATTACCCCACTTCTGTGAACAGACCTCCATCTAAATTCCCCCAGGAGCAGACTCGCATCTAAATACCCCGCCCCCCCAGGACAAACTTCCATCTAAAAAACCCCCGGCAACAGACTGTCATCTAAATACCCTGCAGGAACAAACTCCCATCTAAATACCCCCCAGGAACTGACTCCCATCTAAATAACACCCCCCCCCCCCCAAAACAGATCCCCATCTAAATACCCCCCGGGAACAAGCTCCCATCTAAATACCCCCCAGGATCTGACTCCCATCTAATTACCCCCCCCAGGAACAAACTCCCATCTAAATACCCCCAGGGAACGAACTGCAATCTCAATGCCCCCCAGCAATTGACTCCCATCTAAATAACCCCCCAGGAACAGAGCCCCATCTAGTTACCACCGGGAACAAACTCCCATCTAAATACCCCCCAGGAACTGTCTCCGATCTAAATACCACCTCCCCCACCCCCGGAACAAACTCCCGTCTAAATACCCCTGGGAACAAAGTCCCATCTAAATACCCCACCAGGAACAAACTCCCAGCTCATTATGCTCACCCCCCCCGGGACAGACCCCCATCTAAATACCCACTGCAAGAACAGACTCCCATCTAAAAACCCGCCCAGGAACAGACCCCCATCTAAATACCCCCCAGAACAGACCCCCATCTAAATACCCCCCTATTCACTGATCCCAATCTAATTCTCCCCTGTGCCCTCCACTGTAAGCACCCCCTCTTCTAAATACATTCCCTGTCCTGTAAAAGCCCCCCTCTACCAATTCCCACCATGTATCATCTCCCTCATGAACAGCCCCCTTCCTTCGACACCCCCACCCCTCCACGCCCCGTGTTATTCCCACCTTCATCACTTTCCTGGATTTGGCTCCGTCTCACGACAATCTTTCATTCACTTTACTTTCTGATCTGGATAAGCCACTGGAATTCCATCAACTGGCTCCCAGAGCCCCGGCACCTTTAACTCCTGTCCGGCCAAACACAGGGCCGGGCATCGAGCTAGGACGTTCCGAGGCGAACTGGCATTCTGAGCCTTTAACGCACAGGAAGATCCCAGCCCCAACCATATCCCTCTCTGCAGAAAGGTGTTTCACCTGTTCTCCCCATCGGCTTCAGGAAATCAAACAGAGGGAGACATACACAAACACACAGTCTTCTTTTCTGTATCTAGAAATGAATTTGACAATGACACATATATATTTATTATTATTTTCCTCTCCGGTTAAAGCTCTTGACTGACCATTCCACGTGGCCAAAAAGATTCTCCCTCAGCATCATCACAGCTGCAGCTTTCAAAAAGATTCGCCTTGGGAATAAGAGAAATAAAATTGATTCTAACAAAGCAAAGCATTTTTGAACAGAAATAAAACACAGGAAGCGCCCAGGGATCTATATTTCACTCATGGACATAAAACGTTCTCTCAGTGACTCCCCATCTGACAAGCACATCCCCCAATACAGAGCCAGAGAATGGGAAGTGTGGATGTGTTTACCCTGTCAATTTCTGCTCTCTCTCTCTCTCTCTCTCTCTCTTTCTCTCTATTTCTCTGTGTTTCTCTCTACATCTGTTTTTGCCTCATTGTAAAAACACGCTAACACTGGTGACCCCCATCTTCTCTCCTGTAGAAGGATAGAGAGAGAAATCCACATTCCCATCCCTGAAAATCTGAATTCAAATGCCCCCTAGGTGTTTCATTTCACTGTCAAATTCAGCCCACAGCCCAACACACCAGCATTATTCGGGAATGAGAACAAGCCTTTACAAACCTTCACATTTCAGCCATTTCATTGCTGATTCACAGAAGTATTTGTCACTCAATTAACTAATTTTTAAAGTTTTCGTCAATGTTACAATGTTCAAAATGCTGTAGTCCATTGATGCACAGCAAGATTCCACAAGCGGCAGTGTGATAACTGCCGGCTACCCCACTTCCCGTCTGATTAGCTTCATGTTTCCCTCACTCTGCTGCCTCTTTGTCTGTCCTATTGATCTCATTTGGAGAGACAGATGGAGGGATAGAGAGAGAGAGAGACATAGATATCCACTCTCAGAATCTCACTCCCAATTGAAATGGCTGCTGCACAATTTAGTTCACCCTCAAATTCACTGCACTGTCCAAAACACCAGCATTATCCGGGAATTATTTCGGCTTCAAGCTCAGGATTTTAATTCCAGGCCTTCAGGGGAGCTTCACACACAATGAATTCACCTCTAAAATGTAGTCACTTTTGCAATGCAGGGAATTCTGAAGGTAATTTCTGCACTGCAAGATCTCAGCAATGTTGACAATTAAAAATTCAGTTTACCAAGGTTTTGAGTGTGGATGTCTTTCTCTCTCTCTGTCTGTCTTTCTCCATCTTTCTCTGCCTTCCCTCCCTCACCACATTCTGCCTGTCTCTTTACCTGTCTTCGTGTGTTTAAACAGTCACCTCCAGCTGTTTCTCACTCTCCCTCTTTTTCTCTCCACCTGTTTCTGCCTCCGTGTTGTAATGTAGGAATTAATGCCGGGACTGTGTACACAACAGGATCCCACAATGTGATCATAGCCAGATATCCAGTCAAAGTCCGCAGAAAATGCCGTTCATCTCTCGTAACTATTGTAAAAATCATGGAAAAATACAGAGAAATGCACACTAAGACCCTCAGGAAGCTGGATTTTAAAGTGTCCTCATTGTTGTCATGTAGGAAATGCTGTAGGACACTTTATGCACAGCAAGATCCCATAAGTAGCAATGTGATGATAGCCCCTAGTAACAAACTCCCATCTCTCTCTCTCTCTCTCTCTCTCTCTCTCTCTCTCTCTCTCTGTCCATATAGCTCCGACATATTTATGTCTGACCATTTAAAACAACAGCGAATCAAACTGCAGTGTGTTTTTTTTAACTATTGAAGTTTTAAATAGAGAAACAGAGGGAAAGAAAGCTGGAGAGAGACAGAGAGAGAAATCTAAACTCAGAACATCAGTAAAATGGTTTGAAAGCAAACGGTACCATTTGAAACTCAGTGAATTGATTTTTAAAGTGCTCGTCACTGTTACAATGTTGGGAACACTGCAGGCCATTTGTGCACAGCAAGATCCCTCAAGTAGCAGTGTGATAACAGCCCGCTGGCCCCCTCTCCCCTCTGATTCCCTCCTTGTTTCCCTCACTCTCCTGCCTCCCTCTCCCTCCTGTTACCCTCATTCAGAGAGAAAGATAGAGAGAGAGAGAGACAGGGACAGAGAAATCCACTCTCAGAATCTGACTCTCAATTCAAATGGCTGCTGCACATTTCATGTCACTCTCAAATTCACGGCACTGCCCAAAACACCAGCATTATTCAGGAATTATAACGGCTTCAAGCTCAGGCCATCCCGAGAGCTTTGCACACAATGAATGCACTTCTAAAATGTAGTCACTGTTGCAATGCGGGGAATTCTGCAGGGAAGCTGTGCACAGCAAGATCCCATCGGCAGCAATGTGATATTACACAAATAATCTGTTTATTGATAATAGTTGAGAGAGGAACATTTCTGCAGCGTGCAAATCTCAAACCCCCTTCTCCCTGTCTTTCTCCTGCTCCAACGCCTTCCACACCTCACGCCGGGAGGGGGAATAATACTGTATCTGTGAAATTCTGGTACTTTGTGTGTGTGTGAGATTAATTCTGTGTCTGTCTTTCTCAGTAACTTTGTGTGGGTGTGGGATTCACTTTCTATCTGACAATTCCAGCTACTGTGTCTGACTGTGGGATTAATTTTGTTTCTATCACTGTTTGGTGCAGTGTGCGTGTGAGATTACCTCTGTGCCTGTCACTCTCCCGTAATGTGTGAGTGAGGGATTACTTCTGAATCTGTCACTCTCTGTTCCTGTGTATGACTATGAGACTAATTCTCCATCTGAAAATTCCTGATACTGCGTGTAAGAGAGACGGAAACATTCTCTATCTGTAAGCCTCTGCTACAGAATGGGAGTGTGGGATTCATTCTGTACTTGTCCCTTTCTGGTGCTGTGTGTGTATGGGATTTATTCTGTCTCCCTTTGCCTCTGATATTGTAAGTGTGGCTACAGTATGTAGGCATGTTTCTTTTTTTTTGCTATTGTTCTTTCTAACAATCTCTGGTATAACGGGTAAGTGACTAGATCCTTCCTGCTTTTGACACCTACAGTCGGAAGGTTTCATTCGACTCAAACCTATTTCATTGTTGCACTGATGGCACTTTCTCACCCGATCGCTGACATGTTCACTACTTGTTCGACTGAAATCTTGAAATCACCATGAATTTTGCTCTTGAAGTTCCACTTTGGGGATGAGCTGGGGAGCAATGTGATTCTTTGTCTCGACTATCTAGTTATTTTACTCAAGAGGGACTCGGAAATCCAGCGATGAGTCCAGACTCACATTTACAGGGCATGAGTGTAACTGGAGATGGTCATGAAGTCAGGAAGGCGATGATCTAGTGGCAATATCACTAAACTAGTAACAGGCAGAGACCCAGGCCTTGGATCTCGAAATTGAGATTCGAATCCACCAACAGCATTTCAAAAACCTGCAATTAAGAAGCTGGTCTAAAAAAGATTTTGTGGACTATAATTTAAAAAAAGACTAGTTTGCTAATGCCATAAAGGGAAGAAATCTGCTGTCCTTGCCTGATTAGCAGGAAATGCAGACTTAGACATAGAATTTTAAAAAAAAATAATCACTAAACTGGAAATCAAAAAGCAAAAGTATGGTCTAATTCCTTGGCAACATGGGTACAAATCCCTCCAAGTCAGTTGATACTGTTTAATTCAATAAATTAACAAAGAACTGGAATTAAACTCTTGTCTCAGTTAAAGCCTGGCTCCCCGACCTGAAGCTGACTGGACCCGGTGACATGTGTCGGGTTCGGGTCGGGATGGGCCTCTCTTCCAAGTCCAGCATTGGGGCTCCGGGCAGGTCGGGCTGGACAGTGCTTCCTCCGTGAAGTAATCTTCAATTCAACATTCAGGTCAAGGTGGGAAACGCGCAGTCCGGACTCCGCACTCTGCAGTGAGTGAGTGAACGTCTCTATAACGTCATCGTGCTCATGCTGTCGCTTCAATACATCCAAAGGTGATTCTACACTACAGTACACTATGGATGTAAAACGAATGCTGACTACTGGATAATGTTCAGCAGTGGAAAGTCCTGTAGCCGGAAAGGTTAATCTTCCACTTGGAAACATTTCAATGCAGTTGCTTTCTGCAATAGTAAAAGCTCAAGTGGATTTGTGCAATGCAAATCTTGGAAACTTATACTAAAATCTGACAGCAATAAGATGGGAGATTCATCTTTGCAGCAGCACACTGAGAAAGGTTGTACTCGACCCGCAGCAGGGCCAAGTCAGTCCATTCTAACTTCGTTTGTACAGGCGAGGGAAGAAAAACATACCCACTCACAAGAAATCAGAAATTACAGACAAATGAGAAAGTCTCTGTTGCACGGATATTCGACCTTTCTGCACTGTCTCTAGTGAAGGGTTTGTTGAGCTACCACAATAGCTTATCAATGTGAGTGCAACATACGGTCGAGTATCAGCATCAAGTGTGTTACCAAATCCAAGTACAGTTTCAAGAAGGTGTCGTGATGTGGTCGAAGAAAAGAGAAAACAACTAATCTCTCAAATTACTGACATACTAAAGGATGTGAATGTGGGAATGACAACTGACATGTGGACGGACGACTACCGTAAAATCCATTTTTCGTTGATAACTTGTCATTAGATCACTGTAGATGTTCAACTTTATGCCAAAGTTTGAACAACAGCAATGTTTCCACTGGAGGACGTCAAAACTGATAAAAACATCAGGCGTGAGATTTTAAAGCTGCTCGCGAATACTGTTGGATTCGACCCAGCTAATTTAAATAAATTAGTCTGAGTGACAGATCAAGGTGCTAACATAGTGCTTGCTCTTCGACCATATCGATGTCTGGATTGTAAGGACCACGTATATAACATGATCCTTCAACATTCACTTGATCCAAAGGAATTAGCTTCTGAAGCTCCAGATTTTGTCGAAATTATACTTCAAGCCAAAGACTTGGTGACATATGTTAAACAATCTGGTCTTGCTGCACAGTTGTCTGAAACTGTAAATAAAATGGGAGAAGCGAGGTACTGTACTGTATATCTGACACTGAATTCAATTCAGAATATTTATCAAGAGCTGCCCGAGAAACTGGAACAGCGTGGGGAAAACTACAGGCTGGAAACCATCTCTCCTGATGTCTTGCAGATTTTGCTTCAGTTCCTCCGACAATTTTCTGAAGCTCAGAGGGAACTCGAGGAAGACCATTATCCCACATTGAACTTGTTAATTCCGTGGTTTGAGAAAATTAAACGACTCTGCATGCCACTTTCTACAGATACTCAAATGAAAGCTGTTGTCAGGAAACGGCACAGAGAGTGGCTTCTGAAGAAAGTTGAAGTAAATGACGTTCACAAGATAGCAGCATTTCGCCAGCCTAAATTTAATCAGCTGCATATGTTGTCCAGCCATGATAGGGAGGGAAAACAAGAAATGCTGGAAATACTCAGCAGGTCTGGCAGTGGAGAGAGAAGCAGAATTAACTTTTCAGATCAGTGACCCTTCATCAGAATTGGCAAAGGTTCGAAATATAATAGGTTTTCAGCTAAAAAAAGGGATGGGGCAAGGGATAACAAAAGACAAGTTGTTGATAGGACAGGGTCACAGAGAATAAATGACCAGAAGCTGTACGAACGCTTTGTCTTTCAACGCACTGTTAACATGTCATTTGCCTTTGTTCAATGACCTTCTGGGCAGTTATTCTCTGTGACCCTGTCCTATAAACACCTTGTATTTTGTCATCTTTTGTCCCACCCCTGCTTTATTCGTGCAAAACGTATTACATTTCTAACCTTGGCCAGTTCAGATGAATGGTCACTGACCTGAGAGGTTAAATCTGCTTCCCTCTCCACAGATGCTGCCAGACCTGCTGAGTATTACCAGCATTTCTTGTTTTTTATTTCATATTTCCAGCGTCTGCAGTATTTTGCGTTAATGGTAGGCAAAAAAAGTTTGTTCTAAAGTACGCAGACTTTTCAAAAACTTTATACAGAAGGAAACCACAGTGGTTGACAATGAACCTACATTGCTGCCAAAAAAACACTGACAGTATTGGAAAATTTTCATGAAGAAGTGGAGACAAATGGTGAAGTGCAGCGGTACACAGCAGAGAGGACTGATGTGTTGACGATGGAAAACAAGCTGATCTGCTGGGCTGGTGGAAGGAACACATTGTTGCATACCCTAAGTTAGCCCGGCTGGCTAGAATTATACACTTGGCATTCCGGCGAGCAGTAGCAGCAGTGAGAGAAACTTCTGCGCAGCTGGAAGGACAATCGAATAGTGGCGGATTGCCCTTAAGCCTTCCACTGTTGACACTATTTGTTTTTTACATGGCCATTTATAAAACTATTTATTCTTTTCCTTTTTTGTTGCTATCTCTGTAACTGTGACTACTTACTTGCTATGTCTGTAACTGAGAATACCTACTTGCTACGTTTGTAACTGAGACTACTAAATCATCTAACTGCTCATTGGGTGCTTCGTTGGAGTCGGCTGTACGATTTTTTTTAATATACAGTTTGACGCGATTCATTTCTGTTTTATCTGGTTATTATCACAGTGCCGTTCGTGGGAGCTTGCAGTGGGCAATGGCTGCTGCGTTTCCTACTTTACAATGGTGACGACAATTCACATCGGCCTTCATTGGGTGGAAAGTGGTTTGGGACGTCCTGAGGTCGTGAAAGGTGCTAGAGAGGAGCAAGTCTTACTTTGTCGGGAGAAAATGGTTAATATCATGAGAAGACTGCTTAAAAATCATGATGGAGTCAAGCCGTTGTTTGGAAGTCTCAGAAGAGACAAGCTGCTATTTCTGACAGAAAAGAGAAATGCTGTGTGTATTTGAAAGTTATCTACAAAAACTTCGTTCGGCTCCTAGACTTGGGATCTTTAATTTTAGGTACTCAAGGAGTTGGAAGAAAGATGTTCAATAAATACTTAACTGCATTCGATCGCTGTTAGATTATCTGTTTCGGATTTTAATGCTTCAAATCAGGGTTTCTGGGATGTTTTATCTTTTCTAAACTTGAACTGTAATTTTGTCGAGAAACAAGACAGTCCAGTGTGCAAAAAAAATTAATGTGCAGTGCTTGCCGATTGTTTATCTGGCAGTGTTAAAAGAAACTAACAAAGATCTCATAGGGTAGATGGACACTCTGAAAGATTTGGAGAGTTGAGATTTACCCATAACATCAAATAATCTAGGGAAAAAATATTTGTTTTAAAAGTGATACGAACCTTTCTGTAAATTTGTATTAAATGTCAATGCTAGAAATTGTTCAACGTACTTATTCGACATTAACATCTCTTTTTTTGTTTGTTTGTTTCTTTTCTTTGTCAACTATCCGAGGTGCTGGCCATGATGTGTATGCTGATCAACCAGAATGCTTCAATCAAACAGTACAGCAGATCGGCAGTACTGTAGACAAATGAGTATACAGCAGCAGGCAACCTGCAGTACTGTACATTAACAATCAAACAACACTGGGATGTCCTGCTATCTTATCTGTGATATTTCCAATCAATCAGTCTTTCCTTTCACTGAAATTTACCTTCCAGTCCAATCTCTCTGAATTGAATTGACTGAGCTTAGGAATAGCAGTAAGAAAATGATCATTGCCCTCTGTCTTGCTAATGTTCAAATCTTCATGACCTTGAACACCCATCACCTCACCCCACCACTCCAAATTTCGACAGCCCTACAACCCTCCGCGAACTGTATTGACTAAAAAAGGAAGGGGGTAAGGAAATCATTAAGTTTGTTCCCCTGATCACTATCCAATGAACACGGCCACAAAGTGCTCCTGTGTGAAACCTGGGGGCGGGGGGCTTTGGTTCCTTGTGATGAGATCAGGATCAGATTTCCAACTCCATCTCCAGGAAAAGCCTGCTGCCGGAATGGATAAACCGGATCACAACAATTGGACAAGGTAGATCACAATAACGTGTTTGCCATTATTAACTTCATTAGGACAGTCTGTCAGTTCGGGCACGAAAAAAAATAATAAAGGGCTCGTGCCCGGTTCGTGTTCGGGTTGGATGTGATCCCTTCAGGGTTTCAATTTTACACTAGAACAGGCCTTTACTGCGAACATCCGGGCTGTAGTAGTGAAGACACAAGCAGCAGAACTAGCAGTACCCCAAGGCAAGCTCACCCAGTACAACTTCAACACTGGCATGTACCTGACAAGGTGGGCAATGCCCAGATATTCCTATCCAAAAACAGCAGGAGCAATCCAATCCAGCTAATTATTGCGCCGTCAGTCTACTCTCATTCATCATCAAAGCGATGGAAGATGCAGTCGACACTGCTACCACGCACCACTTAAACAGCAATAACCTGCTCACTGATGCTCTGTTTTGGTTCCACTAGATCCACTCGGCTCCTGACCTCATTGTGCCCATACTCTGATCTTCCAACTTATTACTTTGAAGCAGCAAACTGACAGAAAACAGTGAGCAGATGTTATAATAACGGTGTTATAATATCAGAAAATTATGGAAATATTCAGCAGGTCAGGCATCCGCTGTGGAGTAAGAAACAGAGAGAAAGACAGCACGGCGGAGTGGAGCTTTAAAAGCGCACCAAAAGAACAGTTGGAGAACAGAGAGAGAGGGGGAGAAAGACAGAGAGAGAGAAAAAGAGAGAGAGCACGGCGGGCGCAGAGCTTTAAAGAACGTGCCAAAAGGAGAGTTGGAGACAAGATAGAAAGAGACAAAGAGAGAAAGAGAAAGAGAGCACAGCAGGAGCAGAGCAGGGGAAACATCGAAAACTAATGTCAGAGTGACATCACAGTCGACAGAGAGAGCAGGGAGACTGAAAGCCGCCGGGGTGATTATACAGGTAAGCTTTTAATTTATCTGAATCTCAATCAATCAATCAGATACAAAATAAGACTTGATCGATTCAGTATTATATAAATTAAAAACTAAAGCTGATTTTATAATCGTTATAATACAGGTAGATAAGGTGATTAGGAAGGCAGATGGTATACTTGTCTTTATTAGCTGAGGCTTAGAATTTACGAGCAGGGGGGATATAATGGAGCTGTATAAAACGGTAGTTAGGCCACAGCTCGAGTACTGTGTACAGTTATGGGCACCGCACTATAGGAAGGATGAGATTGTACGGGAGAGGGTGCAGAGGAGATTCACCAGAAAGTTCCCTGGGCTGGTGCATTTCAGCTATGAAGAGAGACTGAAAAAGCTAGGGTTGTTTTCCTTAGACCAGAGAAGGCTGTGGGGTGATATGATTGAGGTATACAAAATTTGTGGGACTTTGATAGGTTCGATAGGAAGAAATGTTTTCCCTCAGCGGAGGGGTCAACAACCAGGAGGCATAGATTTAAGGTAAGTGGCAGGAGGTTTCGAGCGGATCTGAGGATTTTGTTTTCACCCAGAGGGTGGTTGGAATCTGGAACGTACTGCCTGAATAGACGGTGAAGACAGGAACCCTCATAACATTTAAGTATTTAGATGAGCACTTGAAATGCCAAAGCATACAAGGCTACGTGCCAAGTGCTGGCACATTGGACTAGAATAGTTAGGTGTTTGATAGCCGGCACAGACACGGTGGGCCGAAGGGCCTGTTTCTGTGCTGTATAACTCTATGACTCTATGGCAGTTAGGGAGAGAGCCAGCAGGAAGTGAATTCGTTCAAATTTAGGCAGCTTAATACATAAGCTGCATTAAGTGCTATTCGGGTTTATCAGTATTGATAAGGTTTACTTATAGTCGTTAAGTTTATTATAATTGGTAAACTTTATTAGCATTGGCAAGGTCTATTACCAGTAGGAAGGTTTACATATCTGTGTAATCAAGAAAAGTATAACATTAGAACAAGTCAATAGCCGGTGAGTATTTTGAACATATGAGTATTATTTTTAGTCTGGTTTATCAGAACTAGTAAGATTTTACTAATAATTCTGAGGTGTGGTAGTATTAGTAAGGGTTCCTTTTGAGCAGTGACAAAGGGTCACTTATTAAGCAAAGGAATGGCAGGGGTGCTTCAACATCGCGATTGCACCTCCTGTGCGATGTGGGAGCTCCAAGATACTTCCCGTACACTGGAGAATCATTTGTGCAGAAAGTGTTGTCAATTGTGGCAGCTTGAGCTCTTGGTTTTGGAACTTGAGTGGCAGCTTCCGACGCTGAGGTGCATTCATGAGGATGAGAGCTATGTGGATAGCACGTTTGAAGATGTAATCATCCCACAGCTAAATAGTAAGCAGGGAGAGAGGGAATTGGAGATCACCAGACAGTCAAAAATAATCAAGTAGGTAGTGCAGGAGACCCCTGAGTGCATCTCGCTCTCCAACATGCATTCAGTTCTGTATGCTGTGGCAAGTGATGCTTTGCCTGGGGTTTGCAGCCAGAGCCAAGTCCATGGCACCACTGCTGGCTCAGCTGCACAGCGGGGTACAGGGAACGCTGGAAGAGCTATAGTAATAGTCAGGGGAACAAACAAAATTTTCTGCGACCGCAGGCGTGAATCCAGGATGTTGTGTTGTCTCCCTGGTGCCAGGGTCAAGGATGTCATTGATTATAGAACTAGAAGGAGAAGACAGATGAATGCGTGGCTGGTAAGATTGTGCAGGATGGAGAGCTTTAGATTCCTGGGACACAGCTCTGGCAGACATGTGAGCTGAAAAGGCCGGACGGGTCGCACTTCAATAGAGACGGGACAGAGTTCCTTGCTGGACGTTTTCTTCGTGCTGTTGGGGACAGTTTAAATTAGTTTGGTGGGTTGGGGGGTGGGGGGGCGGTGGGTGGGGACCTGAGTGTAGAATCAGTTGGGACAAAATCAGAAATGAAAATGGAAGGCAGAATATTCATGGATGAGTCTGGAAGAAAGAGGGGGAAAACAAATGTTAGAAATGAAGAGTTTGCAGTGTTCAAGTGTATCTATTTCAATGAAAGGAGTATAGCAAATAAAGCAGCTGAGCTGAGGGCACACATAGACACGTGGTAGTATGATATCATAGCACTTCCAGGCAAATGGCTGAAGCAGGGACAAAAATGGCAGCTGCACATTCCTGGTTACAATGTTTTCAGACGCGATAAGGAGGGGGATAAGAAAGGAGGGGGTGGCAATTTTGGTCAAGGAAACTATTACAGCTGTGAGGGGGGATGATACGTTGAGAAGTTCATCAAATGAGGCTATATGGATAGAGCTAAGGAACAAAAAAGGGGCAACCACACTGCTGTGAGTTTACTATAGACCTCCTAACAGTCAGAGGGGCATAGAAGAGCAGATATGTAGGCAAGTCTCTAAGAAGTGCAAAAACAATAGGGCAGTAATAATGGGGGATTTTAAATACCCCAATATTAACTGGTATAGTTTCAGTGTGAAAGGACTTGAGGGAGCTGAAGTCTTGATGTGCATTCAGGAGATATTTTTGCCCAGTCTGTAGCATGTCCAACAAGAGAGGGTAACGTTTTAGACTTAGTATTAGTAAATGAAGCTGGGCAGGTGGAACGAGTGTAGTGGGAGATCATCATTTTGGTGGTCGTGTTCATAATTCAGTCAGTCTTAACATAATTATGGAAAAGGACAGAAATAGAACATGAGTTAGAGTTCTCAATTGGGGTAAAGCCAATTTTACTAAACTGACGAGTGATTTTGCGAAAGTGGACTGGAAACAGCAACTTGCAGGTAAATCGATGTCAGACCAGTGGAAGGCATTCAAAGGAGTTGGGAGCAAACGTTACCACGAAGACAAAATGTGACACAAATCTAGAACCCCATGGATGTCAAGCAGTCTACAGGTTAAGATAAGATAGAAAAGGAAAGCTTATGTCTGACAGCAAGAACTCAATACTATAGAAAGCCGAGAGGAGTATAGAAAGTGGAGGGGTGAAATCAAAAAGTAATTTAGGAAAGCAAAGAGAGGGCATGAAAGAACATTGGCAAGCAAAATCAAGGTGAACCCAATATCAATACATTAAGAGTGTCAGGTATCTAAATAGAGAGTAGGGCGCATTAAAGAACAAACGGTAACCTATGCATAGGGCAGAATATGTTGGTGTGGTTATTAATGAATAGTCTGCGACTGTTTTCACAAAAGAGGGGGATGATGCAGATATTGCAGTTAAGGAGGAGGAGTGTGAAGTGTTGGATATGATAAACATAGGAAGAGGCAGTGATAATGGCACGCGCATCCTTGAAAGTGAATAGATCAACAGGGCCAGATGAAATGTACCCTAGGCTGTTAAAAGAAGGAAGAGAAGAAATAACAACAGGTCTGGCCATCATTCGCAGTGCTCACTGGATGCAGGTGTGGTGCTGGAGGATTTGAGAACTGTTAACATTGCACCACTGATTTAAAAGGGAGCGAGGGATAGACCGACTAATTACTGACCAATCAGACTAACCTCAGTAGTGGGAAAATGATTGGAACATATTTTGGGAGACAGGATAAACTATCACTTACAAAGGAACAGTCTAATCAAGGATAGTCAGCATGGATTCATTAAGGGAAGATGTTGCTTGACCAACTTCATTGATTTCTTTGAAGAAATATCAAGAAAGATAGATGAAGGTAGTGCTGTTGATGTTGATGTGGTCTTCATGGATTTTAGCAAGGCTTTTGAAAACGTCCTACATGACAGACTGGTTAAAAAAATAAAATCCCATGGCATACAGGGAAATGCAGCAAGGTGGAGGAAAAAGTATCTCAGTGTCAGGACACAAAGAGTAATTGTTGACGGGTGTTTTCGCGACAGGAGGGCTGTTTCCAGTAGCCTTCTGCAGGGCTCAGAACTGGGTCCCTTGCTTTTTGTGGTATATATTAACGTTTTGGACGGAGATGTAGGGGGCATGATCAAGAAGTTTGCAGACAACACAAATATTGGCCGTGTAGTAGATAGCGAGGAGTATAATTGTTGGCTGAAGGTAGATATTGATGCTCTGGTAAGATGGGCAGAAAAGTGGCAAATGGAGTTCAACTCGGAGGATTGAGAGGTGATGCATTTTGGGAGGTCAAACAAGACAGCTGAATGCTCGATTAGTGGGAAAATACTGAGAAGGATGGAGGAAGTGAGGGACGTTGGAGTGAATATCCATAGATCCCTGAAGGTAGCAGGGCAGGTTGATAAGGTAGTTAAGACGGCATATGGAATCCTTTCCTTTATTAGCCGAGGTTTAGAATATAGGAGCAGGGAGATTATACTGGAACAGGGGCGGCACAGTGGCGCAGTGGTTAGCACCGCAGCCTCACAGCTCCAGTGACCCGCGTCCAATTCTGGGTACTGCCTGTGCGGAGTTTGCAAGTTCTCCCTGTGAACCGCGTAGGTGCTCCAGTTTCCTCCCACAGCCAAAGACTTGCAGTTTGATAGGTAAGTTGGCCATTATAATTTGCCCCTAGTAGAGGTAGGTGGCAGAGGGATATAGGGAAGGTGGGAATGTGGTAGGAATATGGGATTTGTGTAGGATTAATATGTTGATGGTCGGAACAGATGGGGATGAAGAGGCTGTTTCAGTGCTGTATCTATAAATAAATAAACTGTATAACTCAGTTTTTGGGCCACAAATTCAGTACTGTGTGCAGTTCTGGTCGCCTTATTACTGATAGGGTGCAATTACACTGCAGAGAGTACTAAGGAAATTTACGAGGATCGTGCCAGGACTGTAAAAAATGCAGCTATGAGGAAAGAGTGGATAGGTTGGGTTTGTTCTCCTTGGAAAAGATCGGATTGAAAGGTACAGAATGTTGTGGAGACTGGATAGAGTGGAGGTGAAGGCTCTATTCGCCTTAGCAAAGAAGTCAGTGACGAGGGGGCATAGATTTAACGTGATTGCTAAAAAATCAGAGGGGCGATGAGGAAAAACATTTCCACCCAGAGGGTGGTGATGGTCTGTCACACAGTGTCTGAAAAAGTAGTTGAGGCAAAAACCTTCAACTTATTCCAAAGGAGTCTGGATATGCACCTGAAGTGCCGTTATCTGCAGGGATCTGAACCAAATGCTGGAAGGTGGAATTACAATAGGTGGATCGTTTTTCGTCTTGCACAGGCAGGATGGGCCAAGTGGCCTCTTTCTGTGCCTTAAACTTTCTATGATTCTATTTCTATGATTCAACGTTTCAGATCAATTAGCGAAGAATTGACGATCTCTTGTTAATATTAAGCCCCCCAGCCAGAATAATACCTTTGCTACAATAAACATATCATCGAATTCCAATGATCAGTTCCAGCTCCTCTCTTTGGCCCAGATAACAGACAGTTCCAGAATTCAGGAATGAGCGACCCACAACTCCCTCATCTCCAATGAACACGCCCAACTTCTCTCTCTCTCTCTGGTCCAGTAACAGGGCAATTCCACAATGTGGGAATGAACATATCCCCAATTTCCATTGAACTTCGCAACCTGCTCTCTCTGGCTCAGTAAAAACGCAGTTCAAAAAGCCAAATGATAGAAGTCTACAGTGTGCATTGTACAATGGGAGCTCCTCTCTCTGGCCCAGATAAAAGACAGATCTACAATGTCGCAATGTATGGATGACAAAAAAACGACTTTGTTTCCAGGCTCCAGTACGATTTTGAAAACTCAATTCTTTCCCCGATTTCAACATATAATATGCTAAAAATACAACACAAATGTGATTAGTCCTTGCTTTAAATAATTGCGTATTTCAGAGTACATTCCAATCCAGGAAGAAGTGATGAGAGAGGGAAAAAGAACAGAGAGTGAGAGACAGAGGAAGAGAGAGCGAAAGAGAGGGACAGAGCATGAAATAGAGGGAGAATGAGTCAGACAGAGAACGAAACCAAGATATAGATAGAAAGATAGAAAGATAGATAGATAGATAGATAGATAGATAGATAGATAGATAGATAGATAGTTAGATAGATGGATTGATAGACAGCCATATGGGTAGATGTACAGATGGACAAATAGGTAGATGGACAGATAGGCAGATGGATAGATGGCAGGTAGACAGATGGATTGATAGATAGATCGATAGATAGAAAGAGAGAGAGAGCGAGAGAAAGAGCGAGTCCGTATGAGTGAAAGACGGGGTAACAAAGAGTGAGAAAATGGAAGAGGACAGATTGATGCAGAAGTGCAGACAGGGAGTGAGAGAGAGGAAAAAAGAGAACGAGAGAGAGGTAGAAAGGTACAGAGCACCAAACAGAGAGAGGTAGCGACGTGGAGAGATGGAATGAAAAAGGGAGATAGGCAGGCAGAGTGTGTGCGAGAGCCAGACGCGGAATGCGAGACAGAGAGACAGAGAAAGAGAACGGAAGTGATAGTGAGCCAGACAGAGCAAAAAACTAAGAGATGGATAGATAGATAGATAGATAGATAGATAGATAGATAGATAGATAGATAGATAGAGAGAGAGAGAGAGAGAGAGAGAGAGAGAGAGATAAAGATAGATATAAAGATAGAGATAGAGAGAGGGAGACAGAGATAAAATGAGACCGAGAGATAGAGAGTGAGTGAGCGTGAAACTGAGAGCATGAAACCGAGAGTGGCTGACATGGAATGAAACAGAGCAGCAGGGAGTGAGAATGATGTATTGAAAGAGGCAGGTAAGCAAGGAAAATGAGTGAAAGAGGGAGATAGAGAGAATGACAGGGAGGGAGAGAGGGGAAATGAAAGTTGGACTAGGAGCGCATGAAAGAAATAGAGAGAGGCTGACATGGTATGATAGAGTGAATCAGACACGGAGAGAGACAGACATAGAATGAGTGAGAGAGAGGGGGAATGAGAGTGAGGCAGACAGAGCATGAGAGTGAGACACACAGTGAGTGAGACTGATGGAGCGAGATGGACAATGAAAATGAGAGAGACAGACAGACACGGAGAGAAAGACAGACAGATGGATCTGAATTTATTCAAGGTGAGTTTTGAGCTGCGGTTGGAATTGGCATGTGTCACTGCCTCCCGAAAATTCCCCAATATCTGTATGGGGTCAAAGAACAAAGAAAATTACAGCACAGGAACAGGCCCTTCGGCCCTCCAAACCTGCGCTGATCCAGATCCTTTATCTAAATATGTCGCCTATTTTCTAAGGGTCTGTATCTCTTTGCTTCCAGCACATTCATGTATCTGTCTAGATACATCTTAAAAGACGCTATCGTGCCCGCGTCTACCACCTCCGCTGGCAACGCGTTCCAGGCACCCACCACCCTCTGTGTAAAGAACTTTCCACGCTTATCCCCCCTAAACTTTACCCCTCTCACTTTGAACTCGTGACCCCAAATAATTGAATCCCCCACTCTGGGAAAAAGCTTCTTGCTATCCACCCTGTCTATACCTCTCATAATTTTGTACACCTCAATCAGGTCCCCCGTCAACCTTCGTCTTTCTAATGAAAATAATCCTGATCTGCTCAACCTCTCTTCATAGCTAGCGCCCTCCATACCAGGCAACATCCTGGTGAACCTCCTCTGCACCCTATCCAAAGCATCTACATCCTTTTGGTAATGTGGCGACCAGAACTGCACGCAGTATTCCAAATGTGGCCGAACCAAAGTCTTATACAACTGTAACATGACCTGCCAACTCTTGTACTCAATACCTCGTCCGACGAAGGAAAGCATGCCGTATGCCTTCTTGACCACTCTATTGACCTGCATTGCCACCTTCAGGGAACAATGGACCTGAACACCCAAATCTCACTGCACATCAATTTTCCCCAGGACTTTTCCATTTACTGTATAATTCACTCTTGAATTGGATCTTCCAAAATGCGTCACCTCGCATTTGCCCTGATTGAACTCCATCTGCCATTTCTCTGCACAACTTTCCAATCTATTTATATTCTGCTGTATTCTCTGACAGTCCCCTTCACTATCTGCTACTCCACCAATCTTAGTGTCGTCTGCAAACTTGCTAATCAGACCACCTATACTTTCCTCCAAATCGTTTATGTAAATCACAAACAACAGTGGTCCCAGCACGGATCCCTGTGGAACACCACTTGTCACACGTCTCCATTTTGAGAAACTCCCTTCCACTGCTACTCTCTGTCTCCTGTTGCCCAGCCAGGTCTTTATCCATCAAGCTAATACACCCTGGACCCCATGCGACTTCACTTTCTCCATCAGCCTACCATGGGGAAACTTATCAAACGCCTTACTGAAGTCCATGTATGTAAGCAGAATCCGACATTTTCAAACTGCAGTAATATTCCCGACAAGGGCTTTGAGTTAAATGTTTTCCATCAACAAAACAGGTCCCTGGTCAAACTGGTTCTGTCCTCGATTGTGCTGAATTAACATATCAATGGACATAACCCCGAGGAACATATTGAACAACATCCCAACGTGTAACATATTCACTGGTGAAGCAAACTGCTCAGCTGGGTTGCGTCTGGGTGGAAAGCCATCCCAGTTCAAATCCCAAACACTCTCCCTCAATCTCTCTCCAGTGGAGGGATATTTCTCTCAGTCCGGTATGTGTGGGTTGTGTGCTCGCATTGTGGTCTCCATCGATATCACTTTTGATCATTGTCTTTCTAACCAGCATTTGTTTGTATTGGGATGTTGCTGAGCGTTTGTCAGTAGAACTGAGAGAAAACAGTTTTGGGATCTTGCTGCACCTATTCCTGAGAATCTTTTGCTTTGATTTATCCAATTTAAATTATTTTACTTCTCTGCTCCTGGGGGAATTCGTTTTACTTTGAAAACTATAATGACAATATGTGAAGGGAGTGAGAGAGTTTTGGGATGAGGAATATTATTGGACAGGCTGTCCATCCGCCTTGGACAGTGTCCTACACCCAGAGCCAGGATTCAATGTGTCTCCCTGAATTTGTGTCTGACCTTTGATACCTCATTTCAACATGCGCCTGTTGGATTGTGGTCCTTGATTTTTAAAATGGATTAAAGTTTGGCTTAATTAAGGCCTGGCCCGTCATTGCGACACGAACATGTTAATCCTCGATGCAGTCATTTAGGAAGGATAGGCGGAGGGGAAAAGGAGGCGTGATAGCGCTGTTAATGCAGGACGAGACAGTATATTAGTGAGACAGTATCTTAGATCAAAGGAGCAAGATGTAGAATCAGTTTGGGTGGATCTAATGAAGAGCAAGGGGCAGCAAACATTGGTGGGAGATGTTTAGTAGACCACCAAACTACAGTGGTAATGTTGGACACGGTAAACATCAGGAAATTACAGCTGCATGTAACATGGGCAATACAGTAACAATGGGCATCTTCAATTTACAGATAGATTGTCTCATCCGAATTACCACTAATTCTGCGGAGGATGAATTCCGTGTAAGTGTACGAGATGGATGCCTGGAGCAGTATGTTGAAGAACCAACTGGGGATTGAGATATTTCAGATTTAGTATTTTATAATGAGAAAGGGTTAATTAATAACCTTGCTGTAAAGGAGCCATTATGAAATTGTGACTGCAATATGATAGAATTTTACGTTTGAAAAATATATAGTTCATTCCGAAACTAGGCTTTTAAATCTGAGCAAAGGAAACTATGAAGCTATGAAGGTGAAGTTGCCTATGGTGTATTGGCAAAATATATTAAATGATTTGACAGTAGCCCGACATAGGTAGGAAGAGAGATGGGGATTTAAGGCAGAAATTCAGGGAGCTAGGGTGGAATCTTAGAGCGAGAACAACCAGAGTTGTTATCTCTGGGTTGTTGCCTGTGCCACGTGCTAGCGAAGAGAGGAATAGGGAGAGAGAGGAGTTGAACACGTGGCTGCAGGGATGGTATAGGAGGGAGGGTTTTGGTTTCCTGGATAATTGGGGCTCTTTCTGGGGTAGGTGGGACCTCTACAAACAGGATGGTCTTCACCTGAACCAGAGGGGTACCAATATCCTGGGGGGGGGGAGATTTGTTAGTGCTCTTCGGGGGGGTTTAAACTAAATCAGCAGGGGAATGGGAACCTAAATTGTAGTTCCAGTGTACAGGCTGTTGAGAGTAGGGAGGTAGGGGGTAAGGTTACAGGGACGCAAGAGGGCACTGGCAAGCAAGAACTTGGTTTAAAGTGTGTCTACTTCAACGCCAGGAGCATCCGGAATAAGGTGGGTGAGCTTGCAGCATGGGTTGGTACCTGGGATCCTGATGTTGTGGCCATTTCAGAGACATGGGTAGAGCAGGGGCAGAATTGGATGTTGCAGGTTCCGGGATTTAGATGTTTCAGAAAGAACAGAGAAGAGGGTAAAAGAGGGGGGGGGGTGTGGCATTGTTAATCAAGGAAAGTATTACAGCGGCAGAAAGGACGTTTGAGGACTCGTCTACTGAGGTAGTATGGGCCGAGGTTAGAAACAGGAGAGGAGAGGTCACCCTGTTGGGAGTTTTCTATAGACCTCCGAATAGTTCCAGAGATGTAGAGGAAAGGATAGCGAAGATGATTCTCGACAGGAGCGAGAGTAACAGGGTAGTGGTTATGGGGGACTTTAACTTTCCAAATATTGACTGGAAATACTATAGTTCGAGTACTTTAGATGGATCTGTTTTTGTCCAGTGTGTGCAGGAGGGTTTTCTGACACAGTATGTGGACAGGCCAACCAGGGGCGATGCCACATTGGATTTGGTACTGGGTAATGAACCCGGCCAGGTGTTCGATTTAGATGTAGGTGAGCACTTTGGCGATAGTGATCACAATTCGGTTAGGTTTACCTTAGCGATGGGCAGGGACAGGTATATACCGCAGGGCAAGAATTATAGCTGGGGGAAAGGAAATTATGACGCGATTAGGCAAGATTTAGGATGTGTAGGATGGGGAAGGAAACTGCAGGGGATGGGCACAAACGAAATGTGGAGCTTATTCAAGGAGCAGCTAATGCGTGTCCTTGATAAGTATGTACCTGTCAGGCAGGGAGGAAGTTGTCGAGCGAGGGAGCCGTGGTTTACTCAAGAAGTTGAAGCGCTTGTCAAGAGGAAGAGGGCGGCTTATGTTAGGATGAGACGTGAAGGCTCAGTTAGGGCGCTTGAGAGTTACAAGCTAGCCAGGAAGGATCTAAAGGGAGGGCTAAGAAGAGCAAGGAGAGGACACGAGAAGTCATTGGCGGATAGGATCAAAGAAAACCCTAAGGCTTTCTATAGGTATATCAGGAATAAACGAATGATAAGAGTTAGAACAGGGCCAATCAAGGATAGTAGTGGGAAGTTGTGTGCGGAATCAGAGGAGATAGGGGAAGCGTTAAATGAATATTTTTCGTCAGTATTTACAGTAGAAAAAGAAAATGTTGCCGAGGAGATTACTGAGATACAGCCTACTAGGCTAGATGGGATTGAGATTCACAAGGAGGAGGTGTTAGCAATTTTGGAAAGAGTGAAAATAGATAAGTCCCCTGGGCCAGATGGGATTTATCCTAGGATTCTCTGGGAAGCCAGGGAGGAGATTGCAGAGCCGTTGTTGTTGATCTTTAAGTCGTCATTGTCGACAGGAGTAGTGCCGGAGGACTGGAGGATAGCAAATGTTGTCCCCTTGTTCAAGAAGGGGAGTAGAGACAGCCCTGGTAATTATCGACCTGTGAGCCTTACTTCGGTTGTGGGTAAAATGTTGGAAAAGGTTATAAGAGACAGGATTTATAATCATCTTGAAAAGAATAAGTTCATTTGCGATAGTCAGCACGGTTTTGTGAAAGGTAGGTCGTGCCTCACAAACCTTATTGAGTTTTTCGAGAAGGTGACCAAACAGGTGGATGAGGGTAAAGCCGTGGATGTGGTGTATATGGATTTCAGTAAGGCGTTTGATAAGGTTCCCCACGGTAGGCTATTGCAGAAAATACGGAAGTATGGGGTTGAAGGTGATTTAGAGCTTTGGATCAGAAATTTGCTAGCTGAAAGAAGACAGAGGGTGGTGGTTGATGGCAAATGTTCATCCTGGAGTTTAGTTACTAGTGGTGTACCGCAAGGTTCTGTTTTGGGGCCACTGCTGTTTGTCATTTTTATAAACGACCTGGATTAGGGTGTAGAAGGGTGGGTTAGTAAATTTGCGGATGACACGGAGGTCGGTGGAGTTGTGGATAGTGTCGAAGGGTGTTGTAGGGTACAGAGGGACATAGATAGGCTGCAGAGCTGGGCTGAGAGATGGCAAATGGAGTTTAATGCGGAGAAGTGTGAGGTGATTCACTTTGGAAGGAGTAACAGGAATGCAGAGTACTGGGCTAATGGGAAGATTCTTGGTAGTGTAGATGAGCAGAGAGATCTTGGTATCCAGGTACATAAATCCCTGAAAGTTGCTACCCAGGTTAATAGGGCTGTTAAGAAGGCATATGGTGTGTTAGCCTTTATTAGTAGGGGGATCGAGTTTCGGAGCCACGGGGTCATGATGCAGCTGTACAAAACTCTGGTGAGGCCGCACCTGGAGTATTGTGTGCAGTTCTGGTCACCGCATTATAGGAAGGATGTCGAAGCTTTGGAAAGGGTGCAGAGGAGATTTACTAGGATGTTGCCTGGTATGGAAGGAAGGTCTTACGAGGAAAGGCTGAGGGACTTGGGGTTGTTTTCGTTAGAGAGAAGGAGGAGGAGAGGTGACTTAATAGAGACATACAAGATAATCAGAGGGTTAGATAGGGTGGATAGTGAGAGTCTTTTTCCTCGGATGAGGATGGCAAACACGAGGGGACATAGCTTTAAGTTGAGGGGTGAAAGATATAGGACAGATGTCAGAGGTAGTTTCTTTACGCAGAGAGTAGTAGGGGCGTGGAACGCCCTGCCTGCAACAGTAGTAGACTCGCCAACGTTAAGGGCATTTAAGTGGTCATTGGATAGACATATGGATGAAAATGGAATAGTGTAGGTCAGATGATCGGCGCAACATCGAGGGCCGCAGGGCCTGTACTGCGCTGTAATATTCTAAAAAAAAAAAATGGCTGGTAGATAAAGAAGTTATTTCATGGTTGACAACAAATGTACTTTCCTAGAAGAAACAAAAACCCAACGTGAAAGGTGAATCAACCGTGGCTAACAAAACAAGTTAAAGATTGCATTATGTCAAACTTCTAAGCCTTGTCAGGTCACCAGGAAACATAGCAAGCAAGAGGATTGGGAGCAATTTAGAAACCAACAAAGGAGAACCAACAAAGGGGCGGCACAGTGGCGCAGTGGTTAGCACCGCAGCCTCACAGCACCAGCGACCCGGGTTCAATTCTGAATACTGCCTGTGCTCAAGTTCTCCCTGTGTCTGCGTGGGTTTGTTCCGGGTGCTCCGGAATCCTCCCACATGCCGAAGACTTGCAGGTTGATAGGTTAATTGGCCATTATAAATTGCCCCCAGCGTAGGTAGGAGGTGGGGATGTGGTAGGGATATGGAATTAGTGTAGGATTAGTATAAAGGGGTGGTTGATGGTCGGCACAGACTCGGTGGGCCGAAGGGCCTGTATCTCGAAAAACTAAAACTAATAGGGTAAAGAAATCAGGAATATAAGCAAGCTCGAAACTTACTGCTTCTTTGTGCATTTGAAAAGGAATAGATTTGCACGGACGGATGTGGTCCATTGCAAACAGAAATAGGAGGGTTTGTGATGGAGACTGAGGAAATGGCGTAGAGTCTAAACACGTTTGTATCAGTCTTTTCGGAGGAACGTACAGAAAATATTCAACAAATTCGAGGGAACCATGGGACTCATAAAAATGAGGAACTGAAATAAATTAGTCTCAAGAAAGTGGTAGTACTTGCAAAATTAATTGGATTGTAAATTAATAAATCCCCTGGACGAGATTAGTTACATCCCAGTGTATTGCAAGAGTGGCTTTAGAGATAGTAGATGCATCAGTGGTTATCTTTCAAAATTCTACAGATTCTGGAATGGTTTCTGCACATTGCAAATTAGCAAATGTCACCCCAATATTTAAGAAGTGAGAGAGAAATAGAGAACTGCAGACCTGTTGGTTAGACGTCAGCAGTAGTGGAAATGTTATGATATATTAAAAAGAATGCAGTAACACGACGCTTTGAACAAATGGTACAATCGGGCTGAGTCAACGTGGATTTATGAAACAGAAAAAATGTTTGACAAACCTGTTGGAGTTATGTTTTGAGGATATTACTTGTAGCATTGAGAAAGGAGAAACCGTGGATGTGCTCATAGTCATAGAGTCATACAGCACTGAAACAGGCCCTTTGACCCACCGAGTCTGTGCTGGCCATCAAATTATACTAATCCTACATTAATCCCGTATTTCCTACCACATTCCCACCATTCTCCTACCATCTACCGACACCAGGGGAAATTTACAATGGCCAATTTACCTAACAACCTGCAAGTCTTGGGCAATGGGAGGAAACTGGAGCACCCAGCAGAAACCAACACGGAGCAGGGAAAGCTTGCAAGCTCCACACAGACTGATCTGGACTGAACCCGAATTGCTAGAAATGGAAGGCTTCGTTGCTAATCACTGCGCCATTGTGCCTCTTCTTTTTAAAGTTCAGGTATCCAGTAATATTTAATTCCCAATCTTAGAGATTTGGATTTTAAGAAGGCTTTTGATAAGGTCCCGCACATGAGATTTACGAGCAGAATTAGGGCACATGGGATTGGTAGTAACATACTGCTATGCATTGAGAACTGGTTGACAGAAAGAAAGCAGAGAGTAGGAATAAATGGGTCATTGTCTGGAGGACAGGCTGTTACTAATAGGGTACCGCAAGGATCAGTGCTTCAGCCACAGCTGTTCACAATCTAAATAAATGATTTGGATGTGAGGCCCAAATGGAATATTTCCAAATTTGCTGATGTCACAACACTAGGTGGGAAATTAAGTTGTGAGGAGGATGCAAGGAGCCTTTAAGGGCATTTGGACAGGCTTAGTGAATGTGAAAGAACCTGGCAGATGGAATATAATGTGAATAAGTGTGGAGTGAACCACTTTGGTAGAAAAAACAGAAAGGCAGAGCATTTCTTAAATGGTGAGAAGTTGGGAAGTGTTGATGTCCACAGGGAGCTGGGTGTCCTGGTTCATGCCTCAGTAAAAGCTAGTGTGCAGATGCAGTAAGCATTTAGGAAGAGAAATGGTATGTTGCCCTCCATTACAATGGCATTTGAAGACATGTTGTATGTATATTTATTTATGCAGCACTGAAACAGGCCCTTCGGCCTACTGGGTCTGTGCCAACCAACAACCACCCACTTATACTAACACTGCATTAATCCCATATTCCTTACCTCATCCCCACCATTCTCTTATATATAGTTGGGGCAATTTATCTATCAACCTGCAAGCCTTTGGCTGTGGGAGGTAACCGGAGCACCCGGCGAAAACCCAATTGGTTACAAGGAGAGCTTGCAAACTCCACACAAGCAGTACTTATAAATGAACCCGGATCGCTGGAGCTGTGAGGTTGCGGTGCTAACCACTGCGCCCCTGTGCTGCAATTGCAGCAAGCTTTGGTGAGACTCACCTGGAGTACTCTATACAGTTGTGGTCTCCTCATTTTTAGGTGTATATCGTTGCCATAGAGGGAGTGCAACGGAGGTTCAGCAGATTAACCATGGAATAGCGGGATTGTTTTATGAGGAGAAACTGTGCCTGTAGTCGCTAGAGATTTGAAGAATGAAAGGTGATCTCATTGAAAGTTACAACATTCTTACAGGGTGTGACAGGGTAGATGTGGGGAGGATGTTTCTCTGGCTGGTGAGTCTGGAACCAAGGGGCACAGTCTCAGATTAAGGGGTAGGCCATTTCAGTCCGAGATGAGGAGGAATTTCTTTACTCAGATGGTGGTGAATTTGTGGAATTCTATACCCCATCGGGCTGTGGAAGCTCAATCAGTGAACATGTTCAAGACAGAAATCTATAGATTTCTGGATAATAATGATATTTAGGGATATGGAGATAGTGGTTAAAAATGGCGTAGAGGGAGATGATCAGCCATGATCAGTTTGAACGGCACTGCCAGAATGGCAGAGTAGGCTCGCCAGCCGAATGACATACTCCTGCTCCAACTTCCGATAATCCTATGAGTCATCAGTGAGAAGTGATAAGATTTCTTATAATTCCAGGACAATGCTTGTTTTTCGGACAATTCAATGAGTTCCATGGTGAAGTGAAATGCACAGCAGCCATTTGAAAATGCGATTGATGCACCATGCCATTTTAAGTGATTTATGACGGCGGCTGTGATTTTATGTGATATGCCGATTGGCTCTTTTAAATGACAAGCACAGTAGGCATTTCAAAGTTATATGTACGGCTGCCATTTCATGTGATATGCAATGCAGCCATTTTAAGTGGCATGCAAGGTACATATATTAAGTGATAAGCACTGTGGCCATTTTAAGTGATATCATCTGTAGCCATTTCAACTGACATGCATAGTCGTCATTTTAAGTGAAATATGGTGAGGCCATTTTAAGTGATATTTTCTGAGGCGGTTTCAGTTATATTTAGGTCAATGTGATTACAACATATTTGCTGTGGCAGTTTTCAGTGACGTACGCTGAGTCCCTTTTATGTGATATGTATTTTTGGTCATTTAAAATCATATTTTGATATTTGCTGTGGCCATTGTAAGAGATATTTGCGGTGGTCAGTTGAAGTGATATTTGCTGCAGTTTTCTTTAGTGGCATGAAGGAAACGAAAGAAGGAAAGGCTTGCGCTTGCATTGCGTTGTTTAGAGCCAGTGGACGTTCCGAAGTGCCCTACAGCGATGTAAATGTTTCTGATGTGGAGTCACTGTTGGAATGTGGAAAACAGAGCAGCTAATTGACACACAGTAAGATATCACAAACAGCAAGGTGATAATACACAGATCATCATCGGGGGCAAAATATTGGCCAGTACAACATAGATAAGTCCCCGCTCTCCTTCCAAGTAGTACTTTGGGATCTTTTATATCCAGAGAGGGGGCACGGTTTAACGCCTCATCCCAGAAGATGCACCTTCGACAGTGCAACACTTCATCAGTACTGGCCCTTCGACAGTGCGGCCCTCCACTAAAATTTCCCCGCTGACAGTGCGGGGCCCCAACGGCACTGCCCCTCTGACAGTGCCTCCACTGCTCGCTGGCGGTGGCTCAGTGACTCAGCCTCCACTGCTCGCTGGCAGAGAGAATTTCAAATACCAACAACAGTCTGAGAGATGAAATTCCTCCTCACGTCTGACTTAAATGGGAGACCCATTAATATGAAACTGTGCTCCCTAGTTCTAGATTTCCCCACGAGAAGAAGCTTCCTCTCAGCTTCTACCCTGTCAGGTCTCCTCCGAATCCTATACTTCGCAGTAAGATCAACTCTCAATCTTCTAACTCTGATGAGTATGGGCACAATGGTCTAACATTTCCTCATAAGATAATCCTCGCATCCCAGGTTTCAACCCAGTGAACCTTCTCTGATCTGCTTCCATTGCAAGTATATTTCTCCTTAAATAAGGTGGCCAAAAATGTAGACAGTACTCTAGCTGCTTTCTCACAAATGGCCTGTGCAATTGTGGCAACACTTCACTACTTTTATACTTCACCCCCCTTGTAAAGAATACCAACAATCCATTTATCTAATTACTTGCTGCACTTACATGCTGACATTTTCTGATTCCTGTACATAGACACCCAGGTTTCTCATACCGCAGCATTCTGCAGTCTCCCACCACGTAAATAATATTCTGCTTTTCTGTGATTCCCACCAAAGTTGAAACCTCAGGTCGTACTCAAAGTTATACTCCATCTGCCACATTTATGCCCATTCACTTAATCTTTCTATTTCCCTTTCCGGGCTATCTGCACCCTCCTCACAATGTTCCTACCAATCTTTGCATCCTCAGCAAATTTGGCGACAAGAGTGTTTGTAACTTCATCCAAGTCAGTCATATCGATCGCAAAACTTTGAGGCTCCAGTACTGATCCCTGTTATACTCCACTAGTTACAGCGTTCCACCCTGAAATTAACCCATTGATCCCGACTCTCTGCTTCTTGTTATTTAGCCAATCCTCTTTTCATGCTGATATAGCGATTGTTAGGCTGTTTCCAATGGGGCTCCACAGGGCTCGGTATCAGGTCCACTGCTTTTTGCGCTATATATTTAGGTTTTGGACCTAAATGTAGTGGGCATGATCAAAAGGTTTACAGGCGATACAAAAAATGGCCGTGTAGTTGATAGCGAGGAGAGTAACTGCAGACTGCAGGTACATATTAATGGACTGGCCAGGTCGGCGGAAAAGTGGCAAATGGAATTTAGCATAGAGAAGTGTGAGGTGATGAATTTGGGGAGGTAGAGCAATGCAAATGAATGCGGAATTAATGGGAGAATCCTTCGAGGTGTAGACGAAGTGTGGGACCTTGGAGTGAATATTCACAGATCCATGAAGATAGCAGGGCAGGTCGCTAAGAGAGTTAAGAAGACTTAGGGCATACGTTTCCTTTATTAGCCGATGTGCAGAATAGGAGGAAGCTTATACTGTAACTATATAAGTTATTGGTTAGGCCACAGCCTGAGTACTGTGTACATTGCTGGTCACCACATTGCAGAAAGGATTTAATTGCACTCGAGAGGGTACAGATGATATTTACGAGGATGTTGCCAGGACTGGAAAAATGCTTCTCTGTGGAAATATTGGATAGGCTGGGGCTGTTCTCCTTGGAACAGAGAAGTCTGAGGGCAGGTTTAATTGAGATTTACAAAGTTTTGAGGTGCCTGGATAAACGTATGTGAAGGGCCTATTTACCTTCGCAGAGAAGTCAGTGTCAAGGGGGCATGGATGTAAAGTGAAACAAAAGTAGGAACTTCTGGAAATACTCAGGTCTGGCAGCATTTGAGGAGAGGGAAGCAGAGTTAAATGTTTAGCTCAGTGTCCCTTCAACAGAACCTTCGTCGCTGACCTGAAACGTTAATTCTGTTTCTCTCTCCACAGATGCTGCCAGACCTGCGGAATATTTCCAGCATTTCTTGTTTTTATTTCATATTTCCAGCATCTGCACTATTTTGCTTTTATTATATACGTAAAGTGATTGGGAGAAAGATTAGAGGGGATATGAGTATATTTTATTTTCACCCAGAGGGTGGTAGGGATCTGGAACTCACTGCCCAAATGGGTGGTAGAAGCAGAAACACTGAACTCATTTAAAAGATGTCTGGATATGCAGCTGACGTTCTGTAACCTGAAAGGTTATGGAAACAATGCTGAAAGTTGGGATTAGGCTTGGTGGCTCGTTTCTCAGCTGGCGCAGACACGGGGGCCAAGTGTCCGCTTTCTGTTGCTGTAAACATTCTGTGATTCAATGAAGACATTGTGCTCTTATCGTCTGTAGTAACCTTTTTATGTGGCACCTTATCAAACGCCTTTTGGAGATCCATCCATCGGTTCCCCTTTTTGCAACATGCTTCTTACCTCCTGTACTATACTACGTTTGTTAAACACTATTTCCCTTCCATAAACCACGTTGACTCTTCCTGATTATATTCTGATTTTGCGAATGTCCCGCTAATACCTTTTTCAAATAAAGTATACTAATATTTTCCCAATGAAAGATGTTAGCCTAACCAGCGAATATTTCAGGTTTTCTGTCTCCCTGCATTATTGAACAGAGGTGTTACCTTTGCGATTTTCCAAACCGCTGGGACCTTTCCAGACTCCAGGGAACATTGCAACCAATGCATCCACTATCTCTGCAGCCACTTCAATTAAGACCCTTGGGTACAGATCCTCAGATCCAGGGATATGTCAGTCTTTATTCCAATCAGTATGAACATTACTTTTTCTCTCAAGATAATGCTTTATTTTTAAAGTTCCTCCCTCTCTTTTGCCTCTCTTTTTAACTGTTCGTTGACGCTTTCTGTGCCTTCTACTGTGACGATGGACATAAAAAGATTGATCAAAGCCTCTTACATTTCCTCGTTTCCCATTATTAATTCACCACGCAAACCCGCTCAGTCACCAATGCTCACTTTAGCTACCCAGGCTCTGTAACCATATACTTGCAGAAGATTACACTGCCTGTTTTTATATTTATTGATAGTTATCTATCATACTCCAAATTATCCTTCTTTTTCTTGTTTTCATCTCCGTTTCCTGGTTTCTAAACATTTGCCAATCTTCGCGGCATTGCATGCATTGCATGGAGCCAGAGGAACTGGGTGATGTGCTAAATGAGTACTTTGCATCAGTATTCACCAAGGAGAAGGACTTGGTGGATGATGAGACCATGGAAGGGAGTGCAGATAGTCTCAGTCATCTCATTATTAAAAAGGAGGAGGTGTTGGGTGTCTTGCAAAGCGTTAAGGTCGATAAGTCCCCAGGGCCTGATGGGATCTACCCAGGAATACTGAGGGAGGCAAGGGAAGAAATTTCTGGGGCTTTGACAGAAACCTTTGCATCCTCATTGGCTACAGGTGAGGTCCCAGAGGACTGGAGAATAGGCAAAGTTGTTCCTTCGTTTAAGAAGGGTGGTATTGATAATGCAGGAAATTATAGGCCGGTGAGCCTTACGTCAGTGGTAGGGAAACTATTAGAGAGGATTCTTCGGGACAAGATTTACTCCCATATGGAAATAAATGGACTTATTAGCGAGAGACAGCATGGTTTTGTGAAGGGGTGGTCGTGTCTTACGAATTTGATTGAGTTTTTTGAGGAAGTGACGAAGATGATTGATGAGGGAAGGGCAGTAGATGTTGTCCATATGGACTTTATTAAAGCCTTTGACTAGGTCCCGCATGGCAGACTGGTGCAAAAGTTGAAGTCGCACGGGATCAGAGGTAAGCTGGCAATATGGAGATAGAACTGGCTCGGTCACAGAAGACAGAGGGTAACAGTGGATGGGTGTTTTTCTGAATGGAGGGATGTGACTAGTGGTGTTCCATAGAGATCAGTGCAGGGACCTTTGCTGTTTGTAGTATATATAAATGATTTGGGGGAAAATGTAGCTGGTCTGATTAGTAAGTTTGCGGACGACACAAAGGTTGGTGAAGTTGTGGATAATGATGAGGATTGTCAGAGGATACAGCAGGATATAGATCTGTTTGAGAATTGGGTGGAGAAATGGCAGATGGCGTTTAATCCGGACAAATGTGAGGTAATGCATTTTGGAAGGTCTAATGCAGGTGGGAAGTATACAGTAAATGGCAGAACCCTTAGGTGTATTGACAGGCAGAGAGATCTGGGCGTACAGATCCACAGGTCACTGAAAGTGGCAACGCAGGTGGCTAAGGTAGTCAAGAAGGCAGACGGCATGCTTGCCTTCATCGGTCGGGGCATAGAGTATAAAAATTGGCAAGTCATGCTGCAGTTGTACAGAACTTTAGTTAGGCCACACTTAGAATATTGCGTGCAATTCTGGTCACCACACTTCCAGAAGGACGTCGAGGCTTTGGAGAGGGTACAGAAGAGATTTACCAGGATGTTGCCTGGTCTGGAGGGCATTGGCTATGAGGAGAGTTTGGAAAAACTCGGATTGTTTTCACTGGAACGACGGAGGTGGAGGGGCGACATGATAGAGGTTTCCAGAGTTATGAGCGGCATGAACAGAAAGGATAGTCAGAAGCTTTTTCCCAGGGTGGAAGAGTCAGTTACTGGGGGACAGAGGTTTAAGTTGCGGGGGGCAAAGTTTAGAGGAGATGTGTGAGGCAAGTCTTTTTACACAGAGGGTGGTGAGTGCCTGGAACTTGCTGCCAGGGGAGGTGGTGGAAGCAGATACGATAGCGATGTTTAAGAGACATCTTGACAAATATATAAATAGGAAGGGAATAGAGGGATATGGGCCCCGGAAGTGCAGAAGGTGTTAGTTTTGGCAGGCATTAAGATCGGCGCAGGCTTGTAGGGCCGAATGGCCTGTTCCTGTGCTGTACTGTTCTTTGTTCTTTGTTGTTCTATCAATTTTGTCTACTATTTCAGTACTGAACCTCAGACTAGGAGTCGCCCTCTAATTTCTGACTTCTGACAGTGCAGCACTCCTCAGCTCTTACTCTTGGAGTGTGCTCCTTCGGTATTGCACGTGAGTGTCAGCCTTGATTTTGCTGTCAAGTCCTGGAGACTCTCCCAAAATCCAGACTCGTTGCCTTTCAGCATACATCTGGCATCTGAAACCCAGAGCTGCCCACATTCCTCATCTAGCATTGCACCCTCACTTCCTCTAACTATTTAATATCTGGAGCCCAGAACTGTTAATGTTCCTTATCCAGCTTCCCTCTCTCCCTTCCTGTATATATCTAGTATCTGATACCCAGAGATTTGAACGCTTCTTTTCCAGCCTTCTCGCCCTCTATATAAAGTGTTGTGAAGATGCTTGCACAATTGTAAAGAGTTAACATGACCTTTAAGTGTTACATCTTTTAAAAAGGGTTATAAATGATTATAAAGAAGTGAGGGACTCTAAGTATCATTAACGAATGTAAAGGATTATGAAGGATTATACATGTTTAAATGGATTATGAAAATTGCATTTGTTTATAAAGTTTCATAAACAGTTTTAAAGAGTTATAAATCTTTATAATGTGTTATCCAGATTATAAAGGATAATAAAGGGTTATCCAGATTATAAAGGATTATAAATGATTAGGATGTGCCATAAAGCATTTTCAAGGATTATGAAAGATCAAATGCATTCTGAGGAACTTAGATTGAAGATTTCGACAATATTTTCTCTTCTGCCTGCTATTGTTCGAGCTGGTGTCGTTATCTTGCTCGCTATGGGCGGATGCAATTTTGACACTTGCCCAACATGCTTTCTCACTGTTGCAATGGTGAGAGCGGTGGATGGTACCTTTGGATGCCAGGACCGCCCGATGCCCATTCTGCCATCAGCATGGGGAAAATACCCACACTCGGCACCCTTCATCACCATGGCGAACAGATCCCACCCCCGCCCTGTCACCAGAGAAACTGTCCCTGTCCCTGCTCAGTCCCTGGAGCAACAGGCCACACTTACCAATTAGTTACAATAGCGACACACCCACAGTCTGTCACCATATCGGAATGCCCCA
This sequence comes from Heterodontus francisci, assembly GCF_036365525.1. Taxonomy (NCBI): domain Eukaryota; kingdom Metazoa; phylum Chordata; class Chondrichthyes; order Heterodontiformes; family Heterodontidae; genus Heterodontus; species Heterodontus francisci. The sequence goes on along the minus strand of NW_027141742.1, from coordinate 639,397 downwards.
CTCCTGCTTTGTAATCGTATCGACAGGCCCCATATCTGCTCTGCTACCAGGCCCCGCGCCCCGTTGTTGGTAACGTGATATAGAACTTTAAAAAAGGTGGGAAATTGTCTGCGATTCAGTTCTTCTCCTCATTGAATGAATTTACCAGTTGGAGTGAAGGGATATTTCAGAACGTTCTTCAAATGTCCTCTGAACTTCGTCTGCATCACGGCATAAATGCTCGGGTTTGTGCAGCAAGTCAGGAGCTGCAGTTGAGCAGGAGGCCCATTTGCACAGGGGGAGTGACTGAGTGGGTCTGTTATTTTCGTATCTCCACAGGTGGAGACACTGAGCGGGACTGTAATTATATTATCTCCGCACAGAGAGTGACTCAGTTGGTCCGTTTTAATAGAATCTCAACAGGGAGAGTCACTGAATGGGACTGTTCTCTTATTATCTCCACATGGCGAGTGACTCAGTTGGCCCGTTTTGGTAGAATCTCCACAGGGATAGCCACTGAATGGGTCTGTCCGTGTAGTATCATCACAGGGAGAGTCATTGAGTGGTTCTGTATTATAGTATCTCCACAGAGTGAGTCACTGATTGGGTCTGTTACTATGCTATTTCCTCAGGGAGAGTGACTGAGTGCCTCTGTTATTTTTGTATCTCCATAGCCAGAGTGACTGAGTTTGTCTGTTATTATAGTATCTCCACTGGGAGTGTCACTGAGTGGTTCATATGTTATAGTATCTCCACGGGCTGAGAAACTGAGTGCATCTGTTAGAAAATTATCTCCACGGGGCGGTTGAATGAGTGGGTCTCTTATTATAGGATCTCCACAGGGTGAGTGACTGAGTAGAGTTGTTATTGTAGTATATCCACAGGGAGTGACATTGAGTGGGTCTGTTATTTTAGTGTCCTCACAGGGAGATAAACTGATTTGGTCTCTATTATATTATCTCCACAAGGGGGGTGACTGAGTGTGTTTGTTATTACAGTATATCCACAGGCAGAGACACTGCGTGGGTCTGTTCTTATAGTATATCCGCAGGGAGAGACACTGAGTGGGTTTATACTATAGTATCTCCACAGGGAGAGTGAACGATTTGTTTTGTTATTATAGTTTATCCGCAGGGAGAGACATTGAGTGAGTTCATTATTATAGTATATGCGCTGGGAGAGACACTGAGTGGATCTGTTGTTATAGATTCCTCACAGGGAGAGTCACTGAGATGGTTTGTTATTATAGTATCTCCACAGTGGCAGAAACTGATTGGGTCAGTTATTATATTATCTCCACAGGGAGAGTCACTGAGTGGGTCTGTTATCATAGTATCTCCACAGGGAGAGTCGCTGAGTGGGTCTGTTATTATAGTATCTCCACATGGAGAGTCACTGAGTGGGTATCTCATTAAAGTATCTGAACAGGGAAAGTGACTGAGTAGGTCTATTGTTCTTGCATCTCCACAGTGCACTACCTGAGAGTGTGATGCAGGCAGGTTTAATCGAAGCAGTTAGGAGCGAATCGGTTTGTTATTTGAAAAGGAAGATGATGGCGGTCTTTGGGGAGCAGTCAGGGGACTGTCACTCGTTAAATTTCTTGTTTGGCTAGCCAGCACAAGTGCGAATGGGCCGACTGGCCTCCTTCTGCGCTGCAAGAATTCGTTGATTTTTTGGCAATCGGTGTTTCTCTGACGTCCATCTCATGCTTCCACCACACAGCACTAACTGGGAAATGTCCTGCTCCTGCAGGTAAGTCCTTGCATAGAGCAGGGTTAGAGCATTGTTTTTTTGTAATCTAGTGGTGTTACCTTCAGATCTCACTGGAACTTTAATGCGTTTAGTTCAGTTTTTACGTTCATCTTCAAATAGTTGACTATTCCAATTTTAATACTGAACAGCTCCACGACCAACTGTGGAGCAATAAGCTATGATACTCTCAATTTCTCCATCTATCTCTCCCAGCTCTCTCTCTCTCTTACCTTCACCTTTCTCAGCAACGAGAGGACAGAGATTGAACAGCGAAACATGCAAGCATTTTCGCATCGAAGCATGGCCGTGCTGGCTGAAAAATATTATTTCGTCTGCTCTCACCTTGCAGCTCTTGACAATAAATGGTCAAAGGGGCAGTGATAGAGGAGATGAGGAGATTTTTTCACAGTGAATTATTGTGATCTGGAATGCGCTGCCTGAAAGGCCGGTTCAATGGAATTACACGGAAACAGGCCATTCGGCCCAGCTGGTCTATGCTGTTGTTAATGCTCTACACGAGACTCCTCCCACCACGCCCCATCTCACCCCATCTATATATCTTCTATTCCCTCTCCCTCTTGTGTTTATCCAGCTTCCCCTTAAATGCATCGGTACTATTCACCTCAATCACTCCCTGTGGGAGTGAGTTCCTCGATCGCATCACTCTCTGCGGAAAAACCTTCCTCCTGAATTGCTGATTTGAACAGCAAGTTTCACAAGGTAACTGTATAAAGAACAAAGAACAGTACAGCACAGGAACGGACCATTCGGCCCTACAAGCCTGCGCCGAACTTGATGACTGCCTAAACTGAAACCTTCTGCACTTCCGGGGCCTATATCCCTCTATTCCCATCCTATTCATGTATTTGTCAAGATTCTTCTTAAACGTCGCTATCGTACCTGCTTCCACCACCTACCCCGGCAGCAAGTTCCAGGCACTCACCACCATCTGTGTAAAGAACTTGCCTCGCACATCCCCTCTAAACGTTGCCCCTCTCACCTTAAACCTATGCCCTCTAGTAACTGACTCTTGCACCCAGGGAAAAAGCTTCTGACTATCCACTCTGTCCATGCCGCTCACAACTTTGTAAACCTCTATCATGTCACCCCTCCACCTCCGTCGTTCAAGTGAAAACAATCCGAGTTTATCCAACCTTTCCTCATAGATACTGACCTCCAGAGCAGGCAACATCCTGTTAAACCTCTTCTGTACCCTCTCCAAGTCCTTCTAGTAGTGTGGCGACCAGAATTGCACGCAATGTTCTAAGTGTGGCCGACGTAAAGTTTTGTACAGCTGCAGCATGACTTGCCAATTTTTATACTCTATCCCCCGACCGATGAAGGCAAGCATGCCGTCTGCCTTCTTGACTACTAAATTGTGAACAGGAAGAATTTGCAGGTCTATGGGGAAAGAACAGGGAGTCCAGTGGGAGAAATTGGATAGTCTTCCAAACAGCCAGTAGAGGCAGGTTGGGCTGAATGGTCTCCCTGTGCAAGGTATCATTCTTGGATTGTTCGGTGATGAAGCATTGTGAAGATGTACTGCACCTTCTTGTTAAAAATATTAAACATTTAAATAGGGTGTTGCAGGGATGGTGGTGTCATAGCTTGCAGGTTTCAGCATTGGACCTTTTAAGCAGAGGTCAAAAATTAACATTTCACTGGGACGTGATTTCAGTTGTTTTTCTAAGATCCGTGTTTATTGATCAGCAGGAATGTGTTGGAACAGAGCACTTTATTAATGGTGAACATTGTTCCCAATGCAGCAGAAACACACAAATTCCACCACTTCCAAATATCCACCTCACTTATTCTCTCTGCTGCTGTCTCACTATCTCTGTCTCTCTCTTTCTCTCTCTGTTATAGGAACAGGAGGAGGCCATTCAGCCTCTTGATCATGTTCCCCATTCAAGGACATGTCAGCAGTTCTGGATCTTGAACGCATCTGCCTGCATCATTCCATCACCCTTAATCACCGTGTCGAACAAAATTCTATCTACCTCAATTTGGACATTTTCAACTGAGTCCCAGCCTCAGCAAGTGGCCAATTAACACAGGGAGAACCAGGTTAGAAGGTTAAATGTGAGAGTGAAAGAGTGGCGTGAGAGGGAGGGCTTTCACTTTCTGGGCCACAGGCACCAGTACTGGGGAAAGAGGGGTCTGTTCCAATGGGACGGGCTCCACTTAAACCGAGCTGGGACCCCAGTGCCCTGGTGGATCAAATAACTCGGACACTGGGCCAAAATTCTGGAGCTCCCTCCCTCACTGCACTGTGGGTGTACCCACGCGACATGGACAGCAGCGGATCAAGAAGGCAGCTCACCACCACCTTCTCAATGGGAATTAGAGATGGGCAATAAGTGCTAGGCCTTGCTGGCAATGCCCACACAACTGCACAACAGATGATTCAGAAAGAAAATTCCCCATTACGCTGTCAAGAAAAAACACCAGCAGCAAAAAGGAAAGCTGAACGATGTGCTCATGGGATTTTTCTGTGCATAAAACTGGCCCCGTCTCCATGCAACACACCTTGTTCACTTAATTTTGAAGATCTGAACAGCTCCTCTTCTGCTACGAGGCACCCTCTCCACCCTCCACCCCCAATATGGTCCCGTTCCAATGAGGATGCTATTTGACTGCAGTGGCATCGTACAATTCTCAATTAAAGAATTCTGAAACGTTGACTTATTGTTATTTCTTTCGATTGCTGGGACATCTGTGAGGCAGAGAGAGACGCTGAGGGGGGATGTTATTGTGGGAATTGCATCAGCTGGGGCTCCTTTCACTGCCGGGGGGAGGGGTGCGGGGAGCTGATGTGGGGGTGAATATTCCACAGCTGGTTTGGCAGTGCAGAGGGGTCCGGACTTTGAATTAACTGCTCTCCGGGTCCCTCGGGTAAAGATACCGCTCATAGGATGACTGACCAATCTTTGGAACGATCAGAAAAATAATATTCGACATTAGGGGGCTGCACTCCAGCTGGCGCTCGAACTGGAGCCGTCTCCACCAATCACGTTTCCCTCCCCCATCTCTTTCTCTCTCTCTCTCTCTCTCTCTCTCTCTCTCTCTCTCTCTCTCTCTCTCTATCAGTGATTAGTATTGTATTAAAGGCGGTCTTTCGGAACTCGCCAATGATCATTTTGTGATGGTTGCTAACCTTTTTGATTTGTGCACGTTGTAACCCTTTGTGGTGACTACCATATCTCAATGCTTTCACATTTCTAGGTTCCTAATCTCATTACAAGAGATATCTACACAGAAGCTGTTTTCACTGTCTGCTCTCAAGGTACTGCCAGTCAGCATTTTAAAACTTGGTTTCATCTCCCAGATTCCCATTACCTTGACATCTTGTCTATACTGTGCCCTATTTTCTAAGTTTTCCACCTTTACCATACTCCTAAGAAAGGTTCTAATAAAGCTGAATGCTAGTTTATAATAATATGTCAATTGTTAGCTTACAATAACTAGAATATAACAATGCGTACACTCTTTAGTAGTTTTTAGTAACGTAATAATCTTACACAGATGAGTGATTGAGTGTTTTCAGTGGTTGATGGGCTGAGGCAGGGACAGAGGTCGGAGATGTTATGGAGGTGGAAGGAGGCGTCATTTCTGATGGTGAAAACATCAGGTCAGAAGCTCAGGTCAGGGATGAATAGGTTCATATTTTAAACAACATCATATTCACCACCTTTGTGGTGAAACCAAAGGTGGAGGCTTCACTCTGTCCCATGTTTAATTGGAGGATGTTGGAGCTCATGGAAAGCAGACTGTTAGAGTTTGATAACACAGAGACAGTAGAGGATCGAGAGAGATGATAGATTGCTGGAGCTGGGAGTAATCAGCACACATCTGTAAACTAACCCCAGATCTGTAGATGATATCGCCAACAGGCAGTGTGTAGATCAGGAAGAGGAGGGAGCAAGAATAGAACGTTCCAGGACTCCAGAGGTAACAGTGCTGGTGTAGGAAGAGGGGCCGTTGCTGGAGATGCTCTGGTTACAATCAAATCAGTAATATTGGAACCAGGCGCAGGCAGTCTTATTGAAAGATACCAATGTCAGAGATATGGGGAGATCACGGATTGGGTTTGTGGCAGGTTTGGAGGACTGGCTGGAGATGAGGAGTGGTGAGGACATGGAAGAATTTTAACTCAATAAGACTTATAAATGTAAGTACTTAGAGGACTGGGAGCAAATGCAGGTCAGTTAGTCTGAAGTATTGGGCGAGTTGGACTTGGTGAGGTTTGGGCATGGAAGCAGGGATTTGGAGCAGTTGATAGTGAGGGAAGGTGGAATTTGGGTGCCTGGTCAGCAGTGAACTGGGTGAAAGGAGTCAGGAGTTGGCAGAGTTGTAATGTTACCGGAGACATTAACCACTGTAGAATAAACAGGGAAATATCTGCAGTGAAATAGCAGAGAGAAGATTTTCTTTTATTCTTTCATGTGATGTGAGCTCCGCTGACAAGTTCAGCATTTGTTGCCCTTGACAGCCTGCTGGTACGTTTCTGAGGGCAGTTAAGAGTCAGTCACATTGCTCTGGATCTGTGGACACATGTAGGCCAGACCAGGTAAGGATGGCAGATTTCCTTCACCGAAAGGAATTACCCAAACACATGGGTTCTAATAGCAATCAAGGATAGTTTCATGTCACCATTACAGAGACCACCTTTCAATTGCATACTTTTGTTAATTAATTGACTTCAAATTCCAGCAGCTGACATGCTGGGATTTGAACCCCTGCCCCCAGGCCACTAGGTTGGGCCTCTGGATTACTAGTTGTGTGATGTTATCACTATGTAAGTGCCTCCCCAATGGACGTGTGCAGAGTTTCTCCCCTAATATTAACACACTAGTTTCAAGGCTGCAACCTTGAACATGTTCCCAAATCAGAGAATGGGAAAAGGCAGGAAGAGAGTGAAACGGGATTGTTTTTGTCCCTGGATTCAGTGTCCACTGCAGACAGACCAGTTGCATTGACAATAGAAACGCCAGGAGTGAACATGGTTTATACAATAATATGCAAAATGGAATTGACGCCACTCATCATTGTAGCATCCATCCAGTAGGAGTACAGATTTCAGGTTTATTCCCGAGAGTGGTCTTACAAATTAAATGTCGTTGACATTGAAATGATTGTGTTTTAGCCACGACATTATTTACATCAGAGTCAAAGCTGCTGATATAATGTGCTTGTTCAGGTGACTGTAACTAACAGCAATGATCAGGGGTATAACCGTGTCAGTGGAGACATATCCGCTGTATAAATCAGGAACCATTGGAATGGATCAGCTCAGAGTGCCTACTGGAGCTGCCGATTCCAGGCTAATAGAACTCAGCTTCTCACAGAAATGGCATATCAAGTAATGTATCAGATAGAAGACATTTACTATTCTGTACTTGCAGCAATTGGAGTTCCTGGTTAGTATCTCAGCTGTTAATGGTGGAAATCGCTGTTAACTGTGCTGCTGCATTCGGTATCATTTCTCACTGTGTGCGTTACACAGCCGCCTGTTCTTTTCCCGCAATTTACGATGTAATCTCATCATTGTCTACTCTTCCAGTCTTGTGCTATCTCGTTTCAGTAACCACGGCATTGATACTGGATTATTCTGTGTATTGATTGCATTCAAATCAGGCGTTTCGGTTAGGATCAAGGATCAAACCATCAGGAACTTTTAGTAGTCTCTTGATGTGGATCTAACCAGTCCTGGAATATTTTAATGATTGTTTTGAGTAATTGATAATGAGGCCTCTCACAGTCTCAGTTCTACTCACTTTCTCACTTCAACATATCTCCCTCTCTGCTTTACTGTGCAACCTTCATTGTCACTGGACAACATAGTGAAATAGAAAGTATGGATGTGATGTTTTATTGGTTTAGACTCTAACCGTTGAAAACAAGAGACTCCCATTTATCTGTAGATTATCAGCTGCAGCGCTGATGTTGATGTTTTATTTATTAAATAATCCCACATTCTAACGGATTACTTTATAATTCCAGGAGAAGGAATTTCAATGATTGTGAGGTTTTCTGGAATACGTTTTCGATTCTGTTTATTCCATGTGCTGCCGATGAAGTGAAGAGTGTATGTGAACATGTGGAGGCATGGGTGTTCTGTAGACACATTAAATTATTCACAAATGTTTTGCCAGTGAACAAACTGACTTTGAGAATAGAATAATTGAACCTGGGGCTGGTGAAAAGAGCACAGGCTCAGCATTTCACGAACAAACTGCATATGAAATGTCGCATTAAGGAACAGTTTGCAGGGTGTGAGTACTCCAGAGAGATAGGGAAGGAGAAAAAGAACAGGGAGTACGAAACGGAGGGAAAGAGATAAGCAGAAGTAAAGAGAAAGAGAAAGAAGCAGCAGTGTGAATAATTCACTATCAGAAAGTGCTGGAATGTCCAGAACAATTAGTGAGAAAAACTGTGAGTTGAAGTTGTCTGTTATCAGATTGTGCTCATTTTCCGGTTGGACTTGACCCTCTGTGTTGATTTCTGTCAGGTCCTCATTTTGTTTTGTAGAAAGTTCATATTCCTTACTTAGTGACTGAATAAACAGAATAGAATCAGTTCTTCACTGATGGTAATTCATTATTTAAAATACATTGAAATCTCTGTGACTGCTGAATTGAATAAAGAGCGAGGCTGATCTCAGAAATATATTTAAATGCATATCTAATTTCCTGTACAAACTAAATATAACTATATTGTATAAACGATGAACTGCTCTCCAACACCAATAACCACAGGGATTATTGTTTGAATGTATGAATTGAGTTGTATTACTGGGATCTATAGATTAGATTTCCTCTAACACTCTGCTGCAGTCTCTCCCTGTGAATCTCAGCCTCTCCTCTCACTGTATTGAATCCTCAGTCTCCTCATCCATTGCTTCAGTTTATCCACTTTCCCAAACCATCTGCTCCAGTCTCCCCTCCTGCTCCAAAATTCCCATTTCCTTCTCTCCCTCCCAATTTCACTCACTGCCTCCACCTCCATCTGCCTTGACCAACCTGATAGGAATACAGGAACATAGAAGCAGGACGAGGCCGTTCAGCCTTTCTAGCCTGCTCCACCATGCTAGATCATGACTGATACTCAAACTCAGCGCTGCACTTTTCAGCATTTTCTCATTTGGTAACAGTCTCTGTCTGTTCCCTGAACCCAGAGCAACAAATCAGCTCCACATCCCGTTCGCCCCAAACCTTTCCAACCAACAGACTAGAGATATATTCCCAGTTAACATATTGTATTCCATCTCTGTGAAACCCCTTCTCATTCCTTCACTGGCACTGCATCCTCACTCAGTACTTCCAGTAGATCCGGCGCTGACTTTATTCACTTTCTGTATCAATTTCCCAATTCATCATTAATAACTGTGTTTTCAAACATTTCACTGCGGCAAAGCACTGCCCAGGTCAATTAATCACTTTTCACTGCTCGATGCAGCAACAAAGCTAGTAATTTCAGCCCAGATCCTGTCAAACTGCTCCTTTCTTTCCAGGTCTGATCAGTAATTTCTCTGCTTCCTTTTCTCTCTCTTCCAGTTAACTTGGTGGCGATTGTGATCCTGTCCCGAGGAAAGTGCGGTCTCTCTAAATGTATTACTGTCTACCTGCTGGGAATGGCAGTGTCTGATCTCTTGGTCGTTATCACTGATCTCATATTGAGATGGATTGTTTTAATTTATTTCCCAGATTCATTCCTGAGAATTACTCCTGTGTGTTCTCTCATTATCGTTCTGATTTCTGCAGCCACAGTTGTTTCTGTCTGGCTCACAGTCACTTTCACCATTGATCGATTTGTGGCCATTTGTTGTGAGAAGCTGAAAGCAAAATATTGCAGTGAGAAAAAGGCGGCTTTGGTTGTAGGAACAGTGAGTGTGCTGGGCTGCTTAGAGTGTCTCCCCTGGTACTTTACACTGGAACAAGATTATATTATTGATAATGTTCCCATGGGTTGTCATTACAAACCGAGCTTTTATACTTCCCCCATATGGGGGGCATTTGACTTGTTTGACCTCAGCTTAACCCCTTTTGTCCCGGCATTTCTGATTTTTCTGCTCAATGTGCTGACTGTCAGACGGATTTTATTCTCCAGTAAATTTCGCAGGGGATTCCGGCGCCACAGCAATCACAAGGACCTTGAGATGAAGAATCGCAGAAAATCAATTATTTTACTCTTCATTATATCCGGCAGTTTTATAATGTTATGGATGAGCCGGGTTGTGTTTATCATCTATCGGCGAATTGCAGATATTCAGGATTATTCCTCCGACACTGACCCTCTATTTATCACAGATCGCACATCAAATATGCTGCAGGTTCTCAGTTCCTGCACCAACACATGTATTTACACTGCGACACAGACTAAATTCAGACAGGAGCTGAAGAAGATGGTGAAATACCCTCTCAATCTCATTGTTAAATTAGTGAAATCATAGAAAGAGCTGAAGGGTTTCAAATAGTGGAATTAAATCCTATTTCATATTCCACTGCCCACAGAGCAGGAAGTGCATTTTATATTCACAGCACTGAACACTGACATGATTTTAAACCTGATTCTGAGATTATATTTGAGTGAACATTTGACTAATTGAGGCGGGACTTGCTCTGCAGAAGATTCAGGAATTCTTTCAAAAAAGGGAGTCATTGCATCGCTAAACTGGTATCAACTAACGCCACGCTGGACCCAGAGGAAAATGGACAAACCTGCAAATAACAGCGATTGTGAGATGGTGAGAGTGATAGAAACTGCAGTGGGACTGGGACACCAGCAGAAGGAGATGGTCAGAGCTGGACATTAACTGCAGTGAGACAGGGCCACCAGCAGATGGAGGTGGTGCGAGAGGTGCAGCAACTGCAGTGCCACGGGAACAGCAGCAGATGGAGCTGGTGAGAGGGGCAGCAACTGCAGTGACATAGGCGCACCAGCAGATAGAGACAGTGAGAACAGGACAGTAGCAGTATTGAGGCAGGGACACCAGCAGGTGGAGATGGTGAGAGGGGACAGTAAGTGGAGTGAGACAAGCACACGAGCAGATGGAGATGGTGAGAGGGAGGCAGAAACTGCAGTAAGACAGGGGCACCAGCAGATGGGGATGGTGACAGGGAGTAGTAAGTGGTTTGAGACTGGGACACCAGCCGATGGAGATGGTGAGAGGGCAGAAACTGCAGTTTGAGAGGGACAACAGCAGATAGAGTTGTCGAGAGCGGCAGAAACTGCAGTGAGACAGTATCATCAGAAGATGGAGATGGTGAGATGGAGCAGAAATTGCAGTGAGACAGGGACACCAGCAGATGGAGATGGTTGGAGGGAGCAGCAACTGCAGTGAGAAAGGGACACCAGCAGATGGAGATGGTGAGAGAGGCAGAAACTCCAGTGAGACTGAGACATTTTTGTTGCCAGATTGTTTTTGCTGAGAGCTTGAATGTTTCCACAAATTTGAGGAATTTATTTTATTGCAACCTTGAAATGCTGAATAAAATAATTTCAATGCAACCTTTGTTAAATGGCCCTCTTTTCTACTATGTGAATACTTCTAACATTAAACTCCTTCCTGTTCGCAAAATTATTTTGAGTGATTAAAGGTAATGCGAAATAAAACAGCAGGATGAAACAAAAATCAAATAATCATTGATAAACAAAAACTCCCTAAATAAGTTGTGTTGTGTTCTTCATCGTTATGACATCTCTCTCTCTCTCTCTCTCTCTCTCTCTCTCTCTCTCTCTCTCTCTCTCTCTCTCTCTCTCTCTCTCTCTCTCTCTCTCTCTCTCTCTCTCTCTCTCTCTCTCTCTCTCTCTCTCTCTCTCTCTCTCTCTCTCTCTCTCTCTCTCTCTCTCTCTCTCTCTCACACACACACACACACATCTCTTTCCATACTGGTTTCTTCTCCACTATAACAAAGAGTAATTGAAGTTTTGATCCAATTGTCTTTTGAAAGTTAATATTGAATCTGCTTTCAGAAACCTGTCCGACAGTGAATTCCATACCATAACAACTCCCTGCCTATTTGTTTATCCACTCTGCTGGTGTAAATTGTCTCTCCTCATTTTTTCCAAACTGCGGGAAAGATTTGAAATGCAATTAATCTCTTCAGGACAGCCGCTGCAGAGGAGATTGGACCCGCTGAATTTGGACAAGCGATGAACAAAGATCCCTCTGAATCCCCTAGGATAGCAGAGGAAAGAAACGGTCAGGAAGCAAAAGGAAAGAAGTGACACTTTATTACAGCAGCAAAAACTCTTATTCAGAATATGGAGGTCGTTATCGCTGAGCTTTATATAAACTGGAGGTGAAAAGGGGACGATCTTCCATACAATTTGCGTTAAATGGCTATTTTCCAGCTTTGTAAAGCCTTGTAACATTAAAGTGATAAATGTTAAAGTAGTTCTTCGAGTAAATACACGCTAATACATAAATACAGCAGCATCAAATAAAATTCAGACAATCACTGACAAGTATAACTGTAAGTATGGGTCCGAACTGTTGTGTGAAATGCCACCAGTTGTAAACGTTCCCCTGGCTGCATCATTAACCTGGCTCTAGTTTCAGGCTTTGTCACATAGTGGAACTGAAAAGCCGAATAAAAACTGCCTGTTTATATTGCAGTCAAATAGGCCTCCAGAGCAAAAACACTTTGTCAGAATTTCAAGGCAAATGCAGTGAGACATGATCAGTCATTTTCTCAACTTTCTCTAAACTGGAGGTGAAAAGTGAAAGACCTTTAATGCAATTTGCGTTCAATGGACATTATCCAAACCGCCCTCTCCATGTTTTAAAATAACAGCAGCTATTCTGCACTGTTAATGAGTTTTGGGGGAGGGAGGGGGAGAGAGAGGCTAACAGACAGGCTTCGGTCTGGAATAGTCCATTTGGGATATGGCTGGAATATGCCTCCCTCCCCCATTCCCTGTTTACACAGAGATTCGCATTGGACTGTCCCATAACTGGGAGAGAGTATCCATATCGAGGAAGCTAAGAGCTGGTTGAGTAAGCTGTACTTTGCGAGGACTGTCTATTTGAGGGACAGGTTCTGGGATATATTAGGACAGCATCAGCCTCCATTCTTTCTTTCCATGCGGCTGGTTTGTGAAGGCGAGTTTCTGTGTCTCAGTCTCTGTGTGTCTGTGTACAGGTGAATTGGATCTGATTACAGTGTGTCTATCTGTGTCTGTGAGAGATATTCCAGTCTGACTCCCTCTCTCTCTGTCTCATCCATGACCCTTTTCTCCAATTCCCACTCCAATGCCCCTGCACTGGATCTTATCCCCATGGTCGAGCTGATGGAGGGAAGGTGTTATAGTTCAATGATGGAAGGCAGACCATGTGGGATGGTGAGTATCACATCTTTATTGTCTCTCTCTGCCTTTCTCCCTCCTTCTCACTCAATCTCTCACTAAGTGTCTCTCTTTCGCTCTCTCTCTCTCTCTCTGTTTCCCTCTCTGTGTTTCTCTGTGTGCGATTCTCTTTGTGTCTTCTTGTCTCACTGGCTTTCTCTCTGTCTCTCTGGTGCCTGCAATTTCTTTGTGCCTCTGTTTCTTTCCCTTCACTGTTATTCCTCCACTTTTTCAGGCTTCTGTCTACTTCTCTGAGTTTTTCTGCCTTTGCTTTATTTCTCTGACTTTTCTGCCTTTTTTCTATTTTTACGACTTTTTTCTGTCTTTTTCTCGATTTCACTGCCTTTTTCTGCCTTTTCTCCGTTTCTCCGACTTTTCTGCCTTTTCTCTATTTCTATGACTTTTTCTGTCTTTTTTTGTATTTCTCTGACTTTTTCTGTCTTTTCTCTGATTTCTCTGACTTTTTCTGCCTTTTCTCGATTTCTATGGCTTTTTCTGTTTTTTCCCCAATTTCTCTGATTTTTTTCTGCCTTTTCTCTGATTTCTCTAACTTTTTCTGCCTTTTCTCTATTTCTCTGAATTTTTCTGCCTTTTCCGTATTTCTCTTACTTTTTTCTGTCTTTTTCTCTATTTCTCTGATTTTTTTTCTGCCTTTTCTGTTTCTCTGACTTTTCTGCTTTTTTCTCTATTTCTATGACTTATTCTGCCTTTTCTCGACAACTGACTTTTTCTGCCTTTTATAAAAGCCAAATACTGCGGATGCTGGAAATCTGAAACAAAAACAAGAAATGCTGGAGTCACTCAGCAGGTCGGGCAGCATCTGTGGAAAGAGAAGGAGAGTTAACGTTTCGGGTCAGTGACCCTTCTTCGGAACTGACAAATATTAGAAAAGTCACAGATCATGAACAAGGGAGGTGGGGGTGGGGCAAGAGATAACAAAGGAGAAGGTGCAGATTGGACCAGGCCACATAGCTGACCAAAAGGTCACCGAGAAAAGGAAAACAATATGTTAATGGTGTGTTGAAAGACAAAGCATTAGTACAGATTAGGTGTGAATATACTGAATATTGAACAGCAGAAAGTGCAAACCTGAAGAAAAACAACCTGAAAAAAACAGTGGGTAAGCAAACTGAACAAACTAAGATGAAATGAAATAAATGCAAAAAAAGATTGTAAAAAATGGAAAAAGGAATGTAAAAAAAGGAAGAAAAAGTAACTAAAAATGAAAGTAAAATGGGGGGCTGTCATGCTCTGAAATTGTTGAACTCAATGTTCAGTCCGGCAGGCTGTAGTGTGCCTAATCGGTAGATGAGATGCTGTTCCTCGAGCTTGTGTTGATGTTCACTGGAACACTGCAGCAATCCCAGGACAGAGATGTGGGCATGAGAGCAGGGGGAGTGTTGAAATGACAAGCAACCGGAAGCTCAGGGTGCTGCTTGCGCACTGAGCGGAGATGTTCCACAAAGCGGTCACCCAGTCTGCGCTTGGTCTCCCCAATGTAGAGGAGACCACACTGTGAGCAGCGAATACAGTATACTACATTGAAAGAAGTACAAGTAAATCGCTGCTTCACCTGAAAGGAGTGTTTGGGGCCTGGGATAGTGAGGAGAGAGGAGGTAAATGGGCAGGTAATACACCTCCTGCGATTGCAGTGGAAGGTGCCCTGGGACGGGGACGAGGTGGTGGGGGTAATGGAGGAGTGGACCAGGGTGTCGCGGAGGGAATGATCCCTTTGGAATGCTGACAGGGGAAGGGAGGGGAAGATGCGACTGGTAGTGGCATCACGCTGGAGGTGGCGAAAATGGCGGAGGATGATCCTTTGGATATGGAGGCTGATGGGATGAAAAGTGAGGACAAGGGGAACCCTGTCACGGTTCTGGGAGGGAGGGGAAGGGGTGAGGGTTGAGGTGCGGGGTATGGGTCGGACACGGTTGAGGCCCTGTCAAGCACAGTGGGGGGAAATCCTCGGTTGAGGAAAAAGGAGGCCATATCAGAAGCACCGTCATGGAAGGTAGCATCATCAGAGCAGATGCGTCGGAGACGGAGAAACTCGGAGAATGGAATGGAGTCCTTACAGGAGGTAGGGTGTGAAGAAGTGTAGTCGAGGTAGCTGTGGAAGTCAGTGGGCTTATAATGGATATTGGTAGACACCATTTTTTACAATCTTTTTTTGCATTTATTTCATTTCATCTTAGTTTGTTCAGTTTGCTTACCCACTGTTTTTTCAGGTTGTTTTTCTTCTGGTTTGCACTTGCTGCTGTTCAATATTCAGTGTATTCACACCTAATCTGTACTAATGCTTTGTCTTTCAACACACCATTAACATATTGTTTGCCTTTTCTCGGTGACCTTTTGGTCAGCTATGTGGCCTGGTCCAATCTGCACCTTCTCCTTTGTTATCTCTTGCCCCACCCCCACCTCACTTGTTTATAATCTGTGACTTTTGTAATATTTGTCAGTTCCGAAGAAGGGTCACTGACCCGAAACGTTAACTCTGCTTCTCTTTCCACAGATTTTCTGCCTTTTATATGTTTCCATGACTTAAGGTGCCTTTGCTCTGTTTCTCTGACCTTTTCTTGCTTTCTGTCTATTTCTATGAATTGGTCTGCCTATTCCCCATGTCTCACACTTTAAGTTCCTTTTCCCTATTTCTCTGAATTTTTCTTGTTTTTCTCTATTTCGATGACTTTTTCTGGCTCATTCTCTATTTCTCTGACTTTTTCAGCTTTTTCTCTATTTCTCTGACTTTTTCTGCCTTTTCTCTATTACTTTCTCTTTCCTTGGCTCTTTCTGGCTTCCTCTGTCTGTGGCTTTGTCTGTCTCTTGGGATTTCTACCCCCCGCCCCCATACAAAATACCCCCCTTGCATATATTTTATGCCCCATAAATTACCACCTCCGAAAAATTAACCCCATAAATATTCCCCCTGCAAATTTCCCCACCTGCAAATTTCCCCCCGCAAAATCTCTCCCACAGCAATAATTCGCCCCGCGCAAAATTCCCCCCACAAAATTAGCCCCTCAAATTCTCCCCCTGCAAAATTACACTCATACCAATTTTTCCATTGCAAAATTCCCCAGTCCGCAAATCCCCCCCAAATCCGTCCCCACCGCACTTTTCACCTCTGCAAATATTTTCCCCGCCAAATTCCCCTTCCCGCCAATTCCCAGCCCCCCAGCTAATATTTCTCCAACCGCAAATTTCCCCATGAACGATTAGAGAGTTCAAACACCCCCCAGATAGAGGGATAGAGACACAGAAAGCAGACATCCAGGGATTCGGACAGAACTGAGTGAGGGAGAGAGACATAAAAACAAATGTGGAGTGAGATCAGGAATGAAAGAGAGTCAGGGAGACAGAAAACAGCGACAAACTAAGAGCAGAGAACAGAAATAAAAAGAAGTGCAAAGAGAGAGAGAGAGAGAGAGAGAGAGAGAGAGATGGACAGAGCTGGAGAAATACACAGAAAAAGCTGGAGGTCTCGAGAGAGACTGCAGCAGCGATGGAGCTATTGAGAAAGATCCCAGACAAAGTGAGAGGTGCAGAGACAGAATGATGTCGAGGGCAGAGTTATAAAGTAATGTATAGATTCTGAATGAGAGGGGTGTCCCGGGAAGGGGGGAGGGAGTTGCAGAGAAAATCTTGCAGAAAAGGAGATGTGGAACTGAGAGAGAGAAATTAACAGAGGGACAGATAAAGATGCAGAGACTCACAGACAAATAATGAAAAGGACACTTGTGAGACGCTATGGAGAGGCAGATATATCAAGGATGTTGAGAGGTATTGAGATAGGGATATAAAGATGTGAAGAAACAGAGCGAGGGACATGGAGGGGAGAGGCAGAGAAGATGTTGCAGCACGAGATGGAGGGACGTACATCTACGGAATTACATTGACTGTTCTGGAGCAGCAGTTCACAAACTATTTGCTTCAGAGGCTCCTCCAGCCCCCTCCCAAAACACAAAATCAAAATACCGTGTATGACGGAAATCTGAAATAAAAACCATGCTGGAAATAATGATCATTTCCAGCACTTTGTTTTCATATGAGCCCCCAAGGTGATGCTTTTATTTTCTGTATCTAAAAAATGAAATAGACAATAACACATATATATTTATTATTATTTTCCTCTGTGGTTAAAGATCTTGTCTGAGAATTCCACGTGCCAAAACATTCTCCCTCGGCATCATCAAAGTTGCAGCTTCCGAAGAGATTCTCCTTGGGAATAAGAGAAGTAAAATTGATTCAAACAAAGCAAAGCATTTTGAATATAAATAAAACACAATAGGAGCCCAGGGCGCGTTCTGCAAACTTTTCACTCCAAATCGCATTGTGGCAACATTGCTGCAATTTACAGACCGACATTTGCAGCAATTAGCTCCATTCTGCTCCTAGAAACTGGGAAATCCCTCTTTAAACAGAGATGAATGTGCCACCACTTAATCACTTCACCAGCATTAGCTTAACTAAAAATCAAGACACCCTCAAGGGTGGGAGATGTGGTTGGGTGGCGGGAGCTTCTCAACAGGGGCTGGGAGCTGACCCCCCACACTCTGTGCGTCTGCCTCAATGTTTACCCTGTCGTTTCCTGCTGTTTTCCCTCTCTCTCTCTCCCTCTATGTCTCTGAGTGTCTCTCGACATCTGTTTCTGCCTCATTGTAAAGACATACAGACACTGGTGTTCTCCGTTCCCTCTCCCATAGAAAGGATAGAGAGAGATATTCACATTCCGATCCCTGCAAAGATGTATTCAAATGGCCCCCAGGTGTACATTTCCCCGTCAAATTCAGGCAACAGCCGAAAACACCAGCATTATTCAGGAATTATACCGGCTTCAAGCTCAGAACATTTATTCCAGGGCTTCAGGATAGCTTTACACACAATTAATTCACTTCTAAAATGTAGTCACAGTTACAATGCAGAGAATGCTGCAGGCAAGCTGTGCGCAGCAAGATCCCAGCAATAGTGACGCTTCAAAATTCATTGTACCGAGGTATTGAGTGTGGATTTCTTCCTCTCACTCTGTACGTTTAACTTGCCACCTCCAGCGGATTCCCACTCTCCCACTTTTTCGCTCCATCTGTTTCTGGCTCAGTGTTGTAAAGTAGGGATCGATTCAGGGAATGTATGCACAGCAGGATCCCATAATGTGATAATAGCCAGATATCCCGTCACAGTCCTCAGAAAATACTAACTCCATCTTTAAACATATACCAAGCCTTTATACATTTTCAAGTTTAGCTCTTGTAACTATTGGCCCTCAGGAGCAGTTAACACTCAATGAATTAATTTTAAAGGGGTTGTCACTGTTGCAATGCAGGGAATTTGCAGGCAGTGTGTGCACAGCAAGATCCCACGGACAGCAATATGATAATATGCAGATAATCTGTTTTTATTGATGTTAGTTTAGAGATCCCAGACAGAAGAACATTCTGCAGTGTGAAAATCTCGAACACCCCTCTTCCTGTCTTTCTGCTGCCCCTCTCCAACCCCATCCACATCTTTTTCTTTTTCTCTCGATATCGGATTTATTCTGGATTGTATTTATCACCGTTTAAAATAACCACACGTCACATTCTGCACCTATTGATTAGTGATTAAAATAGAGAAAGTGCGGGGAGAGAAACACAGAGGAAGATGGAGAGGCAACATAGAGAAATCCACGGTCAGACCCTCAGGAAGCTGAATTTTAAAATGTCTGCATTGTTGTTATGTAGGAAATGCTGCAGGGCACTTGATGCACAGCAAGATCCCACAAGTTGCAATGCGATAATAGCCAGATTTCACCTCAGTCCCCAGCAAGGGCGGAACTCCCTCTTTCAACTGGGAACAAGCTGCTGATAGTGTTCCACCATTTCAAATAACGACAAGTCACATTGCTGTGCGTGGTATTTTTGTTTTATTTATTAAAGGTTTTAGTGGAGAAGGCGAATGTGCAACAGAGACAAAGAAAGTATGGGGGGAGATAAAGAAACAGGGCAAGAATGTGGAGACAGAGAGAAAGTTAACCTCAAAACTAAAGTAAAATGAATTAAAATGGGCACCATGCATCTTATTTAACTGTGAGCTTCATAGCATCGCCCAAAACACCAGCAAACCTTACAGACAGGGCTGGAAGGAGCAACAGGCAAATAGGACTCCCTCCTGGGTCTGCTCCTTTAAACCCAGGCTTTCAACCTGTTCAAAACTCCAGGGCCCCAATCCGACAGGAACTAGTTAACCCAGGGCCCCAGAGAGTAAATTAAACCTCGGGCTAACAAACAAACACAACTCCCGTAGGCCCTTTGGGTGCAGCCTATGGGCAAAGCCTCAGTCCGTCCCCTATGGATGCATCTCCTGTCCAAGGATTCCTCGTCCCAGACTTTCCCTCTTTTAAACTTCAAGATGCAGTTTTCAGAATGAAAATTCCTCAAGGCAAGAAGGAGAGAGAGATAATTTATTAAAAGGCATTGTTAAACAACATAGCACAGCAAGAGCCCAGGAATTCCACTCGGTGACACAGACAATATCTCAGCATGATCCAAATACAGGCAAATCACAGCTAATAATCTAGAGGCTAAAAGGGTTCAGACAGTTACTGCCACCAGTGTGTGTCTGTGTGTCTGTCTCTTTATCTCTCTCCCTGTCTCTGCATTTCTCTCTCTCTCTCTTCCTATCTCAATCATCCCTGTGTCCCTGTCTCTTGCTCGCTTTCTGTCCAAATCGTTTTTTACCTCTATTTCAGAAATAATCTTTATTGAAATGAGCTGTGAAATATTACTGTCTCTCCTTTTAAAACAACAGCAAATCACACTTCAGTGTGTGTTTTTAACTATGAACGGTTTAAATTGAGCGACAGAGGGAATGAAAGCTGGTGAGAGACAGAGAGAGAAACCAAAACTCAGAACTTCCTTCTGTCTGAGTGAACTCTTTCTCTCTCTCCCGGTCTCTTTATACTCCAGCTCCGCTCTCGCTGTTTCCCGCTGTCTGAGTGAACTGCAATGAGTTCCATGGTTAAGCGAAATGCACAACAGCCATTTTAAAATGTGATTGATGCACCATGCCATCTTAAGTGATTTATGACCGCAGCTGTGATTTTATGTGATATTTCGACTGGCTCTTTGAAATGACATGCATAGTGGACATTTAAGTTATATGTTTGGCTGCCATTTTATGCTATATGCGTTGTAGCCATCTAAGTGGCATGCAAGGTACATATATTAAGTGATAAGCAGGGCGGCCATTTTAAGTGATATCATCTGTCGCTACATACGATCGATTATCAGCATCAAGCATGTTACCAAATCCAAGTACCGCTTCAAGAAGGTGGCCGAAGAAAAGAGAAAAAAACTAATTTCTCAGATTACTGACATACTGAAGGATGTGAATGTGGGAATGACAACTGACATGTGGACGGACGATTACCGTAAAATCCATTATATGTCGATAACTTGTCATTAGATCACAGAAGATTTTCAACTTTATGCCAAAGTTTTAACAACGGCAATGTTTCCACTGGGGGATGCCAAAACTGGTGAGATTTTAAAGCTGCTAGTGAATACTGTTGAATTCGACCCAGCAAATTTAAATAAATTAATCTGGGTGACAGATCAAGGTGTTGACATAATGCTTGCTCTTGGACCATATCGATGACGACATTGTCAGGACCACTTATATAACAGCGTCTTCAACATTCACTTGATCCAAAGGAATTAGATTCCGAAGCTCCGGATGTTGTAGAAACTATACATCATGCCAAAGCCTTGGTGACATATGTTAAACAGTCTGGTCTTGCTGTATCAGTTGTCTAAAACTTTAAATCCAATGGGGAAAAAGAGGTACAGTACTGTGTATCTGACACTGAATTCAATCCAGGATATTTATCATGAGCTTCCTGAGAAACCGGAGCAGGGTGGGGAAAACTACCGGCTGGAAAACATCTCCCCCGATGTCTTGCAGTTTTTGGTTGATTTCCTCCAATCATTTTATGAAGCACAGATAGAACTTGAGGGAGACCAGTATCCTACATTGAATCTCGTAATTCCGTGGTTTGAGAAACTTAAACGACTCTCCATGCCACTTTCTACAGAAACTCCAATGCAAGCAGTTGTGAGGCAACGGCACAGAGAGCAGCTTCTGAAGAAAGTTGAAGTAAATGACGTGCACAAGATAGCAACATTTTTGTGGTCTAAATGTAATCAGCTGCGTATGTTGTAAAGCCATGATAGGGAAGAAATTTGTTCGGAATTGGCAGACTTATCAACAACTTTAAAACAGTAGACCCTGTGAAGGAAATGACGGTGATTGATGATGGACCTACAGCTGCCACAAAAGCAGTGACCGGATTTGATCAATGGGAGAATGTTCATGAAGAAATGGACAAAAATGATGAAGTTCAGAAGTACACAGCACAGAGGCCTGCTGCATTGGCGATGGAAAACGAGTGTGATCTGTTGGGCTGGTGGAAGGAACACAGTGTTGCATACAATTGGCCCGGCTCGCTAGAAGTATACTTTGCATTCCAGCGAGCAGGAGCAGCAGTGAGAGGAACCTTAGAGTAGCTGGAAGGACAATCGACCAGCGTAGGACTGGCCTTAATCCTTTCACTGTTGAGCCTATTCTTTTTTTACATGACAATTTATAACACCTTTTGTTCTTTTGTTTTTGCTATGTCTGGAACTGAAACTAGCTCCTTGCCATGTCTGTAGCTGTCTGAGACTACTTACTTGTTAATCTGTTGCTGAGACTACTTACTTGTTAATCTGTAACTGAGACTACTTACTTGCTATGTCTGTAACTGAGACTACTTACTTCTTAATCTGTAACTGAGACTACTTACTTGCGATGTCTGTAACTGAGACGACTTACTTGTTAATCTGTAACTGAGACTACTTACTTGCCATGTCTATAACTGTCTGAAACTACTTACTTGTTCTTCAGTAACTGAGACGACTCACATGCTATGTCTGTGACTGAGACTACTAATTCCAATGTCACCTAACTGCCTATTGAGTGCCTAGTTGGAGTAGGCTATTTGTTTTCTTTTTAATCTACTGTTTGACGCGATTTGTTTCTGTTTTATCGGATTATTATCACAGTGTTGATTGTGGGAGCTTGCTGTGGACAATGGCTGCTGCGTTTCCTACTTTACAACAGTGACTACAATTCATAAAGACCTTCATTGGACGGAAAGTGGTTTGGGACGTCCTGAGGTCGTGAAAGGTGCTCGAGAAGAACCCTTATGTAAAATTGTATTAAATGTCAATGCTAGAAATTGTTCAACATACTCTGTCAACATTAACATATCTGTTTTTTATTTTGCTTTGTAGGCTATTCGAGGTGCTGGGCATTATTTGTATGTTCATCAACCAGAATTCTTCAGTCAAACAGCACTGCAGATCAGCAGTACTGTAGACTGATGATCAGACAGCACCGGGAATCTGAAGTACTTTACATTAACAATCAAACAGCACTGGGAAAGCCTGCTATCTGATCTGTGATTTTTCAAATCAATCAATCTTCCCTTTCACTGAAATTTATCT